>NC_067495.1:125093605-125406049 GCF_947179515.1 Apodemus sylvaticus
CAAATACCCTGAGTGTGGCTGGTTCTCTAGGAAGTATCAGGAGATGGCATCTTCATTGTGGCAGACCTGGGAAGATTCTGCCACAGCAGAAAGATCAAATGCCTTGAGTGCAACTGGTTCTCTAGGAAGTATCAGGAGATGGTATCTTTACTGTGGCAGACCTAGCAAGATTCTGCCACAGCAGAATGAGCAAATTTCCTGAGTGGCTGGTTCTCTAGGAAGTATCAGGAAATCGTGTCTTCACTGTGGCAGACCTGACAAGATTCTGCCATAGCAGAAAGGGCTGGCTGCAGCAGAAGAGGGAGAAGGATCCTACTTCTCTCATTCTTAAATTTTGTCTATTGTGTTCTAAATCTCCTGGATGTTTTTGGTTAAGGACTTTTATACTTTGCATTTTCTTGTGTTTTACATTTTGTTGGTTGTTTTATTTATCTGTATTTCAAATGTTATCCCCCTTCCCAGTTAAACCCACTATCCATTCTCCTGTACCACCTGTGTCTATGGATGTTAGTCCAAAAGCTCAAAATAAACAACTTACAATTCACACAGAACAGGAAGCTCAAGAAGAAGGAGGAGTTAAGTGAGGGTGCTTTGATTCTTCTGAGAAAGGGAACATAATACTCACAGGAACAATGGGAGGCAATGTGTAGAGGAGAGTCTAAAGTAAAGGCCACCAATGACTGTCCTACATGGGGATTCATACTATAAACAGTCACCAAACCCGAACACTATGACAAAAAGTGTGTACCAAAAGAAGCATGCCAGGGCTGTCTCCAGAGGGTCCTGCCAGAGCCTTACAAATACAGAAGCAGAAACTAGCAACCAACTATTTGACTGGGCTTGGCATCCCCAGTGCAGGACCTGGAGGGTGGTCTGGAGGAGCTGAAGGGATTTATAGCCCCATGGGAAGAAAAATGACTTTGGACACCCAGACACCCCAAGACTCCTAGGGACTGAACCATCAACCAAGGGGTACACATGGTTCTAGCCAAAAATGTGGCAGACGAAGGCCTTGTTGGGCATCAGTGGGAGGAATGGTCTTTGGTCAGGTAAAGGCTCAATAGAGGCCCCAACAAAGGGAAACAGACAGGGGGTGTGGGTGGGGGAGGTGGGAGTATATTGGGTAGAGGGACATATACTTGGAGGCAAGGGGTGGGAGGAGGGGTAGGGAATCTTTGGGGAGGGGGGCTTTTGGGAGGGGGGAATTGGAAAAGGTTTTACCATTGGCAATGTAAATGAAGATACTAAAAAAAAGAGAGAGTGCTCTGCCACTCACCTTCGCCTTCCCACCTCAGCACCTTTGCAGTCTCCTAAACTGGGGCATCCAGCATCCACAAGGTCAAAGGCCTCCCCTCCCATTGGTGCCAGATAAAAGTAATCCTCTCCTACATATGTGCTGGAGCCATGGGTCCCTCTATGTGTAAAATTTGGTTGGTGGTTTAGTCCCTAGGAGTTTTGGGAGTTCTGGTTTGTTGATATTGCTGTTCTTCCTGTGAGGCTGCGATCTCCTTCAGCTTCTTCAGTCTTTCCCCTAACTCCTCCATTGGGGTTCCATACTTAGTCTGATGGTTGGCTACATGCAGCCGCATCTGCATTTGGTCATGCTCTGGCAGAGTCTCTGGGGTGGGGGCCAGATATAACAGGCTCCTGTCAGCAAGCTCTTCTAGGCATCAGCAATAGTGTCTTGGTTTGTTGTCTGTAGAAGGATAAATTCCTAGGTGGGGCAGTCTCTGAATGGCCTTTCTTTCAGTCTCTGCCCCACTCTTTGTCCCTGCATTTCCTTTTGAAAGGAACAATTCTGGACTACTACTTTTGAGAAGGGTGGGTGTCCCCATCCTTCAACCTGTGCTTAATGTCTGGATATGTTCCCTACAAGTTTTCCCTCCCCTTTGTCAGGTATTTCAATTAATGTCATCCTTGTTGGGTCCTGGGAACCACTTGGGTCCCAGGTATCTGGGCCTTTCTAGTGGCTATTCCCTTTTTCCTGTCCCCCACTGCTACACACCTTTCAAATTCCTGATCCTCTGTACTTCTCCCTCATCTCCTCCCACAACTGATCCGGCCCACCTTTTCCCTCCTCTTCTTCTCCCTCCCATATCCTTCTTTCTCTCTACCTCCCCTGTTTATTTTCTTCCCCCTTCTGGGTAGGACTGAAGTATCCACACTTTGGTCTTCCTTCTTCTTGGGTTTCATACATTCTGGGAATTATACTGTGGGTATTCCAATCCTTTTTTTGCTAATATCCACTTATCAGTGAGTATATGCTGTCAATAATGTCTTCTTTTGTGACTGGGTTACCTCACTCAGGATGACATTTTCTAGTTCCATCCATTTGCCTAAGAATTTCATGAAGTCAGTTTTTAATAGCTTAGTAATAGTTAATTGCATAAATGTACAACATTTCTTTACCCATTCCTCTATTGAAGGACATCTGGGTTCTTTTCAGCATCTATTATAAATAAGGCTGTTATGAGCATAATGGTGCATATGTCCTGTTATATGCTGAAGCATCTTTTGGGTATAAGCCCAGGAGTGGTATAGTTGGATCTTCAGGTAGTACTATGTGCAATTTCTGAGAAACTGCCAGACTGATCTTCAGAATTGTAGTATCTACCAGTTTGCAATCTTACAAGAAATGAATGAGTATTCCTTTTTCTCCATATCCTCACCAGTACCTGCTGTGGCCCGAGTTTTTAATCTTAGCCATTCTGACTGGTGTGAGGTAGAATCTCAAGGTCATTTTGACTAGTATTTCATGGATAACTAAGGATATTAAATTTTTCTTTCGATGTTTTATAGCCATTCAGGATTCCTCAGTTGAAATTTCTCTGTTTAGCTCTGTATCCCATTTTAATAGGGTTATTTGGTTCCCTTGAGTCTAACTTCTTGAGGATTTTTATATTTTGGATATTAGCCTATATAGCCTATAGAGATAGGATGTAGGGTTGTTAAAGATCTTTTCCCCAAATCCTTTTGCTGTTTTTGTCCTATTGAAAGTGTTCTTTGCCTTACACATTTTCTTTAACCAATGTATTAATATCTTCTGTGGTGTTTTCTATACTTGAGCTTCCTTCCTCCATCTCCTTTATTTTGTTGGTGATTCTTTTGTCTGTAGTTCCTGTTCTCTTTCATAGGTTTTCCATGCCAAAAGTTGCCTCCATTTGTGTTAGTTTTCTATTGTTTGTATTTCTATGTTTTTGGCTTGAACCATTTTCTTCATTTTCTTCACTTCATTGATTATATTTTTGTGCATTTCTTTAAGAGATGTACTTGTTTCCTCTTTAAGCGCTTCAAATCTTTATCCATGGTTCCTATATTTCTGTAAAGGATTATTTATAGCCTCTTTATTTATATCATCTTTAAAGATCTTTATCATATTCATAAGATGGGATATAAGGTCAAAATCTTGCTCTTCAGTTGTGGTCCTGCTATATAGTCCAGAGCTAGGTTTTCATGGTGCTAGACTGCATTGGCTTCTGTTGATTATATTCTTGGACTTGTCTTTAGCCATCTCTTTGGCTCTGGTGTTTACTGGCCTGGGTGTCCAAGATTGGAGCACCTGCATTCCTGGAGACAGGTAAAGCTATGTGTCCTAGATTAGAGCAAGCCTCCTAGGTGGCAAGCAGTGCTATGTCTCTGAACAGAGCAGGCCTCCTCTGTTTCTGATCATAGTAGTACTGTGTGCCTTATTTGAGCAGTCCTTCTGGGAGACAGGCAGGGCTATAGATTGGGGGTCAAACACCCAGATTTGCAGTAGGTGCAGGTGGAGCTATGAACCTGAAGGATGACGGGTGGTAAGTAAATTTTTAAAATATATTATGTCTTAGTTTTATTTCTATTGTGTGATTAAATGTCAGGACTAAAAGCAACGTGTGGAGGAATGAGTTTTACCTTTTAACTCTCAGGCCATATTTTATCACTGAGAAAAATCAGGGCAGGTAGTCAAGGAAGGTGTCTAGAGGCAGAAACTGAATCAAAGGGCATGGAGAAGCACTGCTTAAGGGCTTTGTTTCCCTTGCATTACTCAACCACCTTTCTTATAGAATTCAAGACCATATGCCAGAGTTAGTTCCACCTACATTAAGCTAGGTCCTCCTACACCAATCAAGAAATATCCTACAGACTTGACTACAGGAGACTAATGGAGACTGATTAATAACCACCATACACTCATTAAAAGACTTCTGGCCTTGTTAGTGTAGGAGTAGAATTTATGGAGAAAGTGTGTTACTAGGATTGGGCTTTGACCTTTCAGAAACAAAAGCCAAACCCATTGTTTCTTTATTTCTTCCTGCTGCTTGCTTATCCACAAGTGGATCTATCAGGTCTTTTTCCAGCACTATGTCTACCTGTTTTCCACCATGCTTCATGACATAATATCTTTAATCTTTTTTATATATATTTATTTTCTATATTCTTTGTTTACAATCCAAAAGCTTTCCTCTTTCCCAGTTTCCCCATCTCCATATGTCCCATAAGTCCTCTTCTCTCCATCCATATGAAGTCCAGTCATTATCCCCTGTCCATTCTGCACTACAACATTTCTTCATGGTCTTTCTGTATTTCTTCTTCATAAAAATTATTAAATTTTCGAGAGGCAGGCAAAAGAATAGTACCTTAATATAAGAAAAACTCAATCTATTGTCATTGGTTTGAATGAGGAGAAAAGCCAGTGTGATTAAAAAATAAATAAAAAAGAAGTCACCTTGTAGCCCAAAGAAAAGGAGGGAGATGTTTCTTACCCCCTCCTGAATGGGATTCAAGCTAGGAAAGTAAAATCAGGATGTGTTATACTTCAGATGCTGATTAGCATCACATTAGTAAGAGATTACTAGGATCCTAATAATTAGGCAGTCATACATTTACACAAGTAATTTCACCAAAAGCATCCTCATTAAGTAAAGAAAGCTGATCTCTGTTAAAAACTTTTCCTTTTAGTTCTCTCTCAACATATGACTTGTAGAATGAAACAATTTGGCTAGTGTCAGTGTTATTTCTCAGAGGACGAAATGTGGAGGAAGTTAGGTAGATTAAATTCACCTAGGAAACCTTTACAGACTTCCCATTTTTTTCCTAGTGAATGTGAAATTTAGTTTACTAGAAATGTTAAAAAGTATGAGCAACTTTATAAATTATTAAAGATAATATGTATACTATAATGAAATTTAGTATCCTCAATTTTAAACATCATGCTTTCAGGATTATCAAAGAATATCTTGTGATTATCAAGAAAAAGTATTTTATATATCTGAAAATAGAGAAGCGTATACAAGCTGAATAACTTACTTACTACTTCACCAACATGACTGCAGTTTTTACCAATAAGTATTATTAGTCTTCCAGTTTTTAAAGTATTTGATCATTGATACTATGAATTGGCATAGTATCTGTCTCAAAAAAATAGAAAAATATTTTATAGAAGAATGTCAAATGCAAAGAACTACTGCTAATAAAAATAAACCCTCAGTGGCCTGTAAGTAATGCTTTTAATTATTGAATTCATTATTACTGTTTCTAGTGCCACTTTAGACTTCTAACAAAATTGCATTTGTGCCCAATTTCTTGCCAACATGCAAACTTTTCTTCATCTCAAGAAACAGGATTATAATTTTTCAAATATAAGCCATTGTTTTATTAAGAAGCAGTGTCCATGCTAAGACAAAATAATGTATCCAGGAAATTAACTCTCGTACCACATAAAACTAATGCCATGATAAACAATGAAAAGTGAATTTCAGAAAGAGCCCCAGGGTCCGAGGTCGCCAGACACTATCCTGGCACAGACAGTTCACCCAGCTCAGTCAGGGAAGTGTCAGACCAGCAGGGAGTCCCAAGGTTAGAGGGAGCCCCCATGGTCCAGTCTGAGGTCACTAGCCACCATATTGGCTCCAGGAGCTCCACTCAGAAACAGCCTGAGCAGCAGGGAGTCCTGCAGTTAGACAGAGCCCTGTGATACTAGATAGCTAGCCACCATCCTGGCACAGGCAGCTCAACCAGCTCAGCCAGGGAAGCGCCTGACCAGCAGGGAGTCCTGCAGTTAGACAGAGCCTCCTTGGTCCCAGGTCACCAGCTAATATTGGCACAGGCAGCTCAACCAGGACATAGCCTGCCTGGGTTCCCACCAGAGAGCGAGGCAGCTCTACAGCTGCCTGGGCAGTTATCCAGTGGGGAGCTTCTGAACTGCATGAAGTCCCATGGTTAGTGGTTAGACTGAGCCCCACTGTCCAAGGTCACCAGCCACCATCTAGGCTCCGGGATCTCAGCCAGAGAACTGCCTGACCTGCAGGGAGTTCCACAGTTTGACGAAGCCCTATGGTCCAAGGTAACCAGCCACCATCTTGGCACAGGCAGCTCAGTCAGGTCCACAGGAGGTTCAAGCATCAGCCAGTGACAACAAAACTAACTAACACCAGAGATAACCAGACGGCAAAAGGCAAACTCACGAACTTTGCTAACAAAAATCAAGGCAATATGGCAGCATCCAAACCCAATTCCCCAACAACAGCAAGTCCTGAGTATAGCAACACACCAGAAAAAAAGATTTGGATTTAAAAATCACTGGCCATGATGCTGTTAGAGGAAAGACATAAATAAATCTCATAACGAAATACAGGGGAACATGAATAAGATAGAAGCCCTTACAATGGAAATACAAAAATCACTTAAAGAAATTCAGGAGAATATGGGTCAACAGACAGAAGCCAATGAAGAGGAAATGCAAAAATCACTTAAAGAAATGCAGGAGAAATTGAGTCAGCAGGCAGAAGTCATAAAAGGGGAAACACAAAAATATATTAAAGAAATATAAAAAAATACAAACAAACAAGTGAAGGAACTGAGCAAAACCATCCAGGATCTAAAAACAGAAGTAGAAACAACTAAGAAATCTCAAAAGGAGACTACTTTGGTGATAGAAAACCTTGGAAAGAAATCAGGGGCCATAGAAGCAAATATCAACAACAGAATACAAGAGATAGAAGAAAGAATCTCAGATGCAGAAGATACCATAGAAACCATTGACTCAACAGTGAAAGAAAGTGCAAAAAGCAAAAGGATTGTAATCCAAAACATCCAGGAAATCCAGGACAAAATGAGAAGACAAAACCTAAGGATTATAGGTATACATGAGAGTGAAGATTTACAATTAAAAGGGTTAGCAAATATCTTCAACAAAATTATGGAAGAAAACTTCCCTAACCTAAAGAGAGAGTTGCCCATGAACGTACAAGAAGCCTACAGAACTCCAAACAGACTGGACACGAACAGAAATACCTCCCATCACATAATAATCAAAACCACAAATGTACTAAACAAATAAAGAATACTTATGGCAGTAAGAGAAAAAAGCCAGGTAACATATAAAAGAAGACTGATTAGAATTGCACCAGACTTCTCACCAGAGACCATGAAAGCTAGAAGAACCTGGGCAGATCTAATGCAAACTCTAAGAGAGCACAAATGCCAGCTGTAGTTACTATACCCAGCGAAACTCTCAATCACCATAGACAGAAAAAACAAGATATTCTATGATAAAACTAAATTTACACAATATCTTTCCACAAACCCAGCCATAAAAAGGATAATAGGTGAAAAAACACCAATACAAGGAGAGAAACTACACCCTGGAAAAAGCAAGATAGTAAACTTCTTTCATCAAGCCCAAAGGAAGATAACGACACAAATATAAAATTAACATCAAAAATAACAGGAAGTAAAAATCACTGCTCCTTAATATCTCTTAACATCGATGGACTCAATTCCCCAATAAAAAGACATAGACTAACAGACTGGATACATAAACAGGACCTTACATTTTGCTGCTTACAGAAAACACACCTCAGGGCCAAAGACAAACACTACCTCAGAGTAAAAGGCTAGAAAACAATTTTACAAGTAAATGGTATTAGGAAACAAGCCAGAGTAACCATCCCAATATCAAATAAAATTGATGTTCAACTTAAAGTCATCAAAAGAGACACAGAAGGACACTTCTTACTGGTCAAAGGAAAAATCTACCAAGAAGAACTCTCCATTCTGAACACCTATGCTCCAAATGCAAGGGCACCCTCATTTGTAAAAGAAACTTTACTAAAGATCACAGCACACATTGCACCTAACACAATAATTGTGGGTGACTTCAACACTCCACTCTCCTCAATGGACAGATCAAGAAGACAGAAAATAAACAGGAACACAGTGAAACTAATGGAAGCATTGGAGCAATCGGATTTAACAGATATATACAGAACATTTCATCCCAAAGCAAAGGAATATACCTTTTTATAAGTACCACATGGTACATTCTCAAAAATTGACCATATAATTGGTCACAAGACAGACCTCAACAAATACAAGAAGATATTATCAGATCACTTTGGAATAAGAGTGGTCTTCGATAGTAACAAAAACATCAGAAAGCTGAACAACACTCTACTCAATGATACCTTGGCCAAAGAAGAAATAAAGAAATCAAAGACTTTTTAGAATTTAATGGAAATGAAGGCACAACATAACCAAATCTATGAGACACAATGAAAGCAGTGCTAAGAGGAAAACTCATAGCCCTGAGTACCTCCAAAAAGAAAATGGAGAGAGTATACACTAGAATCTTAACAGCACAATTGAAAGCCCTGGAGTAATAAGCTAATTCACTCAGGAGGAGAAGAAGACAGGAAATCATCAAACTCAGGGCTGAAATCAATCAAGTAGAAACAAAGAGAAACATACAAAGAATCAACAAAACCAGAAGCTGATACATTGAAAAAATCAACAAGATAGATAAACACTTAGCCAGACTGACTGCGACCAAAGAGCACAGAGACAGTATCCAAATTACCAAAATTAGAAATGAAAAGGGAGATATAACAACAGAAACTGAGGAAATTAAAAAAAAAAAATCATCAGATCCTACTACAAAATCTATACTCAACACAACTGGTAATTCTGGAATAAGTGGACAATTGGCTAGACAGATACCAAATATGAAAATTAAATCAGGATCAAATAGATAAACTAAACAGTCTCATAACCCCTAAAGAAATAAAAGTGGTCATAGAAAGTGTTCCAACCAAAAAAAGCACAGAACCACATGGTTTTAGGGCAGAATTCTATCAGACCTTCAAAGAAGACCTAACACCAATACTCTTCAAATTATTCCACAAAATAGAAACAGAAGGAACACTACCCAACTCATTCTATGAAGCCACAATTACACTGATCCCAAAACCACACAAAGATACAACAAAGAAGGAGAACTACAGGCCAATATCTCTTAAGATTATCGACACAAAAATACTCAATCAAATTCTTGCCAACCGAATCCAAGAACACATCAAAACTATTATTCACCATGATCAAGTAGTCTTCATCCCAAGGATGCAGGGATGGTTCAATATAAGGAAATCCATCAATGCGATCTACTACATAAGCTAACTCAAAGAAAAAAAAAAACACACAAAACCACATGCTCATTTCATTAGATGCTGAAAAAGCATTTGACAAAATTCAGCATCCTTTCATGCTAAAAGTCTTAGAAAGAACAGGAATTCAAGGCCCATACCTAAACACAGAAAGTAATATGTAGCAAACTGATAGCCAACATCAAACTAAATGGAGAGAAACTTGAAGCAATCCCACTAAAATCAAGGACTAGACAAGGCTTCTCCCTCTCACAGTATATTTTTAATATAGTACTTGAAGTTCTAGCTAGAGCAATTAGACAACATAAGGAAGTCAAAGTGACACAAATTGGAAAGGAAGAAGTCAAACTATCATTATTTGCAGATGACATGATAGTCTACCTAAGTGACCCAATAAACTCCACTAGAGAACTCCTACAGCTGATACACAACTTCAGCAAAGTGGCAGGTTATAAAATCAACTCAAGCAAATCAGTAGCCTTCCTATACTCAAAGTATAAGCAGGTTGAGAAAGAAATTAGGGAAATGACACCCTTCACAATAGCCACAAACAATATAAAGTATCTTGGGTTGACTCTAAAAAAGAATCAAGTGAAAGATCTATATGACAAGAACATCACATCTCTGAAGAAGGAAATCAAAGAAGACCTCAAAAAAATAGAAAAAATCTTCCATACTCATGGATTGGCAGGATTAATATAGTAAAAATGGCCATCTTACCAAAAGCAATCTACAGATTCAATGCAAACACCATCAACATCCTAACTCACTTCTTCATAGAGTTAGAAAGAGCAATTCTCAAATTCATCTGGAATAACAAAAAACCCCAGGATAACTAAAACTATTCTCAACAATAAAAAACTTCCAGGGGAATCAGTATACCAGACCTCAAGCAGTACTACAGAGCAATAGTGTTAAAAACTGCATGGGATTGGTACAGTGACAGGCAGGCAGATCAATGGAATAGAACTGAAGATCCAGAAATGAACACACACACCTATGGTCACTTGATCTTTGACAAAGGAGCTGAAACCATCCAGTGGAAAAAGATAGCCTTTTCAACAAATTGTGCTGGCTCAACTGGAAGTCAGCTTGCAGAAGAATGCAAATTGATCCATTCTTATCTCCTTGTACTAAGCTCAATTCTAAGTGGATTAAGGATCTCCACATAAAACCAGACACACTGAAACTAATAGAAAAGAAACTGGTGAAGACCCTTTAGGATATAGGCACAGGGGAAAAGTTCCTGAATAGAACACCAATAGCTTATGCTCTAAGATCAAGAATTGACAAGTGGGACCTCATAAAATTACAAAGTTTTGTAAGGCAAAGGACACTGTCAAGCAGACAAAATGGCAATCAACAAATTGGGAAAGGGTCTTCACCAACCTTACATCCAACAGAGGGCTAATATCCAATATATACAAAGAACTCAAGAAGGTAGACACCAGAGAGCCAAATAACCCTATTAAAAATGGGGTACAGAGATAAAGAATTTTCACCTTAAGAACTTCAAATGGCTGAGAAGCCCCTTAAGATATGTTCAGCATTATTAGTCATTAGGGAAATGCAAATCAAAACAACCCTGAGATTTCACCTCATAAAAGTCAAAATAACTAAGACTAAAAACTCAGGAGACAACAAGTGTTGGTCAGGATGTAGAGAAAGAGCAAAACTCCTCCAGTGCTGGTGGGAATGCAAGTTGATACAATCACTCTGGAAATCATTCTGGTGGTTCCTCAGAAAACTGGGCATCACACTTCCAGAGGACCCTGCTCTACCACTCCTGGGCATATATCCAGAGGATTCCCAGGCATGCAATAAGGACGCATGCTCCACTATGTCCATAGCAGCCCTATTTATAACAACCAGAAGCTGGAAAGAAACCAGATGTCCCTCAATGGAGGAATGGATACAGAAAATGTGGTATATTTACACAATAGAATACTACTCATCAATTAAAAACAATGAGTTCGTGAAATTCTTAGGCAAATTGTTGGATCTGGAAAATATCATCCTAAGTGAGGTAACCCAGTCACAAAAGAACACTCATGGAATTCAGTCACTAATAAGTAGATATTAACTCAGAAACACTGAATACCCGAGACACAATTCACATAGTAACTGACTTCCGAGAAGAAAGGAGAGGTCCTGGATCCTGAAAAGGCTTGTTCCAGCATTGTAGGGGAGCACCAGGACAGAGAAATAGGAGGGAGTTGATAGGACAATGGGCAGTGGGAAGAGGGCTTAGGGAACTTATGGGGGGGGGGACCAGGAAATGGAAAACCATTTGGAATGTAAACATAGAATATAGAAAATTAAAATAAAAAAAGAAAAAAAAAAAGAAAAGAAAAGAGAATTTCCCAGTATCAATGGACTTTTTTTGTTTGTTTCAGGGAAGAAAATATGACTGTTCAATTCTACCAGTGAATGTGTAACTGTAGACATATGTGAGGAAGTTACTGAACAGACAACAACTGAGAAAAACATTACATTTTCCACATATGAATCAGAAATTAGCATACATTAAAAACACTGAGGAGTCGGTGCACCCAGAGGCAGTCTGGAAGCTCACAGCACAGCTTGTTCAAGCTTAGGCTTCAGTCCTGAGGCCTCTGGCTGTAGCCCTTGGACCTCTCCACTTCCGGATCCAGATCGGCTGAGCGGCAGCACCACATCTCCGGGTCCTGAAGGAGGCAGGTGGGGCTTCCGGGCGGCCAGCAGGAGAGGTCGATGTGCTCCTGTGAATCCAGCGGGGCCCCAGCAGGAGACTCCGGGCACCTGCTTTGGGATCTGAACAGCCTGGGCCACAGCACTCAGTCTCCAGGAAGTGCAGGGGGGACCTGGTGTGCTCCCAGAGGCAGTCTGGGAGCTCACTGCACAGCTCCTTCCAGCTTAGGCTTCAGTCCTGAGGCCTCTGGCAGTAGCCCTCAGACCTCTATGCTTCTGGATCCAGATCAGCCTGAGCTGCAACGCCAAATCTCCAAGTCCTGAAAGAGGCAAGTGGGACTTCCAGGCGGCCAGTGGGGAAAGTCTGTGTGCTCCAGTCAATCCAGCAGGCCCCAGCAGGAGCCTTCAATTGTCTGCTGCGGGGTCTGAACAGCCTGGACAACAACACCCTGTCTCCAGGCAGTGCAGGAGGTAAGCTGTTCACCAGAGACCACCTGGGAAGGGGCAGCTTGCACTGGTGAGTCCAGCATAGACAACACCAACTAACACCAGTGAGAACTAGATGGCAAAAGGCAGATGCAGGAATGTCACTAACAGAAATCAAGGCAATATGGCAACATCTGAACCCAATTCTCCTTTACCAGCATGTCCTGGATACCCCATCACACCAGTAAAACAAGATTTAGATTTAAAATCACTGGTCATGTTGCTAGTACAGGAACACATGAAGGACATACTTAAAGAAATTCAGGAGAAAATGGATCAAAAGTTTGAAGCCCTTGCAAGGGAAACACAAAAATCATTGAAAGAAATCCAGGAGAATACAAAAGCCAATAATGAGGAAACACAAAAAACACTTAAAGAAATACAGGAGAACTTTGGTCAACAGGCTGCGGTCATGAAAGAGGAAACACAAAAATCTCTTAAAGAATTACAGGAAAGCACAAAGAAGCAAGTGAAGGAGCTAAGCAAAACAATCCAGGATCTAAAATCAGAAGTAGAAACAACTAAGAAAACTCAAAGTGAGACAACTTTGGAGATAGAAAACCTTGGGAAGAAATCAGGGGACAGAGATGCAAATATCAACAACAGAATACAAGAGATAGAAGAAAGTATCTCAGATGCTGAAGATTCCATAGAAACCATGGAATCAACAGTTAAAGAAAATGCAAAATGCAAAAATCTTGTAACCCAAAATATCCAGGAAATCCAGGACACATCCAGAAGACCAAACCTAAGGATTATAGGCATAGATGAGAGTGAAGATTTACAACTTAAAGGGCCAGTAAATATCTTCAATAAAATTATGGAAGAAAACTTCCCTAACCTAAAGAGAGACATGCCCATGAATATACAAGAAGCCTACAGAACTCCAAACAGACTGGACCAGAACAGAAATACTTCCCGTCACATAATAATCAAAACACCAAATGTACTAAACAAAGAAAGAATATTAAAGGCAGTAAGAGAAAAAGGCCAAGTAACATATAAAGGAAGACCTATCAGAATCACAGCAGACTTTTCACCTGAGACTATGAATGCTAGAAGATCCTGGGCTGATCTCATGCAGAATCTAAGAGAACACAAATGCCAGCCAAAACTACTATATCCAGCAAAACTCTCAATCACCATAGATGGAGAAACTAAGATATTCCATGACAAAACCAAGTTTACCCAATATCTATCTACAAACCCAGCCCTACAAAGGATAATAGGAGGAAAACACCAATACAGGGAGGGAAACTTCACCCTGGAAAAAGCAAGATAGTAACCTTTCATCAAACCCAAAAGAAGTTAACCAATCAAATTTAAAAAATAACGTCAAAAATAACAGGAAGTAACAATCACTATTCCTTAATATCTCTTAACATCAATGGACTCAATGCCCCAATAAAAAG
This sequence comes from Apodemus sylvaticus, assembly GCF_947179515.1. Lineage (NCBI taxonomy): Eukaryota > Metazoa > Chordata > Mammalia > Rodentia > Muridae > Apodemus > Apodemus sylvaticus. The sequence goes on from NC_067495.1 coordinate 125,107,593, forward strand.
ACATAGACTAACTGACTGGATACGTAAACAGGACCCTACATTTTGCTGCTTAGAGGAAACACACCTAAGGGTCAAAGACAAACACTACCTTAGAGTAAAAGGCTGGAAGACAATTTTACAAGCAAATGGTCTCAGGAAACAAGCTGGAGTAGCCATTTTAATATCAGATAAAATTGACTTTCAACCCAAAGTCATCAAAAGAGACCCTGAGGGACACTTCTTGCTGGTCAAAGGAAAAATACAACAAGAAGAATTCTCAATCCTGAACATTTTTGCTCCAAATGCAAGGGCACCCTCTTTCGTAAAAGAAACTTTATTAAAGCTCAAAGCACACATTGCACCTAACACAATAATTTTGGGTGACTTCAGCACTGCACTTTCCTCAATGGACCGATCAGGAAAACAGAAACTAAAGAGGGACATAATGAAATTAATTTAAGCTTTGGACCAATTAGATTTAACAGATATATATAGAACATTCTATCCTAATACAAAAGAATATACGTTTTTCTCAGCACCTCATGGTACCTTCTCCAAAACTGACCATATAATTGGTCACAAGACAGACCTCAACAAATATAGGAAGATTGAACTAATCCCATGCCTCCTATCAGATCACTATGGAGTAAAAGTGGTCTTCAATAGCAACAAAAACAACAGAAAACCCACATACACATGGAAATTGAACAATATTCTACTCAATGATACCTTGGTCAAGGAAGAAATAAAGAAATTAAAGACTTTTTAGAACACAATGAAAATGAAGACACAACATACCCAAATCTATGGGACACACTGAAAGCAGTGCTAAGAGGAAAACTCATAGCCCTGAGTGCCTCCAAAAAGAAAATGGAGAGAGCATACATTACCAGCTTAATGACACACCTAAAAGCCCTGGAACATAAAGAAGCTATTTCACCCAGGAGGAGTAGAAGGCAGGAAATCATCAAACTCAGGGCTGAAATCAATCAAGTAGAAACAAAGAGAACCATACAAAGAATCAACAAAACCAGGAGCTTGTTCTTCGAGAGAATCAACAAGATAGATAAACCCTTAGCCAGACTGACCAAAGGGCACAGAGAAAGTATCCAAATTAACAAACTTAGAAATCAAAAGGGAGATATAACAACAGAAACTGAGGAAATCCAAAAAATCATCAGATCCTACTACAGGAGCCTGTACTCAACACAACTGGAGAACCTGGAGGAAATGGACAATTTCCTTGACAGATACCAAATACCAAAATTAAATCAGGACCAAATAGATCATCTAAACAGTCCCATAATGCCTAAAGAAATTGAAGGAGTCATAGAAAGTCTTCCAACCAAAAAAAGCACAGGACCAGATGGTTTCAGTGCAGAATTCTATCAGACCTTCAAAGAAGAGTTAACACCAATACTCTTCAAATTATTCCACAAAATAGAAACAGAAGGAACACTACCCAATTCCTTCTATGAACCCACAATTACGCTGATACAAAAACCACACAATGATCCAACAAAGAAAGAGAACTTCAGACCAATTTCCCTTATGAACATCGATGCATGTTCAATAAATACTCAATAAAATTCTTGCCAACTGAATCCAACAACACATCAAAACGATCATCCACCATGATCAAGTAGGCTTTATGCCGGGAATGCAGGGTTGGTTCAATATACGGAAATCCATCAATGCAATCCACTACATAAACAAACTCAAAGAAAAAGACCACATGGTCATTTCATTGGATGCTGAAAAAGCATTTGACAAAATTCAGCATCCTTTCATGCTTAAAGTCTTGGAGAGAACAGGAATTCAAGGCCCATACCTAAACATAGTAAAAGCAATATACAGCAAACCGGTAGCCAGCATCAAACTAAATGGAGAGAAACTTGAAGCAATCCCACTGAAATCAGGGACTAGACAGGGCTGCCCCCTTTCTCCTTATCTTTTCAATATTGTACTTGAGGTACTAGCTCGGGCAATTCGACAACATAAGGAGGTCAAAGGGATACAAATTGGAAAGGAAGAAGTCAAACTATCATTATATGCAGATGACATGATAGTCTACCTAAGTGACCCAAAAAACTCCACTAGAGAACTCCTACAGCTGATAAACAACTTCAGCAAAGTGGCAGGTTATAAAATCAACTCAAGCAAATCAGTGGCCTTCCTATACTCAAAGGATAAGCAGGCTGAGAAAGAAATTAGGGAAATGACCCCCTTCACAATAGCCACAAATAGTATAAGGTATCTTGAGGTGACTCTTACCAAACATGTGAGAGATCTGTATGACAAGAACTTCAAGACTCTGAAGAAGGAAATGGAAGAAGACCTCAAAAAATGGGAAAACCTCCCATGCTCATGGATCGGTAGAATCAATATAGTTAAAATGGCCATTTTGCCTAAAGCACTATACAGATTCAATGCAATACCCATCAAAATCCCAACTCAATTCTTCACAGAGTTAGAAAGAGCAATTCTCAAATTCATCTGGAATAACAAAAAACCCAGGATAGCTAAAACTATTCTCAGCAACAAAAGAAATTCTGGGGGAATCAGTATCCCTGACCTCAAGCAATACTACAGAGCAATAGTGTTAAAAACTGCATGGTATTGGTACAGTGACAGGCAGGCAGATCAATGGAACAGGATTGAAGATCCAGAAATGAACCCACACACCTATGGCCACTTGATCCTCGACAAAGAGGCTGAAAACATCCAATGGAAAGAAGATAGCCTTTTCAACAAATGGTGCTGGTTCAACTGGAGGTCAGCATGCAGAAAAATGTGAATTGATCCATCCTCGTCTCCTTGTACCAAGCTCAAATCCAAATGGATCAAGGACCTCCACACAAAGCCAGACACTCTGAAATTAATAGAAAAGAAACTGGGGAAGACCCTTGAGGACATCGTTACAGGGAGAAAGTTTCTGAACAGAACACCAATAGCGTATGCTCTAAGAGCAAGAATTGACAAATGGGACCTCATAAAATTACAAAGTTTATGTAAGGCAAAGGACACCATCAAGAGGACAAATCAGCAACCAACAAATTGGGAAAAGATCTTCACCAATCCTACATCAGATAGAGGGCTAATATCCAATATATATATAAAGAACTCAAGAAGTTAGACTCCAGAAAACCGAATTAAAAAATGGGGTACAGAGTTAAGCAAAGAATTCTTACCTGAAGAACATCGGATGGCGGAGAAGCATCTTAAAAAATGCTCAACTTCATTGGTCATTAGGGAAATGCAAATCAAAACAACCCTGAGATTTCACCTTACACCAGTCAGAATGGCTAAGATTAAAAATTCCGGAGAAAGCAGGTGTTGGAGAGGGTGTGGAGAAAGAGGAACACTCCTCCACTGCTGGTGGGGTTGCAAATTGGTACAACTACTCTGGAAATCAGTCTGGCGGTTCCCCCGAAAACTGGGCACCTCACTTCCAGAAGATCCTGCTATACCACTCCTGGGCATATACCCAGAGGATTCCTCACCATGTAATAAGGATACATGCTCTACTATGTTCATAGCAGCCCTATTTATAATTGCCAGATGCTGGAAAGAACCCAGGTATCCCTCAACAGAAGAGTGGATGCAAAAAATGTGGTATATCTACACAATGGAGTACTATTCAGCCATTAGAAACAATGAATTCATGAAATTCTTAGGCAAATGGATGGAGCTAGAGAACATCATACTAAGTGAGGTAACGCAGACTCAAAAGATGAATCATGGTATGCACTCACTAATAAATGGATATTAACCTGGAAACCTGGATTACCCAAAACATAATCCACACATCAAATGAGGTACAAGAAGAAAGGAAGAGTGGCCCCTTGTTCTGGAAAGACTCAATGAAGCAGTATAGGGCAAAACCAGAACGGGGAAGTGGGAAGGGGTGGGTGGGAGGACAGGGGGAGAGAAGGGGGCTTACGGGAGTTTTTGGGAGTGGGGGGCTAGGAAAGGGGAAATCATTTGAAATGTAAATAAAAAATATACCGAATAAAAAAAAATTTAAAAAAAAGAAAAAAAAAGAATGGCTTTTCCTTAATTATATTCTCTGTCTTTACTAATGAACACACAGCAACTTTTGTAATAAAACTGAATTTATTTATTTAAAAAAAAAACACACAGAGGAGTCAACAGAGATTCAAAGTTACCTAAATAGTTATCTAGCTGAATGTTCCAGATCATGAATGAATTACCTCCTAAGAGCTGTAACAAAAGGTTTTATAGCTTTTACATCACTTACCACCAGTGTTGATATATTCATAAGCCTCTTACACAAGGAATCGTAAAGTGATACAATAATAATTTATGTATATTTGTTTTTTATACATCTTCACTGCCCCTGGTCCTTTATGGTTTCATAGCATTAATGTAATTCTTTGGATGTTTAAATTTAGCTAAATATGTCCTCACCAACTTTATACTTTAAAACAAAATCCAATCACTTTTTTAACTTCAATGTACATCTTTATGCACACTTCTAATAATTTATGTTATTATTTTAATCTTTCATGATTATTCAGATTTTAGAATACTGAGACTTCTCACCTGAATATCATACATATGCTTCCAGATATAATGAGGACAATATTACCCCACTAACTGACATTGAAGAGTATATTATAAAAATCTCCATACTTTCTGAGATTTGTGTAATACCTTAGGAGCTCCTCTGAATTGTTCCGAGAAGAGTGTTTAGAGAGAACCTGAAATCACCCCTACCTGTATGATGTGTTCACTTACAGATGAGCTTATAATTATTAGATATTATAATAAAAATATGACTAAATATGGATTCACTAAATCTTATACTCTTTTCCTTAAATATTTAGTATAGAAACCCAGTCTTAAAGCAGAAGCCTAAGACTTAGTGCTCCTGGTCTCATTTCAGAATAGTTCAATATTGTATTTAATGCTTGATCTCATATTTTATTAACATCATAGACATATTATCAAAATATCCCTTCTTTTTTATAAAATGTTAGAGAAGTTGTTGTTATGTAAATATTATTAAATTTTTCAGGCTTTTGTTTTATTTTCTTAATGAGAAAAGATCTAATGTCGTCTATGGTAACATTTAGCTCACAATGTAAAATCTTGAGACCTTGAACTCTTTATCTTTTGTGTTCACTTCATTAGTACTGTGATTAGTGATAGGTTGTCATGCATTTATATGTGTATGTGTTTTAGGCTTCTATCCCTTATAGTATATTGCTAGGTTAATTATGATTGATGTAGTCATACAGTGACATCTCTCATACATACTTTGATTTAAAACACAAGGTATGGCAGAGCCATCTAGTTAACTATATTCCACCTTTATACATATACAGATAACCAAATAACATGGTATTTAATAGTTTTACTTTCTAAGGTGAAATCTGCAATCTGTCATACTGAGCATATTAAGATTATAAGGACAAGTTCCTTAATTTTGATGTTTGTGTTCCCCTTCACTGTAATTCCATTTTCTACAAATATTTATCTTGAATTCCTATTAGACAATGGAATCCCTGCATCTGTCAACAGAAGTTTGTTTCATTGCTAATGGCTAAACAACATTCTATATTTATCTTAAGGACAGTTTAGAGAGAATTTTCACCTAGATCATTTATATATTTTTTAATAAATATATGGTTTTTCATTTGTTACTCAAACTGTCTGTACCAGTGATTTGTATTTAATTATTTTAACAATATTTTCATATACTTTCTTTGCATATTTTTATTTGTATGTACCTTTCAAAAAGGCAGGCAGAATTCAAATTAATCTTTGTTTTTTCAAATTCTCACAGGCTCACCAAAAATAAAAATAGTTTTCCTTCCTTCAATGAAGCGTACTTGAAGTTAAAACTATAAGCATATAAAAGTAACCAGTTTGCATTTCTTGTTTCAGTTAAACAATCTTTTTATATATTCAGTCTTTTTATAGTATATTTTTCCAAAGAAAAAAATAAACTTTACTTAGTTATACCACTATTAGGATTCATTTATGTAATTGTTTTGAGTCATGAGCTTTGAGTCTTACACAGGTCTTCTCTTCAATTACCGTTACATACATTTGAATGGAATCTTATACTACCAATGATGATTACTTATTTTCTCGTCTACAATGAATTTGTTTTTCTGAGAAGAGAATGCACTTGATCTTGAGCATCTTATTTTTCTCTTCATTATCCACATGTATAACATTCTCTTCAAGTATCAAGGTTCTCTTTTACATTTTTTCTACATGGCTGTAGTTCAATTGTATTTTAAAATATGATTTGCATGATTGCACCATTTTTATATATCACCATTATAATATAGAAATACCAGCATTATACAGCTATGCCATAAAAAAATGACTCTAGAGGCTGGTGATAAGCATCAGCAGTCAAGAGTGGATATTCCTCTTTAATAGAATCTGAGTGGAGATACAAGTACCTATATCAAATGCCTTACAAGTGCCTGTTATTTTAGCTCTGTGGGATTAGATACCTTTTTCTGTACTTTATAGGAACCTGTACTTATGATACATATCCACAAAAGGGCATACACATACACATAATTTTTAAAACAAATATTTAAAAACAGAACTCTATAAAATCTTAACACTTTTAACTCAACTAAGTATAAAATGCAGTTATAAAGCATTTAAAATCCACAGGAGGACATTTAGGTTTCTTGGGTTTGGTAATAATGTCTTAGCCATCACAGCAAAAGCACAATTCATGAAAACACTGAAGAATTTAGGTTCAATTAAACATTCATTCTTTGTGAGAATGACACCACCAACAAAAGGAAAAGGCAAGTCGCAATGTTCAAGAATATATTTCCAAAGCATACAATTTTCAGAAAGTCCTTTGTCAAATTGTACACAACCCACAAAATTTCTTACCTGCAATAATATAAAAAAATAAAAAAATAATTTTGGAAGCAGGAAAAAGCCTTAACCAACATGGAAATAAACTAAATATCTAAATTGAAATTAAGCATACAAAAAGACATTTAGCAACATAGGACAAAAAAAATTGAAAATTAAAATATTTTGAATAATGGAACAGAAACAACAACAGAAAGTCATTTATTCTGAGGGTAAAATTGAACAATACAGTCAATTCAGAAACATATTTGGCAATTTCTTAGGATAATATAGATAAATAATATGATATGAGTCCACAAACACATGTGTTTGTGTGTGTGTATGTATATATATATATATATATATATATGACTGAAATCATGCGTGTATATATGATTTGAAAATATATCTTTAGGAAAATGTTAAACATGAGTTTTATGGCAAGTTTATTCTTTATCACCCAAATATATATATGACTGAAATCATGCGTGTATATATGATTTGAAAATATATCTTTAGGAAAATGTTAAACATGAGTTTTATGGCAAGTTTATTCTTTATCACCCAAACAGGAAATCCTCCAAAATGCCATTTAATGGGTATATAAAAATATTCACAGTAGTGTGTAAATATATTAGAATATTATTCAGTACTTTAAAAATGAAAAGAGCTATGAATCTATAAGGAGACTTAGAAATATTAAGTAGGGAAGGGTAGTGAAAATTATCAATCTGCAAAGGCCAAATATTATAAAATCCCATCCAAATATGTGATAAGTATGTATATGCTTACAATTTGGTTATATCTTGATATATTGTCATGGTTTGAATACTTCTGGCCCAGAGAATGGCACTATTTGAAGGTGTGGCCTTGTTGGCATACGTGTATCACTGAGAGCATAAGCTTTAAGAACCTCAATCTAGAAACCCCTGCCAGTTCTGTGACAGGGAAGGCCCCATCTCCTGATATTTTCTAGACAACCAGAAGCACACAGGCATTCGGTAAGACCCACCCCCACCTCTGGAGGCCCAGAGCTACTGGCTGGGATTCACTACCTAACAACCCCCCAAACCCCGCCCTTCCTCCTGAATACCACTCCCTTTCCTTTCCCTCTACACCCTCTTCTGCCACAGCCTGCCCCATGCCTTCTGTTGTGCTAGACCTATGCCAGTTCTGCCACAGGAAAAGCTCCATCTCCTGATACTTCCTGGAGAACCACCCATGTGTTGTGTAATTGAGAAAACAGGAATCCAAGAAGTACAGTTACACAGCCTTGTAGGACAGAAAGACCACAGTCAGAGACAGCAAGAACAGCTAACACCAGAGATAACATCTAGATAACTAGATGGCCAAAGACAAAAAAAAGATCATTACCAAAAGAAACCAAAGCAACATGTCACCATCAGAACCAAGTTCTTTCACAACAGCAAATCCTAGACACCCTATCACATCAGAAATGCAAGAGCTGGATTTAAAATCACATCTCATGATGCTGATAGAGGACTTCAAGAAGGATATAAATAACTCTCCTAAAGAAATACAGGGGAACTTGGGTCAACAGGTAGAAGCCCTTAAAGAGGATACACAAAAATCCCTTAAAGAATTTCAGGAAAACACAAACAAGTGAAGGAACTGAACAATACTATCCAGGATCTAAAAACAGAAGTAGAAACAATAAAGAAAACACAAAGTGAGACATCTCTAGAGATAGAAAACCTTGGAAAGAATTCAGGAGTCATAGATGCATGCATCAATAACAGAATACAAGAGATAGAAGAAAGAATATCAGATGCTGAAGATACCACAGAAAATAATGACTCAACAGTCAAAGAAAATGCAAAATGCAAAAAGATTGCAACCCAATACATCAAGGAAATACAGGACACAATGAGAAGACCAAACGTAAGGATTATAGGTATAGAAAAGTGTAAGGATTTACATCTTGAAGAGCCAGTTAATATCTTCAACAAAGTTATAGAAGAAGCCTTGCCTAATCTAAAGAAAGAGATACCCATGATAGTACAAGAAGCGTAAAGAACTCCAAACAGACTGGAACAGAACAGGAAGTCCTCCCATCGCATAATAATCAAAACACAAAATGCACTAAACAAAGAAAGAATATTAAAGGCAGTAAAGGAAAAAGGCCAAGTAACATATAAAGGCAGACGTATCAGAATTACACCAGACTTCTCAACAGAATCTATGAAAGCTAGAAGATCCTTGACAGATATCCTATAGACCCTAAGAGAACTTGAATGTCAGCTCAGGCTACTATACCTAGCAAAACTCTCAATTGCCATAGACAGAGAAAACAAGACATTCCATGACAAATACAAATTTACACAATATCTTTCCATAAATCTAGCTCTACAAAGGATAATGGGAAGGAAATACCAACACAAGGCAGGAAATCACACCCTAGAAAAAGCAATAAAGTAATTGTCTTTCAACAAAACCAAAAGAAGATAGCCACACAAACAGAATTTCACCTTTAGCAAAGAAGGTAACATGAAGCATCAATTACTTTTCCTTAATATCTCTTAACATCATTATTCTCAATTCCCCAACAAAAGACATAGACTAACAGACTGGATACCTAAACAGGACCCAAAATTTTTGCTACATGCAAGAAACCCACCTCAGTGACAAAGACACTCACTACCTCAGAGTAAATTTTGGAAAACAATTTTCCTAACAAATTGTCCCAAGAAAAAAGCTGGAGTGGATAATTTTATAAAGGATAAAATCGACTTTCAACCAAAATTTGTCAAAAAAAGATAAAAAGGGACACTTCATACTGTTATTTTTGTTTTGTTTTGTTTTGTTTGGATTTGGATTTTTTGAGACAGGGTTTCTCTGTATAGCCCTGGCTGTCCTGGAACTCACTCTGTATACCAGGCTGGCCTCGAACTAAGAAATCCACCTGCATCTGCCTCCCAGAGTGCTGGGATTACAGGTGTGCGCCACCACTGCCCGGCAGGGACACTTCATACTGATCAAAGGAAAAATACACCAAGATGAACTCTCAATTCTGAACATCTATACTCTGAATACAAGCCACCAACATTCATAAAAGAAACTTTACTAAAGCTCAAAGCATACATTATACCCCACATAAGAATAGTGGGAGACTTCAACACCCCCTTCTCAGCAATGGACAAATCATGAAAACAGAAACTAAACAGAGAGACAGTGAAACTATCTGAAATTATGGACCAAACGGATATAAAAGATATTTAGAGAACATTTCATCCTAAATAAAATTAATATATCTTCCTCTCAACACCTCAGTGTACCTTCATAAAAATTGACCATATAATTGTTCACAGAACATGCCTCAACAGATACAGGAATATTGAATAATTCCATGCATCCTATCAGATCACCATTGCCTAAGACTGGTCTTAAGTTCAAACAAAAACAAATGGAAAGCACATATACACGTGGACTTTGAAAAATGCTTTTCTCAATGTTACCTTGGTCAAGGAAAAAATAAAGAAATTAAAGACATTTTAAAATTTGATGAAAATGAAGATACATCATACCAAAACTTATGGGACACAATGAAAGCAGTACTAAGAGGAAAACTGATAGCTTTAAGTGCCTTCAAAAAGAAAATGGAGAGAGCTTACACTAGCAACTTGACAGTACACCTGAAAGCTCTAGAACAAAAAGAAGCAAACACATCCAAGAGGAGTAGATGGCAGGAAATAATCAAACTCAAGGCCCAAATAAACCTAATAGAAACAAAAAGAACTATACAAAGAGTCAACAAAACCAGGATCTGATTCTTTGAGAAAATCAACAAGATAGATAAACCCTTAGCCAGACTAACCAAAGGGAACAGAGGCACTATTCAAATTAATAAAATCAAAAATGAAAAGGGAAACATAAAAACAGAAATGTGGAAATTCAAAAAAATCATAAGATCCTATTACATATGCTTATAATCAACAAAATTTGAAAATTTGGATGAAATGGACAACTTTCCAGACACATACCAGCTGCCAATGTTAAAACAGGATCAGATAAACCATGTAAATATTCCCATGAGTCCTAAGAAAATAGAAGCAGTTGTTAATAGTCTCACATAAAAAAAAAAAAAGGATCAGATGGGTTTAGTGGGGAATTCTATCAGATCTTCAAAGAAGAGCTAACACTGATACTTTTCAAACTATTCCAGGAAATAGAAACTCAAGAAACACTACCCAACTCTATAAAGCCACAATAACGCTTATATCTAAACCAAACAGAGACCAAACAAGGAATGAGAACTTCAGACCAATCTCCCTTATGAACATCAATGCAAAAATACTCAACAAAATTCTGACCAACTGAATCCAATAATGAATCAAAACTATAATTCACCAAGATAAGTAGCTTCATCCATGGATGCAGGGAAGGTTCACTATATGGAAACCCATCAATGTAATTTGATACATAAACAAACTCAAGGAAAAAAACACATGGTATTTCATTAGATGCTGAAAATGTTTTTAACAAAATCCAGAATCCCATCATGATCAAAGTCTTGGAGAGATTGGGAATCCAAGGCCCATTCCTAAACATAGTGAAAGTAATATACTGCAAGGAGGTAGCCAATATCATACTAACTGGAGAGAAACTTGAAATAATCCCACTAAAATCAGGAACCAGACTAGGCTGCCCACACTCTCCCTATCAATTCAATATAGTACTTGAAGTCCTAGTTAGAGCAATCAGATAACAAAAGGAGGTCAAAGGTATAAAAATTTGAAAGGAAGAAGTCAAAATATCAATATTTGAAGACTTCTACCAGAGAACTTCTAAAACTAAAAAACACCTTCATCAAAATGGCTGGATATAAAATTAACTCAAACAAATCAGTAGCCTTCCTATACTCAAAAGATAAACAAGCTGAGAAAGCAATTAGGGAAATGACAACCTTCAAAATAATGACAAATAATATTACATAACTTGTTGTGACTAACCAAGCAAATGAAAGATCTGGTTGACAAGAACTTCAAGTCTTTGAAAAAAGAAATCACCGAGATCTCAGAAGATAGAAAGACCTCTCATGTTCGTGAATTGACAGGATTAATATAGTAAAACATAGTATCTACAGAAGAATGGATACAGAAATTTTGCCAAAAGCAATCTATAGATCCAATGCAATCTCCATCAAAATTCCAAATCAATTCTTCAAAGATCTAAAAAGAGCAATTCTCAACTTCATCTGGAATAACAAAATACCCAGGATAGCAGAAACTATTCACAACAAAAGATCTCCTGGGTGAATCACCATCCCTGACCTCAAGCTCTACTACTGAGCAAGAGTGATAAAAACTGTCTGTTGTTGGTACAGAGCCAGGCAAGAAGATCAATGGAATAAAATGAAGACCCAGAAAAGAACCTGCACACCTACAGTCACTTAATATTTGACAAAGGAGCTAAAAACATCCAGTGGAAAAAAGATAACATTTTTAACAAATGATGCTGGATCAACTGGAAGTCAGCATGCAGAAAAATGCAAATCAACTCATACTTATCTCCTTGTGCAAAGCTCAAGTCTATGTGGATTGAGGACCCACACATAAAACCATACACACTGAAGCTAATAGAGGAAAGTGGAGAAGGACCTTGAACACATGGGCACAGTGGAAAATTTCCTGAATAGAACACCAATGGCTTATGTTCTTAGAACAAGAATGGACAAATGGGACCTCATAAACTTCAAAGCTTCTGTAAGGCAAAGGACATGGTCAATAGGACCAAACAGCAACCAACAGATTAGCAAAAGTTCTTTACCAATCCTACATTGATCGAGAGCTAATATCCAATGTATACAAAGAACTTAAGAGGCTAAACACAAGAGAGTAAAATAACCATGTTAAAAAAATGAGTTATAGAGCTAAACAGGGAATTCTCAACTGATGAAACTCAAATGGTCCTGAAGCACTGGATGAAATGTTCAGCATCCTTAGTTATCAGGGAATTGCAAATAAATATATCCCTGAGATTCTACCTCACACCAGTCAGAATGACTAAGATGAAAACTCAGAGGGCAGCAGATGCTGCAGAAGATATGGAAAATGAGGAATACTTTTCCATTGTTGGTGGGATTGCAAACTGGTAAAACCACACTGGAAATCAGTTTGGCAGTTCCTCAGAAAATTAGACATAGTTCTACCTGAGGACCCAGATATACCACTCCTGGGCATATACCCAGAAGATGCTCCAATATGTAATAAAGACACATGGTCTATTATGTTCATTGTGGCCTTAATTATAATAGCCAGAAGCTGGAAATAACCCAGATGTTCTTCCACAGAGGAATGGATACAGAAATTGTGGTATATATAAACAACGGAGTACTATTCAGCTATTAAAAACAATGAATTCATGAAATTCTTAGGCAAATGGATGGAACTAGAAAGAACAATGAGGTCGGCCCCCCAGGTGCCCCAGGACTCCCAGGGAGTAAACAATCAATCAAGGGGTACGCATGGTTTCAGTCAAAAATGTGGCAGAGGAATGCCTTGTTGGGCATCAGTGGGAGATGTGGTCCTTTGTCAGGTGAAGGCTCTATAGATGCCCCAAAAAAAGGAAAATTGAGGAGGGAGGGAGGTGGGAGTGGGTAGGGTAGAGGGGCATATACTTGGAGGCAGGGGGTGGGAGGACGGGTTGAGGGTTTTTGGTAGGGCAGAGGGGAAGCCAGGAAAAGTTTTAGCATTTGAAATGTAAATGAAGAGATGTTTGAAATGTTCAATAAAAAAAATACTTAAAAAACAAAAAAGAACCAAAAGAACCTCATCCTAACTCCCTGAAAGTCATTATTCTGCTAGCAGCCTTCAAAAAAAGATACAGAACTCTCAGCTCCTCCTGTAATATGCCTGTCTGGATGCTGCCATGTTCATACCTTAATAATAATGGACTGAACCTCTAACCTATAGGTTATCCCCAATTAAATGTCCTTACAAGAGTTGCCTTGGTTATGGTGTCTCTTCACAGCAGAAAAACCTTAAGATGTAAACCTATAATGATTTGAAGATAATGATTCAAAAATAAACTTCAGCATATCATCTCCTACAGTATTCTTTATCACCCAATCCCTCTACCTCAGATGTTACCTCCCTCAGACATTCCCTGGAAATCTGCTAGGAAATCAGGTTGGCATCTTGTTCTCCCTTTTCATGTCCAATTCTCTATCTTATACCCTGATGTGTAGAAGAGACTCTGATATGGCCTCCCCTTATTTTCAGCCCATTTTCCCTAGGGGAATCACACAGATCTCTTCCTAAATTCAGGATCACTCTATCCTCCATTTAAGCCCTTGATTCCTGCAGGTACTTCCTAGAAACAGCAGCCAGGAAACCAAATAGGTGATCTTCACTCTACCTCCTCTCTTCCAGTTTCAGTTCCCAGTCTTATCTCCAAATCTGTAGCAGCTCACCAGCAGTGGTTTCTTCTTCCTCTCTACCCCATTTCCCATGTGTCTTAATTGGGGTTCTCTAGAGTCACATAACTTATGGAACAACTCTTTATACTTTAAGGGAAATAATTGTAATGTCTTACTATCTGTATTCCACCTAACCAAACAATGGGCAGCAGTGAATGGGAAGTCAAAGAATCTAGCAGTCATTCAGACCCACAAGCCTAGTTGTTTAAGCTGATCTTTTGTAGAAGTATGTTCCAACAGATGTACTAGCAAGTATGTGCAAGCAGTCGAAGAAGAATGAATTTTCCTTCTTCTAATGTCCTGCTGAAGGTCTGAAGAAGAAGACTCAGATTAAAAGTGTATACCACAACACTTAGATCTAAAACATGCTTTGTAGATAGAACTCAGAGATCTGTTTGCTTCAGTCTCCTGGAATTAAAGGCATGTACTACCTTGCCTGGGCTTGAGACCATTGTGGTCACTATGCTGCAAGATCTCCAGGTCAAGGTCAAGGTCAGAAACCTGTCTTCTAGCCTCAGGATCTGGATCACAAGTAAGCTCTCCATTTCTGGCTTGTAGTTCATTTCAAATGTAATCATCACACCACAGGAATAGTCATCACAGCACAGATCTACACAGCTTTGGTGGCATGCCCTGTTTCCTATCTCCAGTGTGCCTCCTAAGCCTGCCACTCCCTTCTAGGCCATCTCCACAATATCTAAAAACACCTTCTACATGTGACCCAAACCACCTGTCAGGATCTTAGAACCACTCTTTAGTGGACATCTCACAGCAGCCATGTTTTTTCTAAATACCAAGGATGACAACAGAAACAGGAGATGGCACATACACTGCACAAGGAAAAAATATATATCAGTACATAGAATTCTAATCAACCAAAGCCAGATGTCAAGTATCCAGAATAACAAAAACAATCATAATAGCCTAAATAGTATGTCTCTACTAGAGCTTAGGAAGTCTACTATACTAGGCCCTAAGATATACAATAAACAAGAAACACAGACAAGGACTTACTTCAAAATAACTTTTATGAATAGGTTAGAGGATCATAAAGGGGATGAGAAAAATCTACCAATGAAATGGAACAGTGATAAGACTGCCAATGGCCAGGGCTATCGCTCCAGAGCAGAGAGAAGAATTAAGGGGGTGAGGAGCCAGGTTGATATAAAGGAAAGAACATGGGTGAGAAAGTAAGACAGCAAACTGGCAAACTGGCCTGGGTGATAGCATAGTGGGGGAAGAATGAGGAGAATGAGGAGGCTAGCATGTGAGTTTTGGTATTAGGGCCAGCTACATATTCATAAGCTGCTCAGATTGTGATATTCCTTAGGTAAAGAGGCAAAACATTGAATCACAATAGATGGAGAAATTAAGTCACTTAAAAATGTTAAATTACATTTAAAAATATAAGCAACATTTACCTGTAAATCCAGCAAAGTATGACAAAGGACACTGCCATTGAAGCAAAGAAGCAGTATTTTGCCAACATTATATCCAATAGAAAGCTAATATACTATATCTATATCATCTATATTCATATCATCTATATCTATATCTTCATCTACATCTACATCTCTCCCTCTCTCTCTCTCTCTCTCTCTCTCTATATATATATATATATATATATATATATAATGAACATAAAAATTAGTACAATGTTCACATGCTCTATTTGTCTAAGGTAAGAGGAGATAAGGGAAATGGCCCTTCTTAGCAGACAACAATCCTTTTCAAAGATTTATGAGAAATGCTGAGAGTAGGCACTGATCTATCCACTAGTGAGCCTGAGTACAGCCAGAGATGAGCCACAATTTTCATAGTCCTTACACTCCATTTTGGGAAATTTGAAATTTGGGTCCTAAAAGATACCCCAGTCAATGAAAATATTAAACCTGTCATTAACACCCAAGATACCTGGCACACAATGATAAGACCAATTCTACAATTAGTAGGAATATAGGAAAGAAACACAACACAGTTAAAAGACATAGAAAATATTTTCAACAAAAGCAAAGAAAGATATTCTTTACCTAAAGAAGCAAAACATTGAATCTCAATAGATGGAGAAATTAAGACAATTAAAAATATTAAATTACATTTTAAAATGTAAGCAAAGTTTACCTATAAATACAGCAAAGTATGACAAAGGACACCACCACTGAAGCAAAGAAAGAGAAACAGTATTTTGCCAACATTATATTCAATAGAGAGCTAATATACAGCATATATATATATATATATATATATATATATATATATATATATATATATATAGTATGGAACACTTAGGATACAACCCACAGAACTAAAGAAGTTTAACAAGCAGAAATGTCCAAGAAAGGTTATTCCAATCCAACTTAGAAGAGGAAAGAAAATAATAACAGAAGGAGGGAGATACCTGGGTGGGAGAAGAGAGGGGGGAAGGGGAGCAGGATTAGGTATGGGAGAGTGCAGGAAAGAAGTCAAGAGGGCTAGGAGAATGAATAGAAATATGCAGCCTCATGAGGTGAGGTAGGAGAATCCTCTAGAAAGTATTAGAAACCCTGGAGGTAAAAAATGTTCATGACTCACTGGGGGTAACATTAGCCAAAATGTCCAACAGTAGGAGAGGGAACATGAAGAGTCTACCTCCAGCTGATTGACAGGGCCTCAAGTAGAAGGACAGAGTAACTAACCCACAGTCAAAATTTCTGATACAGAATTGTTTCTGTGTAAATGAACTGCAGAGATAAAAAATCAAGAAGAGACTAAAGACAGAAGTTTGGCATGACTGTCCTCTGAGAGGTTCTACTAGCATCTTACAGAGACAGATGCAAATATATACACCCAACCATTGGATTGAAGTTGGGAATCCCTATGGTTGAATTAGGGGAAGGAGTGAAGATGTTGAAGGGGAGGGTGACCCCGTAAGAAGACCAGGATTCTCAACTAACCTGGACCCCAAGCAGCTCCCATAGACTGATCCACCAGTCAGGAGCAGGAACATACACAGGCAGTCTGAGGCCCTTGGGTCATATATAGCAGAGGATTGCCTAGTCTGGCCTCACTAGGAGAAGATTTGCCTATTTCTTCAGAGAGTTGAGGCCCCAAGGAACGTCTGGTGTCTAGGAGCACCTGCTCAGAGGCAATGGGGAAGAGGAGTAGGATGAGGAACTATGTGAGGAGTGGCCAGAAGGTTGGGGAACAACAGCTAGAATGTAAATAAATAAAAAAAATTAAACAAACAAAACAAAACATAAAAGTTTTCAGTAATCTAGTTACAAAAAGTTCCCGATAATTTAGTTAACCTCTGTCTATAGAAGACCAGAGAGCTGATCTTGCATTAAACTCCATTGCTTTGAACAACAACAAAAAAAGGGAAGAAAGAGATAAAGAATCAACACCCTTAGTCATCAGGAAATGAAAATCAGAACTATTTTGAAGTTTCATCTTATATCAGTCAGAATCACCAAATCAATAAACAAGTGAGCACTCATGCTGGTGAGCACTTGACATAAAGGGAACACTTATCCATTGCTAGTGAGAGTAAAACTTGTATAGCCACTATGGAAATTAATGTGGTAGTTTCTCTAGAAGCTGGGAATAGTTATATCTCAAAATCCAGCTATACTATTCCTGGATGTAAACCTAAAGGTTGTTTCACCCTTTTATACAAACATTTGCTCAATAATGTACATTACTCCTTGATCATAACAGACATAAATTGGAAACAACTTGCATGTCTATAAATGGATGAGTAGCTAAAGGAAATGTGGTACATTTACACCATAGAATTTATTCAACTATTAAAAATGGATATAAAGACATGTTTGACTTTAATAGGAATATAAATAAGACTTGATTTAAATCCTAAAGACAAAATAAGTGCAGTCTCTTCTCCAGATGAATGAATGAGTATATTACGGTCCCAAGATCTACAGAGACATTACTAGTAACTTATCCCTTAATGCGTAGGGTCTTAACTTGTCCAAGGGGGGCAGACTTGTCTTCTCATGGTACAGTTGAAATCTTTTTGCCCTTCAGCTATAGATACACTATCTTTTGGTGACTTCCATTATCTCCTTGCCCTCTGCCACTGTCTTTGATATTCTTAGTCTAAAGAATCCAGAGGGAAATCTATAATATCTCAGTGGATCCATCTATAGTGATAGACATATGCTCCTTATACTCTCAAGACGTAAAAGAGGGAAAGTTATTGAATCAGGTGTTTAAAGTATGCATGTGTGTAGATCTATAGCGGGAACTAATACTACAACAATAATAATCTGAAACAATGTTTGAAGGTTTATGAACTAACTAAAGGATGAATCAATAGCCAGTTCCATTTTTTTTTGTCTGGATAAAAAGCAATATTAATAAACTGATAAATATCTGGGCCATAAGTTACTTCTATACAATTAGAGCATAAATAAGATGAAAGTATATGCCTGTGGAATGGGAGAAGGTTGTATAAGTTTTGTTATCACAAATTCAGTTTGCTTAAAAAAAATCCGAAAGTTTACCAGTTGAACAACAGTGATTTCCTATCTTTCCTGTAGTAATCAAAGAAGGAAATTCAAATATCTATAAAGTTCTATAATATTTTTAAAAACTAATTCTTGTCCTCCCTTGAGCTTCCTTCATTTGCCAAGTTTCTAGAAGGGCCCCTCAAAAGCTCTACACAGCAGTGCAGAAGGCCAGCTGTGGACCCAGAGGCCGCCTGCAAGGGAGCAGAGTGCTCTGGTGAGTCTGGCCCAGCAGAGCAGAGGATCCAGTCTGGAGGCATCTGGCGGGAGCCTTTTGGTCTCCTCCTCTGGATCTGGAACAGCATGGGCCACCGTGACCCATTTCCAGGCAGTGAAGGCCAGCTGTGCACCCGGAGGCCGACTGCCAGGAGGCAGCTTGCATGAGAGTGAGTCCTGCATTGACAACAAGACCAACTATCACCAGTGAGAACTAGATGGCAGAAGGCAAATGTAGGAATGTTACTAACAGAAATCATGGCAATCTGGCAGCATCTGAACCCAATTCTCCATTGACAGCAAGTCCTGGATACCCCAAAACCCCAGAAAAACAAGATTTGGATTTAAAATCACTGGTCATGATGCTGTTACAAGAACACATGAAGGACATAAATAAGTCTCTTAAAGAAATTCAGGAGAAAATGGATCAAAAGTTAGAAGTCCTTACAAGGGAAACACAAAAACATTAAAAGAAATTCAGGAGAATATGGGTAAAAAGATAGAAGCCAATAAGGAGGAAACACACACACAAAAAAAAAATACTTAAAGAAATACAGGAGAACTTTGGTCAACAGCCTGAGGTCATGAAAGAGGAAACACAAAAATCTCTTAAAGAATTACAGGAAAACACAAACAAGCAAGTGAAGGAGCTGAGCAAAACCATCTGGGATCTAAAAACAGAAGTAGAAACAACTAAGAAATCACAAAGGGAGACAACTTTGGAGATAGAAAACCTTGGGAAGAAATCAGGGGCCATAGATGCAAATATCAACAACAGAATACAAGAAATAGAAGAAAGAATCTCAGATGCCAAAGATAACATAGAAACCATGGACTCAACAGTCAAAGAAAATGCAAAATGCAAAAAGCTTGTAACACAAAACATCCAGGAACTCCAGGACACAATGAGAAGACCAAACCTAAGGATTACAGGCATAGATGAGAGTGAAGATTTACAACTTAAAGGCCAGCAATTATCTTCAATAAAATTATGGAAGAAAACTTCCCTAATCTAAAGAGATGCCCATGAATATACAAGAAGCCTACAGAACTCCAAACAGACTGGACCAGAATAGAAATACCGCCCATCACATAATAATCAAAACCCCAAATGTATTAAACAAAGAAAGAATATTAAAGGCAATAAGAGAAAAAGGCCACGTAACATATAAAGGAAGACCTATAAGAAGCACACCAGAGACTACGAAAGTTATAAGATCCTGAGCAGATCTCATGCAGAATCTAAGAGAACACAAATACCAGCCAAAACTACTATACCCAGCAAAACTCTCAATCACCATAGATGGATAAACAAAGATATTCCAGGACAAAAACAAGTTTACCCAATATCTTACCACAAACCCAGCCCTATAAAGGATAGTAGGAGGAAAACACCAATACAAGGAAGGAAGCTTCACCCTGGAAAAAGCAAGATAGTAACCTTTTTTCATCAAACCCAAAAGAAGATAACCAATCAAATATAAAAAGTAACATCAAAAATGACAGAAAGTAATAATCACTATTCCTTAATATCTCTTAACATCAATGGACTAAATTCCCCAATAAAAAGACATGCACTAACAGACTGGATACATAAACAGGACCCTACATATTGCTGCATACAAGGAAACACATTTCAGTGTCAATGACAAACGCTACCTTAGAATAAAAGGCTGAAAGACAATGTTACAAGTCAGTGGTCTCAGGAAAGGAGCGGGAGTAGCCATTCTAATATCAGATAAAATTGACTTTCAACCTAAAGTCATCAAAAGAGACACGGAAGGACACTTCTTGCTGGTCAAAGGAAAAATCCACCAAGAAGTACTCTCAGCTCTGAACATCTATGCGTCAAATGCAAGGACACCCTCATTCATAAATGAAACTTTACTAAAGCTCAAAGAACACACTGCACCTAACACAATAATTGTGGGTGACTTCAACACTGCACTTTCCTCAATGGACCGATCAGGAAAGCAGAAACTAAACAGGGACACAGTGAAACTAATTGAAGCTTTGGACCACTTAGATTTAACAGATATATATAGAACATTTCACCCTAAAGCAAAAGAATATTCCTTTTTCTCAGCAACTCATGGTACCTTCTCCAAAGTTGACCACATAATTGGACACAAGACAAACCTCAACAAATATAAGAAGTTCGGACTAATCCCATACCTCCTATCAGATCACTATGGAGTAAAAGTGGTCTTTAATAGCAACAAAAACAACAGGAAGTCCACATACACATGGAAACTGAACAACACTCAACTCAATGATACCTTGGTCAAGGAAGAAATACAAAAAGAAATCCAAGACTTTTTAGAATTTAATTAAAATGAAGGCACAGCATACCTAAACCTATGGGACACAATGAAAGCAGTGCTAAGAGGAAAACTCATAGCCCTGAGGGCCTCCAAAAGGAACATGGAGAGAGCATACACTAGCAGCTTAACAACGCACCTGAAAGCTCTGGAAATAAAAGAAACTAATGCACCCAGGAGGAGTAGAAGGCAGGAAATCATCAAACTCGGGGCTGAAATCAATCAAGTAGAAACAAAGAGAACCACACAAAGAATCAACAAAACCAGGAGCTGGTTCTTTGAGAAAATCAACAAGATAAATAAACCCTTAGCCAACCAAACTAACCAAAGGGCACAGAGAAACTATCCAGATTAACAAAATTAGAAATGAAAAGGGAGATATAACAACAGAAACTGAGGATATTCAAAAAATCATCAGATCTTACTACCAAAGCCTATACTCAACACAACTGGAGAATCTGGTGGAAATGGACAGTTTCCTGGACAGATATCAAACACCAAAATTAAATCAGGATCAAATCGATCATCTAAACAGTCCCATAACCCCTAAAGAAATAAAAGGGTTCATAGAAAGTCTCCCAATCAAAAAAATCACGGACCCAGATGGCTTCAGTGCAGAATTCTATCAGACCTTCAAAGAAGACCTAACACCAATACTCTTCAAACTGTTCCACAAAATAGAAACAGAAGGAACACTACCCAATTCCTTCTACGAAGCCACAATTACATTGATACCAAAACCACACAAAGATCCAACAAAGAAAGTGAACTTCAGGCCAATTTCCCCTATGAATATTAATGCAAAAATACTAAATAAAATTCTTGTCAACCATATCCAAGAACACATCAAAACGATCATCCACTACGATCAAGTTTAAGGAAATCCATCAATGCAATCCAGTCCATAAACAAAGTCAAAGAAGACCTAACCCAATACTCTTCAAACGATTCCACAAAATAGAAACAGAAGGAACACTACCCAACTCTTTCTATGAAGCCAGAATTACGCTGATACCAAAACCACAAAAAGATCCAACAAACAAAGAGAACTTCTGGCCAATTCCCTTATGAATATTGATGCAAAAATACTGAATAAAATTCTTGTCAACCGAATCCAAGAACACATCAAAACGATCATCCACCATGACCAAGTAGGCTTCATTCCAGGGATGCAGGGATGGTTCAATATAAGGAAATCCATCAATGCAATCCATTACATAAACAAACTCAAAGAAAAAATCCATATGATCATTTCATTAGATGCTGTAAAACCATTTGACAAAATTCAGCATCCTTTCATGCTAAAAGTCTTAGAAAGAAAAGGTATGGCTCATGAACTCAGAGCAGCAGTATTTACCTACATAAGAGTCATACAAAATCAATACTTTATGACAAGAACTTTAGGTCTCTGAAGAAGGAAATCAAAGAAGACCTCAGAAAATGAAAAAAATCTTCCATGTTTGTGGGTTGGCAGGGTTAATATAGTTAAAATGACCATCTTGCCAAAAGCAATCTACAGATTCAATGCAATCCCCATCAAAATCCCAACTCAGTTCTTCACAGAGTTAGAAAAAGCAATTCTCAAATTCATTTGGAATACCAAAAAACCCAGGATAGCTAAAACTATTCTCAACAGTAAAAGAAATTCTGTGGGAATCAGTATCCCAGACCTCAAACAATACTACAGAGCAATAGTGTTAAAAACTCCATGGTATTGGCACAGTGACAGGCAAGTGGACCAATAGAATAGAATTGAAGACCCAGAAATGAATCCACACACCTATGGTCACTTGATCTTCGACAAAGGAGCTGGTTCAACTGGAGGTCAGTATGCAGAAGAATGAAAATTGATCCATCCTTGTCTCCTTGTACTAAACTCAACTCCAAGTGGATCAAGGACCTCCACATAAATCCAGACACACTGAAACTAAAAGAAAAGAAACTGGGGAAAACCCTTGAGGGCATGGGCACAGGGGAAAAGTTCCTGAACAGAACACCAATAGCTTATGTTCTAAGATCAAGAATTTACAAATGGGATCTCATAAAATTACAATGTTTCTGTAAGGCAAAGGACACTGTCAAAAGGACAAAACAGCAACTATCAAATTTGGAAAAGATCTTCACCAACCCTACATCCAATAGAGGGCTAATATCCAATATATACAAAGAACTCAAGAAGCTAGACCCCAGGGAACCAAATAACCCTGTCAAAAATGGGGTACCGAATTAAGCAAAGAGTTTTTCACCTGAAGAAATTTGGATGGCCGAGAAGCACCTTAAGAAATGCACAACATCGTTAGTCATTAGGGAAATGCAAATCAAAACAACTCTGAGATTTCACCTCACACCAGTCAGAATGGCTAAGGTTAAAAACTCAGGAGACAGCAGGTGTTGGAGAGGATGTGGAGAAAGAGGAACACTACTCCACTGCTGGTGGGATTGTAAGATGGTACAACCACTTTGGAAATTAGTGTGGCAGTTCCTCAGAAAACTGGACATGACACTTCTGGACGTTCCTGCTATATCTCTCCTGGGCATATACCCATAGGATTCCTCAGCATGCAATAAGGTACATGCTCCACTATGTTCATAGCAGCCTTATTTATAATAGCTAGAAGCTGGAAAGAACCCAGATGTCCCTCATTGGAGGAATGGATACAGAAAATATGGTATATTTACCCAATGGAATACTACTACCAGCAATTAAAAACCATGAATTCATGATTTTTTTTAGGCAAATGGTTGGAACTGTAAAGTATCATCCTAAGCAAGGTAACCCAATCACAAAAGAATACAGATGGAATGCAGTCATTGATAAGTGTATATTAGTTAGCCCAGAAGCACTGAATACTGAAGACACAATTAGCATATCAATCGATTCCCATGAAGAAGGAAGAAGAGGGCCCTGATCCTGGAAAGGCTTGTTCCAGCATTGTAGGGG
The DNA here is from genome assembly GCF_947179515.1 of Apodemus sylvaticus. NCBI lineage: Eukaryota > Metazoa > Chordata > Mammalia > Rodentia > Muridae > Apodemus > Apodemus sylvaticus. Next base: position 125,131,854 of record NC_067495.1, read on the forward strand.
AGTACCAGGACAGAGAAAAGGGAGGGGGAATGATTGGAGAATGGATGGAGAGAAAAGGACTTTTGGGACATATGGGGAAGGGGAACTGGGAAAGAAGAAAGCATTTGGAATGTAAACAAAGAATATAGAAAATAAAAAAAATATATATCTAGAACAACAACAACAACAACAACAACAAAAAAAAAAAACAAACCCAAAAAAACCCTGATTCTTTGTTGAAGGCACTATAATACAGCAAGAATCAAACCTATATAATTGTTGATATTGGATACTCCCCTGATTTACTAACTGAGAAACAAGAGTAAGATAAGTAGTCAGTATTTTATTGTTCTTATGGTGTAAATAAATCCATTCCAGAGATTTACCCTCTTGTGGTATAGTATCTGTGGGAGATAATTTAGTAAGGAAAATAAGTAACTTTAAATGCAGCAAAGAATCTACTTGATACATGAAAGCCTCTTTTATCTGATTCAAATAGCTATAGTTCATTTCTTGCCTCTCAAGTTAATATGTGTGGACTATCCAATGCTTTCCTTCTAGAGTTTAAATAGATTAGTTAGTGCATCTGAAATACTAAGTGCAGTTCCTGTGGCCAGGGAAGAGTTGGGAAATGAAATCTGTTTCCCTGTCATTCCCCAGCTTGCCTAAGTTGTAAACTTAGCATTTTCATAGTCTCTCCTAAATCCACATCAGGAAGTGCAGAGAATTCAATATTAGACTGATTACTAAATTCCTCACCTGATTCTTCAGGGTAATTTCAGGCAATGGAGAATACATATCTAAAGGAGGCCCCAGTAAGGGAGCTGAGGGAGTCATCATTATCACCAGCATAGATAGTGGTGCTGTTATTAGTTTTGATTTTGCCTGAGTGGCAAAAATCTCTATTTTTTGCCTCTTACTAACTTTAAGGTTTGATTTTCCAGTTTATATTCATGAGAGGTATTGGCAAGTTGTTGGCAAGTGTTCCCAATAGATACCCAAAATACACAGGCTCTTCCTATTTATTGCCTTTGGCTGAAAGGTTAAGACATACTTTGAAGATATTACATACTTCAGATACAGGGCTCAGAGGCCCCTGCTCTGAAACTGACATGACTGCATCCTCCCTGAAGACAAGAATTCATGATACTAGAAGGGACCATTCATACATTCAAACGAGGGAAACAATTAGCAGTCTTATCCAGCTATGAGGCATATCAACCATAAAAATCACCATCATGAAATAGTAACCCTAAGGATGCAATAGTGACCTACATACCTTGGGGGGAAACTAATAGCTTTTTGTAATATATATAGTATATATATTACATACTATTTATTTATTTTTATTCATACAAATACACTATAGCTATTTGCAGACACACATCAGAAGAGTTTATCAAATCCCATTACAGATACTTGTGAGCCATCATGTGGTTGCTAGGAATTGAACTCAGGACCTCTGGAAGAGCAGACAGTATTCTCAAACACTGAGCCATCTCTCCAGCCCTACTAATAGAATTCTAATTGAATTTTAGACTCTCTGAACAAGATGGAAATCATGCCTGGTACTGGAAGCCTAGCCATATACCCAATTCTATTGGGTTATTGGAGGAGAACCTACAACCATGATTTTACTAAACCAGCATAATATGTAATTAACTCAAGATATTTGTACTTACAGATAAGTGTAGTATTATACCCTTATCAAAGAGATTTCTCTTTGAAAGGCATGAAAGACCATTACAGGAAGATCTCAACTAATCAAAATTCAGAGTTTTGGAGCTCAGTAACCAATGGATACTTTCATAATAATAACTCTTTCACCTGATGCTCTGGGAACATTGTGAAAGAGGGGACAGAAAGACTGTATGAGCCAATGGATTGGGGAAATTGCTGTGAGACTGTCTCCTGGTAATGCCTAAAGCTACCCTAGTAAAGTTTCACAAGCATAAATGCTTTTATATGATCTATACAAGATGACACTAATAGGCATGCCAAAGCAGAGAGCAGAAAGAAAGCCCAAGAGACCTCAATCTTATACAAAGAGCTTGAGGAAGCTAAGGAATCTAAGCATGAAAGAGATAATATTCCCTAGGGAAAAGCATAACAATTGGTTATCCAATAGCATATACATAGCCCTAATATTTTACATGCGACTAGAAATGTAAAGACTGACCAGATTCTATTTAAACTACACACAAACACAGAGAGACACACAGAGACACAGACACACATAGACACACACAAACATGTATATATATATACATATATATATAAGTATATATATATATACATGTGTATATATATATATATACATGTGTATATATATAAAATCAACAGTTAATGAAAATTTTGATCATGATCTTGAAAGAAAACAAGGAAGGGTACAGAATTGATGTAATTATAATATAAAAAGTAAAAGAGATACTACTTAAGCTTAGACATAACTTAGTTATTTTAAATCTAACGCTTTTAAATTATGATATGACACATTTAACCTAGGAATATTTGAACCTGAATAAAATGACTAAATAATTTATGGAAAGTTTATCGATGTGTCTCCATATGTTTTTGATTATTGTAAAAATAAGTTTTAAGTCATCATCAATTTCTTGTCCACAAATGTGGGATTTCTAAACTCTAAATCAAGAACATATCTTGCCTTGATAATAATCTACTTCACACTTACTTTCATTCCTGTATTGTCAATGAAATCATGTTACAATACTTTTTGATTATCATAGCAAAGATAATAATCCCAAATAGGAAAAAGTTTAATGAACCCTTTTAAAAATATTACAGCCAATATATTAATTTATTTTTAATTTTTTTCTGAAGAAATTCATGTCATGATATCTCCAGTTGTAGGTTAATTGTTAATTTTAAGAAAGAAAGAGTAGCTGATTAGAACAATTTTCTGAGACAAATGGGTTACTGCAAAAGGAAAAGTAGCAAAAGTCTTGAAAATAATTACCTAGATAATTTCTTCAGACTTCTAGTACTGAAAAGAAATAAATTAATCTTTTAGAAAAGCTTCTTGAGACATTCAAAACAATGGTTGCCATAAGTGACATATTTGTCTTTTTCTTACTAAGATCTATTCCATTACAGCTCTTGTGGTCTTCAGATCTAAGGCAATAATTTATATGAGTGGTAGAGGTACATTGGGAAAACTGGATATTCAAGTGTAATGTAAGTTGTTTGCATACATGTGTGCCTGCATGTGCATATATATGTTAAATGATAACACTGGATCATTTCTCCTATCAATATATTAGTTTTTTGGTCAAAGCCTGTCCATGAAATGAGGGTTATATTCTCTCAGCTATGCTAAAACCCAGAGAGCCCCAGTTTTTGTTCTCTCTCCATCATCTCCAAACAAAAACAAAAAAGAAAAAAAAACACAAAAAACCATGGACTTAGAGAACCATATGAATTCCCAGGTTCTTGTATACAAATTTGGATCTGAACCTTTGACCTCATGATTGACCATCAAGTGCTCTTAACCATTTAGAAATCTCTTCATTTCCAGATTTACTTTAATTTAAAATTACAGTGTATCTCAGAATAACAATATATACATGATTCATTTTTAGTTCACTTAGTGAAGAATATTCACTTTTCCCACGTTCTATTTTAGAAGTAATTGTTTGACAGGTATATGCATGGCAAGTAAGTTGAATGAGTAAAGACAAGTTAACACTAGGATCAAACTTCAGAGGCTGGTTTGCATCTTTTTGTTTGTGAATTATTATTATGTCCTATATATACCAAACCTTATTCTTCTACTTGATTTTTCTTAGTTCTAACTACTTTTATGAACTGCTAACTGGAGGATTGTTGATTAAATCTGTAGCTTTTCAACCTGCCAGCCTTTGACATTCAGGATACACAATGAATTTCAAAGTAACCTTTAAAAAAGTCCCCCAAGGGAGAAATTGAATACTGTTTCCTATCAAAATAGAGAAAGCAGTCATCGATATACTCACCCTCAAAGTAAGCATTAGAAATACAATCATGGATATCAGATAGAGTTCATGTATTAATTTCACAAAGCTAATAAGATCCTGAAGTCTTGAATTACAAAAATAATCAGTAATAAAGTCTTTCATCATCCACTCAAGGTATGCCCTTAGTGTTTTCATGACTGTTTTTAAGGTTCATTACTGAAAGTTATACACCATAGAGTACTCTTGAATTTTTGTGAAACTAAGGTAATTGGTTATATTATACTGGGGTCAAAATGAAGAAATATGGGCCAAACAACACTGTCATCAATTCTTAATTGATGAACAATATAAACAGCAGTTGTTGATGTAGAATAATTACTAATTTATATTATTTTGTAGACATTTGATTGATTTTTGTGTGGAAGTTTCTATTTTTCTTGATCAAATATATTCTTTTCTTGATTAAATACCTACTCCTGATCAAAGTACCTGTTCTTGCTTTATGATGCCCTCCTCCCTATTATGATGCAGCATAAAGGCTTCCTTTGGATGCTGAAGAGAAATCAATGCCTTGTGCTAGATCTTTCAAATGTTCTGAATTATGAAAAATAAGTTTTTGGCCTTTTAAATTTAGGTAGCCTCAAATAGTATGTTAGCAAACCAAGAGTACAAAGGTAACATGTTACATTTGCATGGACTTTAACAATTTCTTAATACAAGTCCTGTATACGTACAGATGAGAGGTACATCTCATCTGTATGTATACAGTACTTTACAAGTACATTTTACAAGGGAAAGTTAAAATAACAGAAAAAATATAAAAATAAACATCAGATGTGTACCATGTTTGTTGTCATGTCTGGTACTGATAATATGCATTAAAATTTCAAAGTGAAAGTTTAAAATAGAAAAATAATGATTTCATATTTTAGAGTCATAATATGTTTGTCATATTTGTCAAATAACCCAGGATGGGTTATTTGAGTACATACATAGAGAAATGCTCTGGTGTGTTTGGTTGAAAGATATAAGCATCTACATTTAAATTTGTATGTGCCACCATGAGATCTGGAAACCTTTGAAAAGAAAGTCAAGAAAACAACATTAAATATAATCACAATTTTTCATGGTACCAATAAATGTTCTGTGAAGAAGACAGTGCATTAAGAAATACAGTCTTTTACCCTACACAATGTTACAACAGCCTAAATTATTGGAAAATGAGATATACTGGGAAATAAGAATTTTTATATAATTTGAAAACAATATGCCTACTAAATAAAACATATGACAAAATAGAAAATGTAACTAGTAACTTTCAGGGCAAAGATAGACCACATATACACATGACTTGCTCCATACTTGATTCTAGGTACTTTTTAAAGAAATACAAGGGAGGTCCATGTAGAACAACTATGTCAGAAACCCAGATGCCCCAGGACTCCCAGGGACTAAACAATCAAGGGGACACATGGTTTCAGCCAAAAATGTGGCAGATGAATGCCTTGTTGATCTTCAGTGGGAAGAATGGTCCATGGTCAGGTAAAGGCTCAATAGATGCCCCAACAAAGGGAAATCGAGGAGGGAGGAGGTGGGAGTAGGTTGAGTAGAGAGGCATATACATGGAGGCAGAGGTAGAAGGAGGGGTTGGGGGTCTTTGGGGAGGGGGGAAATCAGAAAGTTTTTACCACTGGAAATGTAAATGAAGATTATATTCAATAAATAAAATAAAAATAGCACATATCAGTCAGGTCTATAAAAGACATTCTTCTTTTTTATTAATCTTATATTATTCTTTTTTAAAATTTTCTATATTCTTTGTTTACATTCCAAATGATTTCCCCTTTCCAGGCCCCCCCACCCATAAGTCCCATAAGCCCTTTTCCCTCTGCCCCTTCCCCAATCAACCCCCTCCCACTCCTCTGTTCTGGTAATCCCCTACATTGCTGCATCAAGCCTTTCCAGGACCAAGGCCCTCTCCTTCCTTCTTCTTGGGAATCATTTGATATGATAATTGTGTCTTGGGTATTCAGAGCTTCTGGGTTAAAATACACTTATCAGTTACTGTATTCCATGTGTGTTCTTTTGTGATTGGGTTACCTCACTTAGTATGATATTTTCCAGTTCCAACCATTTGCCTAAGAATTCCATGAATTCATTGTTTTAATTGCAGAGTAGTATTCCATTGCATAAATACACCACATTTTCTGTATCCATTCCTCCATTGAGGGACATCTGGGTTCTTTCTCAGTTCTGGCTATTATAAATAAGGCTGCTATGAACATAGTTGTACAACAGTGTTCTCCGGAAGTGTCATGCCCAATTTTCTGAGGAACTGCCAGACTCATTTCCCGAGTGGTTGTACCAGTTTGCAATCCCACCAACAGTGGAGGAGTGTTCCTCTTTGTCCACATCTATGACAACACCTGCTGTCTCCTGGGTTTTTAATCTTAGCCATTCTGACTGGTATGAGGTGAAATCTCAGGGTTGTTTTGATTTGCATTTCCCTAATGACTAATGATGTTGAACATTTTTTAAGGTGCTTCTCAGCCATTTGAAATTCTTCAGGTGATAAATCTTTGTTTATCTCTGTACCCCATTTTAATAGGGTTATTTGGCTCTCTGGAGTCTAATACTTGTAATCCCTTGCCTTTCAAATGTGTTACATGGAATTCGTTCAATTTTTAAAAAGGAATTTACCTTTTTATCAATTATTAGTGTTCACTGAGTTTGTATCAATTATTAGTATTACACAAATAATACATATCAATTATTTGTGTGTCCCAGATAGCACCTGGAAGTGAAACTACAAGCTATGGAAATTGGTTCTTATTTTCTGCCATGTGAGTTCCAGGGATCAACTCAGAACCTCATTCTTCGCAGTAAGTACCTCTATGCAGTAAGCCACATTTTTTCCTACATAAAAGTTCTTCATTTTTCTCAGAAAACCATAAACATTATAGAATGGAAGTATTCTTCAACAAAGGATTTTTTAAATATAAAGACAAATGGAAATTTTCTGATTCCCAAAATTTGTGTTTGTCAATTAGATCCATAAAATACCTCACCTGATATTTATGTAGTACATTTACAAGGAAGAAACACATTTAGCATATTACAGAGTATATTTAAAAGTAAATTAATGTATTCAAAATATAAACTATGATCCTGTTAGCCTAATTTGAGAGTACTGACAAAAACCAAGCAAACAATAACCCCTCCTGTTTCTTACATCTTCATGCCTGTGTGCCTAAAAAGCATATCAACAGTTAATAAGCAAATAGATACAATACAGGGAACACTAAGCCATAACTATGTTGCCTAAAAGTTTTTAAAATTTGAAGGGATATCAGATCCATTTTTTAAAATGAAATAAAGATGACAGCAAGTTTCCATTTAATGTAGGCTGCCTTAATATATCAAATACTATAGGCATATTAAATTATTATTTGTGTAAAAAGAGCAAGACAAGATCATTTCAATGAAAAATGGCATTTCCGATGGTCTTGGTTATCCACATTGTTTTTCATTTCTGCGTCCTTTGCCTCCTCAAGTGAATTTTATTATCAGCTTGACAATTTCCAAGATTATCAAGTTTGGATTTCTGAGATGGGTTGAATCTGTACATCAATTTGGCAATAGTTACAATTTTAAAATTACTAAGTCCTCCTATAAGTAAAGATTGGCTAAGTCACACCCTTGTTTCCTTGAATTTCTGTAGAAAGACCAAAAAATTATTTCCATAGATTATTATGAGTTTTCCCTTAGTTTCTCAATATTATTATTTACACAAATATACATATTTTGACTGAGATCCTCTTTTATGGATGCCAAAAGTATTTTACTCTATTTCTTAATATTTTTCTGATAAAGATTTCTTTTTAATATAAAATTTAATGGGGTTATCTAGCATTTTCATGCATATATAAAATTTACCAAAATCATTCCTCTGTCTTTGAAATTGATTGCTAAAGGAATTTTTTAATTGGGCAAGTTGATAAAGGACCATTTTGGTTCCTTTCAGTTTGAGATTGTTTTTTGTCCTAAAATATTCTATGAAGCATTTTTATTCCATAAAATGTCCTTTTCATATCTATGTAGGTGGAAGCATGTTATTTTCTATTAACATAGCATACATACATATTTTAACTTTTGTTTAATAATTGAGTGAAACATGATAGAAGACAAATTTTGTGTATTATTAGTACTTTTAACTTAATTCCCAGGCCTGATTTCTTCTTCCATTGCAACTTATTTCAGACTCTTGATAGAAGTATTTTACAATTCAAATTACTTAGATTTTTAATTTGAGTATGTGTATACAAATATGAGGCCTCAGACTTTAAAGAAACTAGTGATCCCACATGACACTAGATTTAGAACAAGAAGAATATAACTTTTTAAAATATTTTTAGATAAAAAGTAATATTTGTACATGACAGGATTCCAAATGTCACAAAGAGCCGCAGTCATTTAAATATAGTCACATTGAAAATCCCCTTCATTTCTGTATACAGTATCAAGAGTTCTTACTCAGTGCTTTCTGATTAAGGTAAATGCACTATATTTATATGGTCAAAAATGACCAAATAAAATTTAGAAGGAAGGGAGAGAAATAAATAAATTCTTTTTGTTTTAACATTAAATATTATATATATTTATATACAATTTTAGATATAACATCATGGTTTTGATTCCCTTCAGTGTTATATGTCGCAATTCAGTAAAATCGCTACCACAGAATAATTACGTATGCTACAACCAGCATTTTTCTGATCCAAATTCTAAGAAGGCTAAGTATGAAAACATGGATATAGAGAGGATATTTGTTGGTTATATATATTTTTTCTGTCAGAAATACGATGAGGCTTCTGAATTGAATCCTTAAAATATTAATGAATAATATTAAGCCCAAATCCAATATTATTAACCACATAACTGTAAGAACATAAGCACCCACCCATATGAATATATATATATATATATATATATATCGTAAATTACATTTGGAGATGGCAGGAGTAGATAACAATATTGCCTAAACAGGAATAAATATTTTAAACATGCCTATAATCAGTTTTCCCCTAAATCATTTTAAACATTATATACTCTATTCAGCATGGTTTGATGGCTAATATGCTTTTATTAGAATAATACTGTACATATGTGTATGTATTTTTGAATATGCATAATGGTCTTTATAGCGCGGTGACCTTAGTCCATTCAGCTAATAATCCACTCACTCAGGAGTTTATGTGATTTTCTTCCACTGAACTATATAACTCCCTTTAGAGCTTGTCAAGGAGCTCACAAGCTTTCAGTAAAGTCAGAGCATTCACACAGTTTCCTCAGTATAAGTTTCCTTTGGGATACTTGTAAGATGAGTATTATAGTTGTTTTATTCCTTTTGTGAAATAAAGACATAAAAAAGGAAGAAAAAAGAACTATGTGCCTTCTTGTATTTTAGGAACAAAAAATATTTTTCTGCCTTTATCTTTTATATTGTTTTTATATTTTTGTATGTATTTATTCAAATTTTTCTTTTGAGTCAATCTATGCCATAAGCATATACAAAAGAAAATTATTATTATAGTAGTCCATTGTTGAGATAGAAGAGAAAATAAGGAGAAAATTTACCTTTGATAATCAAGTATATCAAAGGCTGATCATTGCAAATACTATGTAAACACAAGAATCAAAAGGAATTCAGAAATATATAGAAAATACCAAAAATTATAACATAATTAGATTTAAGACAACTTGATTTAGAAGTAAACAAGAAAATTAAGGTGACATGAGTAATACTTAGCAATTCAATTTCTATTGTACACAAAATGAATAATCTTAACTATTCATTATTTAGATAATATTTATTCAATTCTCAAACTATCTGACTTATATTACCAAATCCAAAGTCTTACCCTGACTTCATTAAGTTCATTTCCTTCATGTTATTGTATAAGAGAGTTACTATAAATTACAGAATATAGCATGTTTCAAAAGTCAGAGAAAATATATATTTATATTTGTGTGTTTAAAGTAATTTGTAGATCATTCTATATGCATGTTGACATATCACCTTATAACTCATAAAGTCATACATGTCTTATATCTTAGTCTAAAATTATTAAAGTTTATCTTCTTACTATATTTTAAGCAACCAGAATACCTCTTGTGTGCACTGCCAAGCTTACAGGCAGCCTTGAAAACACTGTGAAAACACAAAAGCCCCTGGAAAGCAGTTAGATGTCACTCATCATTTAATGATTCTAAATGCAGTTTGATCTGGAAATTTTTGGTTTCTTTCGAGCCTCAATTATGTCATGTGATGTTTTTTCTGGAAACTCTTCTTATAATAGATGTTTCTTCTGAAGCAGACATGGGAGAGGATGGTTTGGTGAGAGAGGATATGTGGTGATTTTTGGAAGTAGCGTGGGAAGGGGGAGTATAATGTTTTGCTAGAGCAGATGCTTGAGAACATGTGATTTTTGGAAAGGGTATTAATATAACCTAACTGACAGAAGACAACACTGTGTGGTATTTGTTATCCTTACTGCTCTTTACTGTTGTTTGTTGGCCTTTGCTGGTGCTGGGCTTGTTTTCTCTGATGATTCTCTGTGGTATTGGTTTTCCTTGCAATTTTTTGCTGACCATTGTTTGTCATGACTTCATAAGGAGAAATACAGAATTTCTGGTGGTGTTCCATCAGTTTCTTGCTGACTAGGATCAGTTCAAATAGCCTTGTGGCTTCTTGTGGATTGCTCTCCACTGCTGATTCATGAATTGTGTTTGTCAGTGGATTGAGCTTCTGGTGCTGATTCACATGAACTGAATTGCTGATGTCCTGACAAGGCAGTTTGGATTTACCCCAAGGAACTATTTTTAAACAGGTCCACATCCTCCTATGCCCAATTAAACCTTTTCTTTTAATTCCCTCTGGTGAGCTATAAGGGAGGTTAAAACATTTAAATACACTTATTAATATATGTTTTGAAAAATATAAGACAACAGCAGTTGAACATATATTCCTCAAACACCATACCCACGTAAGATCCCAGTAACAATTCATTTAACTGTCTTCTTGAAGTCCCAAGATGTAGTTGTTCATCTATTAATCAGATCTTTGGATTTTTAAGATAATTATAAAAAAATTCTAGATTCACAGCCAGCCCTCCTTGGACACAAGGAGCAGCTAAGGGAATCTAAATAGCCTGTCTCTAGGATGCAAAAAGAACTATGCAATTCTTATCGTCTTTCAGGTGTTCTTCTCTACCCCTAGAAGAGATCTAGCCCTTATATAACATTCAAAGAAGAAAACACAAAATCCACGTTACTAACCACATGTCATATCCCTACAGTGCCTTATGTAGTATAAAAGTTATTCACATAATTTTGTGATTATTAAATACATCTCTATCCTCTACCTAGGCTCATATTGCTCAAATGGGAAACTGCATGATATATTATTAATTGACATAAGTCTAGCATAGTTGTATTATATCATAGATGGATAATGGTGTAATGTACAAAATGTATAATGGTAACAATGGTAACAATGTTTACTAAAGCACAAGAAAGACATGGCAGTTATGTAAAACAAATAGTTAAATTTCAGTTAGTTAGGAAGAATAATTCCAAATATTTTGTAGCATCCTTGAGTAAGTATTATTAGATTTCCATTATCAGATAATGAGGTGGTAGATATGGAAAGAAATATTGTGAAAGAAGTAAGAAGAAATTTGATGTGATAACAATATAGGGTCTAATGAGATAACATGAGTCTAAATATTTAAAAATTATTTAATTGAAGTTTGGATTAAATTTATATTAATTTATGCTTAAATATGAAAATGTACTTGAAAGAATTATGGTATTTTATATCATTTCTAGATATTATGGAAGGCAAATGATTTTCATTTTATCATGTATAAAGTTATATAAACATATCATATATCTTGTCAAATATTTAGAAAACATCAAGCTGCCACATATTTACTGAGTAAAATTTATATCCATCATGTCACTGATTAATAGAGACGAAGAATCAATATAATTCCTCCTAGATATACTTTATATATAAAAACACCATTTAACTCACCATGGTAAATTTATTTTCCTCATTGTATTACACAGCTACTAACTTTTGTTTATTTCACATTGTTCTGACATTGGGGCATTTGAAAACTATTCACACTCTGCCTCCATATGTTCGGGAGATTATAGAATATACAAATTCCCCATCCTGCTAGGATACTCTAATATACATAAAACAATATCAATAGTATATTATCACTATATTTGCCTTTCTTGCATTCTGAGTTACTATGCCAGACTGGATATTTCACATCAGTGCCTTTTACTTTTACTAATGTTTTCATAACTCCAATCGTGATTCTGAGCCATCAAGGATTTCCACATTACCTCCTCCAAAATAAATGCTACTTTACTCTGTACTATATAACATCTAAATAACATTTTTGTTCATAAATGAAAATACAATGATTGCAATTCTTGTTTATATTTCTCATATAATGGTTGACATGATTTTATATGTCACTTCACTATTTGAGACTCTTTTATACTAATTGCTTATTTGTGGATTTATCCACTGAACCATAAAATGTGTGAATGAAAAGATTGCTTTGGAACAAAATCTAGTAAATGTTCCACATATGGATCCATCCCATTTGGAGACAACAAACCCAGACACTATTGCTGATGCTAAGAAACACTTGCTGACAGGAGCCACTTATAGCTCTCCCAGGAGAGGCCCTTCCAGAGTCTGACCAACACAGAAGCAGATTCATGTAACCAACCATCAGACAGATTGGGGGTGGTAGTAGGAGCACAATGGAGAAGTTAGAGCAAGGATTGAAGGAGCTGAAAGGGTTTTGCAACCCCATAGGAAGAATAACATTATCAACCAATCAGACCACCCAAACATCCCATGGACTAAAACACCAACCAAAGAGTACACATGGAGGGACCCATGGCTCCAGCTGCATATGTAGCAGAGGATGGCCTTATCTGACATCAGTGGGAAGGGAGCCCCTTGGTCCTGTGGAGGCTAGCTGACTCAGCATAGGGGAATGCTAGGGCTCTGAGGCTGAAGTGGGTGGGCAGGTAGAGGAGCATCCTCATAGAAGTAGGGGGAGGGGAAAGGAGATTGGGGCTTGTAGAGCAGAAACTGGGAAAGGGGATAACATTTGAAATGTAAATAAATAAAATAACCAGTTTTTTAAAAAGTTCAGAAGGAAAAACCTAACTAAAATTTATATATTTTTACAGCAAAGAGTCAAATTGGTAAAAGTCATTAATATTATAATATATTTATAGAAACAAAAAGAATTACATGTGTTAGGCTTCTGTATACTTCCCAGGAGCCTCACATCAGTCACCAGACACTGATGTCCTCCTATACCAGGTCTTCACAGCTTCAGATAATTTTGTTCCTAGAGGACAGCCTTTATGGCATTCTACAGCAAGTAGGGGGTCCCAGATTCCCATGCATTGGCCCAGGAACTTCTTGCCAAGCCAAAGTTAGCCTGTGGAAACACTTTGCTAATTAATGTGGAAATCCACCATGACCATATATCCTGTGGGTTCAGTGCAATATGGGAGATTGTCTTCATTAGCCAGACTTCTCCTTCTGTGATCTCAAGTGGGGAATTCTAGGCCCACACATATGACTCTACCTGAGGAATGCCATGTAGCCTCAATTCGATTTCAGAATCAATTTCTGTTCTCCCAACATGATCCTGTTCAGTCAGCACCTATGATTCCTGAATTGCTTCCTCATGCTAATGAGGCATTCCTAAGTCCCCACCCAATGACCTTTGCTCATCCTGGATGTCCCCTCAAATTTTATAAGCAAATTTTATAATCCCCTCAAATTTTATAAGCCTTGAATCATCCTAAGTAAAGCTGATCTCCTTATGATAGCTAGTACCAGTGTGATCATTTACCATATGCATGTTATCACAAGCCTTCTGAATCCACCTCCCTCACTGTCTCTGCTCCATTTGCCATTAAATCTGCCAATATTATCCATGAGAGATGGAAGATCCATATTAGTATCTTGCACCATGCTCTTTTACTGTTCCAGGAACTCTTTGGGCCAAGAACTAAGAGGGTATGACCTTCAGTTAACATTAAGGGTTTCCCAAATTTCCCCATTGAGGCCTGTCTATGTGGCCCAGAAATTTTTTTTGCACCAGCTGACACTGTTTTCTGCATCATCAGGAGGTCCCCAGCTTCCTATACATACCTGCAGAAACACTGAAGCAGGTACCATGCCAACTGGGCCTGCACCAGACCCCAAATAATCCCAGGGAATTTGCTGTGCTATGCCCAAATCAAGAGTCCCCAAAGACCACCAGGACTGCAGTGTAATTCACAGAAGGGTATCTTCAGCACAAGCTCAAGTTCTGGGAAAAAACCATCCCTGATGCAGCAGGTCTATGAGAAGGAGTTTTCAAAGGAAAAGAATACAAACCTGGGTTTCCAACCAAGCCTTGGCATTACATGATTGGGTAAAAGGATTATGGAGAACATCTGGTCATTAATTAGCTCCTGCTACAGAAGAGGAGTGATTAGCACCCTTTGAAATAGTATCTCTTAAGTGCATAAAAAATGTAATAGGACCAGTGATTCCCAGGGTTGTAAGGAAACATTATCTCCTGGGTGCAGAAAGGAATGCAGTAGGACCGGTGACTCTCAGCTTCTGCAACTTGCTGGAAGTGTTTCACCCTGGGACTTGGTCCTCTGCTTAAGCCTATGTTTCTCACTCTGGTCTCTCAGTTGTAGAGATGAAGACCACATAGCCTCTTGAACAACACAGGAGTCTATGTTTACATATTTTGGCCCATCTACCCTGCTAAGGAATTTCCTGTAACTATCCACAGAGGAAAACAACTTTGAAATTCCTATAAAATATACTACTCTGCTGAACATTGTAAGTACCTCCACTGACAGAAAAAAAAAAAAAGAAAGGAAGGAAGGAAGGAAGGAAGGAAGGAAGGAAGGAAGGAAGGAAGGAGAGAAGAAAGGATTCAAACTGCAAACTAATCTACAAGCACAAATCCCATCACAGAAAGAAAAACATAGGAAAAAGGAAAACAAGAGATAATTTCTCACATAAAAAATTACTAATCCCATAACAAAGGCCCCTAAAAAATCTACTAGAAACAATTTCCAAAGATTTTTTAATTGCTCATAACTATGTTCAGACAACTCAAATGAGGTATTAATATATCCAGGAGAACACAAATAAAGATGATGAAATAAAGAAGTCAATAAATCATAAAACATATAAAGACATAATTCAATGAAAAGATAGAAATACTTAAGAAAAAGAACTGAAATGGTACTGGTAATTAAAAAAAAAAAACAATGAGGCAAATAAAATCCCAATAAGTCTCACCAATAAACCAGATAATGTAGAAAAGATTACCAGGTATGGAAAATAATATAGAGGAATTGGATCACTTGGTAAAAAGACAATGATAAATTTAAAATATGAACAGAAAACTGTGAGAAATCTAGGACTAAAGGGAAAACATAAAACCAAAATATACTGTATATAGAAAAAAATGAATGCCTATTCTATTTTCTTTCTTTCTTTTCTTTTCTTTTTTTTTTTTTTTTTTTTTGAACCACCAAGTACAGGAGAGCAGAACGCTTACTTCTATTAAATAACAAAAAATAAACAAATGTCAATGAGTGGCAAAAAACAATCATATCATTTCTTATCTTTGAAAAATGTTTAAGTTTTTTTTTCTTTTTTTTTAATTCAATATATTTTTTATTTACATTTCAAATGATTTCCTTTTCTAGACCCCCACTCCCCGAAAGTCCCATCAGCCCCCTTCCCTCCCCCTGTTTTCCCACCCAACCCTTCCCATTTCCCTGTTCTGGTTTTGCCCTATACTGCTTCACTAAATCTTTCCAGAACAAGGGGCCACTCCTCCGTTTTTCTTGTACCTCATTTGATGTGTGGATTATGATTTTGGTATTCCAGTTTTCTAGGTTAATATCCACTTATTAGTGAGTGCACACCAGAATTCATCTTTTGAGTCTGGGTTACCTCACTTAGTATGATGTTCTCCAGCTCCATCCATTTGCCTAAGAATTTCATGAATTAATTGTTTCTAATGGATGAATAGTACTCCATTGTGTATATATACCACATTTTTTGCATCCACTCTTCTGTTGAGGGATACCTGGGTTCTTTCCAGCTTCTGGCTATTGTAAATAGGGCTGCTATGAACATAGTCGAACATGTATCCTTATTACATGCTGGGGAATCTTCTGGGTATATGCCCAGAAGTGGGATAGCAGGATCTTCTGGAAGTGAGGTGCCCAGTTTTCGGGGGAACCTCCAGACTGATTTCCAGAGTGGTTGTACCAATTTGCAACCCCACCAGCAGTAGAGGAGTGTTCCTCTTTCTCCACATCCTCGCCAACATCTGCTGTCTCCTGAATTTTTAATCTTAGCCATTCTGACTGGTATAAGGTGAAATCTCAGGATTGTTTTGATTTGCATTTCCCTAATGACTAATGAAGTTGAGCATTTTTCAAGATGCTTCTCTGCCATCCGAAGTTCTTCAGGTTAAAATTCTTTGTTTAACTCTGTACTCCATTTTTTTAATAGGGTTATTTGGTTTTCTGGAGTGTAACTTTTTGAGTTCTTCATATATATTGGATATTAGCCCTCTAACTGATGTAGGGTTGGTGAAGATCTTTTCCCAATTTGTTGGTTGCCGATTTGCCCTTTTGATGGTGGTCTTTGCCTTACAGAAACTTTGTAATTTTATGAGGTCCCATTTGTCAATTCTTGATCTTAGCGCATAAGCTATTGGTGTTCTGTTCAGGAACTTTCCCCCTGTACCAATGTCCTCAAGGGTCTTCCCCAGTTTCTTTTCTATTAGCTTCAGAGTTTCTGGCTTTAGGTGGAGGTCCTTGATCCATTTGGATTTGAGCTTAGTACAAGGAGACAAGGATGGATCAATTCCCATTCTTCTGCATGCTGACCTGCAGTTGAACCAACACCATTTGTTGAAAAGGCTATCTTTTTTCCATTGGATGTTTTCCACCCCTTTGTGGAGGATCAAGTAGCCATAGGTGTGTGGGTTCATTTCTGGATCTTCAATCCTGTTCCATTGATCCTCCTGCCTGTCACTGTACCAATACCATGCAGTTTTTAACACTATTGCTCTGTAGTATTGCTTGAGGTCAGGGATACTGATACCCCCAGAATTTCTTTTATTGTTGAGAATAGTTTTAGCTATCCTCGGTTTTTTGTTATTCCAGATGAATTTGAGGATTGCTCTTTCTAACTCTGTGAAGAATTGAGTTGGGTTTTGATGGGTATTGCATTGAATCTGTATATTGCTTTTGGCAAAATGGCCATTTTAACTATATTAATCCTGTCGATCCATGAGCATGAGAGGTTTTTCCATTTTTTGAAGTCTTCTTCCATTTCCTTCTTCATTGTCTTGAAGTTCTTGTCATACAGATCTTTCACATGTTTGGTAAGAGTCACCCCAAGGTACTTTATACTATTGGTCGATATTGTGAAAGGTGTCATTTCCCTAATTTCTTTCTCAGCCTGCTTATCCTTTGAGTATAGGAAGGCTACTGATTTCCTTTGAGTTGATTTTATAACCTGACGCTTTGCTGAAGTTGTTTATCAGCTGTAGGAGTTCTCTAGTGGAGTTTTTTGGGTCACATAGGTAGGCTATTATATCATCTGAAAATAATGATAGTTTGACTTCTTTCTTTCCAATTTGTATCCCCTGGACCTCCTTAATTTGTCTAATTGCCCAAGCTAGTACCTCAAGTACAATATTGAAAAGATAAGGAGAAAGGGGGCAGCCCTGTCTAGTCCCTGATTTTAGTGGGATTGCTTCAAGTTACTGTCCATTTAGTTTGATGCAGCCTACCGGTTTGCTGTATATTCCTTTTACTATGTTTAGGTATGGGCCTTGAATTCCTGTTCTTTCCAAGACTTTAAGCATGAAAGGATGCTGAATTTTGTCAAATGCTTTTTGAGCATCCAATGAAATGACCATGTGGTTTTTTTCTTTGAGTTTGTTTATGTAGTGGGTTGCATTGATGGATTTCCATATATTGAATCAACCCTGCATCCCTGGGATAAAGCCTACTTGATCATGGTGGATGATGGTTTTTATGTGCTCTTGGATTCGGTTGGCAAGAATTTTATTGTGTATTCTTGCATCGATGCTCATAAGGGAAATTGGTCTGAAGTTCTCTTTCTTTGTTGGATCTTTGTGGGGTTTTGGTATCAATTTAATTGTGGCTTTGTAGAAGGAATTGGGTAGAGCTCTCTCTGTTTCTATTTTGTGGAATAGTTTGAAGAGTATTGGTGTTCGGTCTTCTTTGAAGGTCTGATAGAATTCTGCACTGAAACCATCTGGTCCTGTGTTTTTTTTTTGTTTTTGTTTGTTTGTTTGTTTGTTTTGTTTTTTGTTTTTTGTTAGAAAACTTTCTATGACCCCTTCTATTTCTTTAGGGGTTATGGGACTGTTTAGATGATCTATTTGGTCCTGATTTAATTTTGGTATTTGGTATCTGAGAAGCATCTTTAAAAATGCTCATCTTCATTAGTCAATAGGGAAATGCAAATCAAATCAACCTTGAGATTTCACCTTATACAAGCCAGAATGACTAAGATTAAAATTTCAGGAGACAGCAGGTGTTGGCGAGGATTTGGAGAAAGGGGAACACTCTTCCACTGTTGGTGGAGCTGCAAATTGGTACAACCACTCTGGAAATCAGTCTGGCGGTTCCTCCGAAAACTGGGCACCTCACTTCCAGAAGATCTGGCTATACCACTCCTGGGCATATACCCAGAGGATTCCCCAGCATGTAATAAGGATACATGCTCCACTATGTTCATAGCAATCCTATTTATAATAGCCAGAAGCTGGAAAGAACCCAGGTATCCCTCAACAGAAGAGTGGATGCAAAAATGTGATATATATACACAATAGAGTACTATTCAGCCATTAGAAACAATGAATTCATGAAATTCTTAGGCAAATGAATGGAGCTGGAGAACATCATACTAAGTGAGGTAACCCAGTCTCAAATGATCAATCATTGTATTCACTCACTAATAAGTGGATATTAACCTAGAAAACTGGAATACCCAAATCATAATCCACACATCAAATGAGGTACAAGAAGAATGGAGGAGTGGCCCCTGGTTATGGAAAAGACTCAGTGTAGCACTATAGGGCAAAACCAGAACAGGGAAGTGGGAAGGGGTGGATGAGAGAACAGGGGGCAGGAAGGGGGCTTATGTGACATTCGGGGAGTCGGGGGGGGGGCAGAAAAGGGGAAATCATTTTGAAATGTAAATAAAAATACATCGAATAAAAAAATTGACCTTTTAATCTCTCATTGCCAATGAGCCAATGGTATGCTATATCCCTTAGTTTCTGAAGGGTATCCTATTTACCTTATTTTTTTTAATTTATGCAAAGCTTATTAGTTTGTTGAAAATATGTTGTGCACTACTCTCCAAGACTAAGGCTTATGATTTTTATTAAAATTAATATATGATTACAAAATCTTCCATATTATTTTTTATACAGATGTCCTAATTTTCTTTCCATTTCTTTGATAAAATGTCATGACAAAAAGCAACCTGGGAAGGAAATGGTTTACTTTGTCTTGTGTCTTATAATTTATCATGATGGAAGTCATGGCAGGAAGTCTAATTCTTGGTTGCTTTTCTCAGTTTACTCAGCTTGTATTCTTATACAACCCTGGAGTGGCACTATCCATAGTAGGAAAGGCCCTGCCATATCAAAGACTAATCAAGACACTGTCCCACAGACTTGCCTATAGGAAAATCTGATAATGGCAATTCCTCAATTTGGGTTCTATCTTTCCAAAGTCTATTTTCTGTCAAGTTGATAAAATATGAAGAACCAACACATACTAATGCATTTTACCTACTAGTAATTTAGATATCCTTATTAAATACTGTGTCTGTATCAGGGAGAATCAGCTCATCAAAATTTATTTTCATCTACTTTATGCTATCCTTCAGATTACAGTCTCTTGACCTGAAACCCAGGATTTTTATGTTGTAATATTTCTTTTAATATTTATCTTTGAGGATATACTAGTTTGTTGAAAACATATATTATGTACTACTTTCCAAATTTGAAGCTTGGGATTTTATATTAAAAAATAATAACTTATATGAACAAAGTGTGCTATTTTCATGAACAAATACTCTAACACTGTAGAAAAATAAATCATTTGGGCCAAGAAGCAGAGTGCATTAAACTGAAGTATGGACATATAATATGACATTTTGAAATTGTGTGCAGACTTCAAACTGGCTTCCATCTGCAGAAAGACTATTGGAGTAGCATAAAGTATGGACTACACTAAAGATATTTATTTAACTTGATAGTTGATTCTTATTTGGGAGAATTACAAAAGTCAGTAATTTGTTCTTTAAGTGATGCCTAACGTGTTGTGGGACTCTCAATTTCCAAAATATCTGAGTATGTATGAATCAAGTTTTGATAAGATTTACCTATCATCCTTTTGGATCCATTATATATGCCATATATTCTTCAAATTTCCATGGAATTTTTGGGGTGAACCAATATTCTAAAAGATCAGAAACCTTTAGAGAAATAACAGAGAGTAAATATAATTCAATGACTTTGTAGCTTTAAATATCTGATGAAGTTTTGCACTGTGTGATATGCTTCAGAGATATGTATAAAATTAAGCACTCCGTACAACCAAACTATATATTTAGTAATATCTTAAATTGTTTTAAAAAGTGGCAGCATATATTTTAACAGGTGTAACATATTTGAACTTACAATAGTCTACTATCATTATGAATTATTACCTTTTTATAAGCATTAAAATAGTGAAGAAAATGAAAAGCACCAGAGTATTCTGTAGACCTATCAGGTTAGCAATAATTACAGGCATATTTCTGAATTATGCTCTTCACTTTCTTTTTAAGTATATTTTATGCGATAGTCAAAGTAATATGTTAGCATATATTAAATGCTAGGATATATTGACTGCTGCTGTGTATATTTTTCCTGTGGAGATGAACCAACATCATTTTGTCCCTGATGGTCATGAAGGAGAGACCACAAAAAACAATTTAACTCATTTACCTTGACAAAACAATGGGTTGCTTAAAACTACATACAGGAACATGAATAGGGTATGACTTATAAGAGCTGTGGCAAGTTATTTTTGGCTATGCTACTGAAGAGAATTCCGTTCTTTCCTCAGTAACCACTATATAACCTTGGAGAAGGGTGTGGCCTTATGAGACCTCTCTTTTCCTAATCATTAACACTTTGTGAATTCTGGGGGAGAGATGTGGCTTCATGTCACTCTCCTCATGATGGGAATTTAGTGTTTTAAAGTTCAAAGCTGACCATCTTGGTTACTGTGGCCAAGCAGCCAGCTCTGAAGAGGGGCTTAGGGAACACCAGAGTGGGGGAATGCTTGGGTCACAGCCTGCCTGGGTTCCTTCAGCATGCGGGATCTGGCCAGCTCTACAGCTGTCTGGGAATGTATCCCGCAGGGGAACATCTGATCTACAGGGAGTCCCACTGTTAAAGGGAGCTCTGTGGTCTGAAGTCCCCATCATATTGTCTCCTGTGGCCAAGCAGCCAGCTCATCCAGAGACCTGTTCCACATCTGACACAGGGAAGATCCTACTTCCTGATACTCTCTAGAGAACCAGCAGGAGCAAGTTAATCGCCACTGCCCTTTTCCATTGGATGTGGTAGACCTGCGCCACATCTGACTGGTGGAAGAGTAGGTTATTCAGTAGAAACAGGGCATTCAAGAACCAGCATCAGCAGAGCATTTGAAATCTAGCACCAAACCATGTCCTGGGCCATTTTCCTACAGAGTTATCAGTGTTTGGAGCGAGTCCTCATGGCATCCACCATCTTCACTATGAGGCGCACCAGACAGGTAACACCAGGTACAAAGAGACAACCCAAGTTTATCATTGCTTGGGAGAAGGCACACTAGGGTTCCAACAGCATGCAAGAGTGGGGCATCAAATCAGAAATTTGTGCCTTGGGAAATCCAGTCTTCCAGGGGTGCAAAAATAGCCTTACAAGCCCATAGGAGATCCAAGCACCAGCCAGTGACAGCAAGACCAACTAACGCCAGAGATAACCAGATTGCAAAGGGCAAACACTGATTGAAAAGAAACTGGGGAAAACCCTTGAGAACGTGGGCACAGGGGGAAAGTTCATGAACAGAACACCAATAGCTTATGCTCTAAGATCAAGAATTGACAAATGGGACCTCATAAAATTACAAAGTTTCTGTAAGGCAAAGCACATTGGGAAAAGACAAAAAGGCAACCAACAATTTGGGAAAAGATCTTCAACAACCTTACATCCTACAGAGGGATAATATCCAATATATACAAAGAACTCAAGAAGTTAAACTCGAGAGCCAAATAACCCTATTAAAAATGGGGTACAGAGATTTTGCCTGCAGGACGACAGAGAGCTCTGGCGGGCAGAGCCATAAAGGGCATAGCCTGAGGCTAACAAAGCGGGTGTCTAGGCCCCAAAAGGCACAGGACTGACCCCAAGAACTGGGCGGCTTGGTGGGCCATCTGTGAGTCAACCCGCCCAGGAGGTTGTTAGCACAGCAGACTCTCCCAGCGCTTTCGCGGAGTGCGGGCGCACATGCCCACCATCCTGGTCACCTGGTGGACCCAATTAACAGTCATAGCCCTAGGGGAACTTTGCCTGGACTTTGGCCTCCCAGGCTTTTGTCTGGACTCAGGGCCTGGGCAGCCAGGCTAAACTTGTGTGCGCCAGCCCGGTTGGGGGATCGGCTGCCCAGCAGAGTGAGCACAACACAGGGGAGGTCCCGGCAGCATACACCGTCGGCGCTCCCTGGGGGTGCACACGGGCTCCATCTGGTCCACAGACACAATCTGGGGCAAGGCCTCAGGTGGAAGCCCTCAGCTCAACTCTCTCCGCTTCCGGATCCAGATCAGCCTGGGCAGCCCCACCACATCTCCAGGTCCTGCAAGAAGCTAGCGGGGCTTCCGGGCGGCCAGCTGGGAGAAGTCGATGTGCTCCAGTGAATCCAGCGGGCCCCAGCGGGAGCCTTCAGGTGCCTGCTTCAGGATCTGAACAGCCTGGGCAACAGCACCCTATCTACAGGCAGTGCAGGAGGTAAGCTGTGCACCAGAGGCCAACTGGGAAGGGGCAGCTTGCAATGGTAAGTCCAGCATTGACAAGAACAACTAACTCCAGTGAGAACTAGATGACAAAAGGCAAACACTGGAACATCACTAACAGAAATCAAGGCAATATGGCAACATCTGAACCCAATTCTCCTTTACCAGCATGTCCTGGATAAGCCATCACACCAGTACAACAAGATTTGGATTTAAAATCACTGGTCATGTTGCTGGTACAGGAACACATGAGGGACATACTTAAAGAAATTCAGGAGAAAATGGATCAAAAGTTAGAAGCCCTTGCAAGGGAAACACAAAAATCATTGAAAGAAATCCAGGAGAATACAAAAGCCAACAATGAGGAAATGCAAAAAACACTTAAAGAAATACAGGAGAACTTTGGTCAACAGGCTGAGGTCATGAAAGACGAAACACAAAAAGCTCTTAAAGAATTACAGGAAAGCACAAACAAGCAAGTGAAGGAACTAAGCAAAACCATCCAGGATCTAAAATCAGAAGTAGAAACAACTAAGAAAACACAAAGGGAGACAACTTTGGAGATAGAAAGCCTTGGGAAGAAATCAGGGGACAGAGATACAAATATCAACAACAGAATACAAGAGATAGAAGAAAGAATCTCAGATGCTGAAGATTCCATAGAAACCATGGACTCAACAGTTAAAGAAAATGCAAAATGCAAAAAGCTTGTAACCCAAAATATCCAGGAAATCCAGGACACGATGAGAAGACCAAACCTAAGGATTATAGGCATAGATGAGAGTGAAGATTTACAACTTAAAGGGCCAGCAAATATCTTCAATAAAATTATGGAAGAAAACTTCCCTAACCTAAAGAGAGAGATGCCCATGAATATACAAGAAGCCTACAGAACTCCAAACAGACTGGACCTGAGCAGAAATACTTCCCGTCACATAATAATCAAAATACCAAATATTCTAAACAAAGAAAGAATATTAAAGGCAGTAAGAGAAAAAGGCCAAGTAACATATAAAGGAAGACCTATCAGAATCACAGCAGACTTTTCACCTGAGACTATGAAGGCTAGAAGGTCCTGGGCAGATCTCATGCAGACTCTAAGAGAACACAAATGCGAGCCAAAACTACTATATCCAGCAAAAATCAAAATCACCGTAGATGAAGAAACTAAGATATTTCATGACAAAACCAAGTTTACCCAATATCTATCCACAAACCCAGCCCTACAAAGGATTATAGGAGGACAACACCAATACAAAGAGGGAAACTTCACCCTGGAAAAAGCAAGATAGTAACCTTTCATCAAACCCAAAAGAAGTTAAGCAATCAAATTTAAAAAATAACGTCAAAAATGATAGGAAGTAACAATCACTATTCCTTAATATCTCTTAACATCAATGGACTTAATGTCCCAATAAAAAGACACAGACTAACTGACTGGATATGTAAACAGGACCCTACATTTTGCTGCTTACAGGAAACACACCTCAGGGTCAAAGACAAACACTACCTTAGAGTAAAAGGCTGGAAGACAATTTTACAAGCAAATGGTCTCAGGAAACAAGCTGGAGTAGCCATTTTAATATCAGATAAAATTGACTTTCAACCCAAAGTCATCAAAAGAGACTCTGAGGGACACTTCTTGCTGGTCAAAGGAAAAATACAACAAGAAGAACTCTCAATCCTGAACATATATGCTCCAAATGCAAGGGCACCCTCTTTCATAAAAGAAACTTTATTAAAACTCAAAGCACACATTGCACCTAACACAATAATTGTGGGTGACTTCAACACTGCACTTTCCTCAATGGACCGATCAGGAAAACAGAAACTAAACAGGGACACAATGAAACTAATTGAAGCTTTGGACCAATTAGATTTAACAGATATATATAGAACATTCTATCCTAAAACAAAAGAATATACCTTTTTCTCAGCACCTCATGGTACCTTCTCCAAAATCGACCATATAATTGGTCACAAGACAGACCTCAACAAATATAAGAAGATCGAACTAATCCCATGCCTCCTATCTGATCACTATGGAGTAAAAGTGGTCTTCAATAGCAACAGAAACAACAGAAAACCCACATACACGTGGAAACTGAACAATACTCTACTCAATGATACCTTGGTCAAGGAAGAAATAAAGAAAGAAATTAAAGACTTCTTAGAACACAATGAAAATGAAAACACAACATACCCAAATCTATGGGACACAATGAAAGCAGTGCTAAGAGGAAAACTCATAGCCCTGAGTGCCTCCAAAAAAAAAAAAAAAAAAAAAAAAAAAATGGAGAAAGCATACATTACCAGCTTAATGACACACCTGAAAGCCCTGAAACAAAAAGAAGCTATTTCACCCAGGAGGAGTAGAAAGCAGGAAATCATCAAACTCAGGGCCGAAATCAATCAAGTAGAAACAAAGAGAACCATACAAAGAATCAACTAAACCAGGAGCCGGTTCTTTGAGAAAATCAACAAGATAGATAAACCCTTAGCCAGACTGACCAAAGGGCACAGAGAAAGTATCCAAATTAACAAACTTAGAAATGAAAAGGGAGATAAAACAGCGGAAACTGAGGAAATCCAAAAAATCATCAGATCCTACTACAAGAGACTGTACTCAACACAACTGGAGAATCTGGAGGAAATGGACAATTTCCTTGACAGATACCAAATACCAAAATTAAATCAGAACCAACTAGACCATTTAAACAGTCCCATAATGCCTAAAGAAATAGAAGGAGTCATAGAAAGTCTTCCAACCAATAAAAGCAAAGGACCAGATGGTTTCAGTGCAGAATTCTATCAGACCTTCAAAGAAGAGTTAACACCAATACTCTTCAAACTATTCCACAAAATAGAAAGAGAAGGAACCCTACCCAATTCCTTCTACGAAGCCACAATTAGGCTGATACCAAAGCGACACAAAGATCCACAAAGAAAGAGAACTTCAGACCAATTTCCCTTATGAACATCAATGCAAAAATACTCAATAAAATTCTTGCCAACCGAATCCAAGAACACATCAAAACGATCATCCACCATGGTCAAGTAGGCTTTATCCCGGGAATGCAGGGTTGGTTCAATATACTGAAATCCATCAATACAATCCACTACATAAACAAACTCAAAGAACAAAACCACATGGTCTTTTCATTGGATGCTGAAAAAGCATTTGACCAAATTCAACATCCTTTCATGCTTAAAGTCTTGGAGAGAACAGGAATTCAAGGCCCACACCTAAACATAGTAAAAGCAATATACAGCAAACCGGTAGCCAGCATCAAACTAAATGGAGAAAAACTTGAAGCAATCCCACTGAAATCAGGGACCAGACAAGGCTGCCCCCTTTCTCCTTATCTTTTCAATATTGTACTTGAGGTACTAGCTCGGGCAATTCGACAACATAAGGAGGTCAAAGGGATACAAATTGGAAAGGAAGAAGTCAAACTATCATTATTTGCAGACGACATGATAGTCTACCTAAGTGACCCAAAGAACTCCACTAGAGTGCTCCTACAGCTGATAAACAACTTCAGCAAAGTGGCAGGTTATAAAATCAACTCAAGCAAATCAGTGGCCTTCCTATACTCAAAGGATAACCAGGCTGAGAAAGAAATTAGGGAAATGACCCCCTTCACAATAGCCACAAACAGTATAAAGTATCTTGGGGTGACTCTTACCAAACATGTGAAAGATCTGTATGACAAGAACTTCAAGACTCTGAAGAAGGAAATGGAAGAAGACCTCAAAAAATGGGACAACCTCCCATGCTCATGGATCGGTAGAATCAATATAGTTAACATGGCCATTTTGCCAAAAGCACTATACAGATTCAATGCAATACCCATCAAAATCCCAACTCAATTCTTCACAGAGTTAGAAAGAGCAATTATCAAATTCATCTGGAACAACAAAAAACCCAGGATAGCTAAAACTATTCTCAGCAACAAAAGAAAATCTGGGGGAATCAGTATCCCTGACCTCAAGCAATACTACAGAGCAATAGCGTTAAAAACTGCATGGTACAGTGACAGGCAGGAGGATCAATGGAACAGGATTGAAGATCCAGAAATGAACCCACACACCTATGGCCACTTGATCCTCAACAAAGAGGCTGAAAACATCCAATGGAAAAAAAGATAGCCTTTTCAACAAATGGTGCTGGTTCAACTGGAGGTCAGCATGCAGAAGAATGCGAATCGATCCATCCTTGTCTCCTTTTACTAAGCTCAAATCCAAATGGATCAAGGACCTCCACATAAAGCCAGACACTCTGAAGCTAATAGAAAAGAAACTGGGGAAGACCCTTGAGGACATCGGTACAGGGAGAAAGTTTCTGAACAGAACACCAATAGCGTATGCTCTAAGAGCAAGAATTGACAAATAGGACCTCATAAAATTAAAAAGTTTCTATAAGGCAAAGGACACCATCAAGAGGACAAATCGGCAACCAACAAATTGGGAAAAGATCTTCACCAATCCTACATCAGATAGAGGACTAATATCCAGTATATATAAAGAACTCAAGAAGTTAGACTCCAGAAAACCGAACAACCCTATTAAAAAATGGGGTACAGAGTTAAACAAGGAATTCTCACCTGAAGAACTTCGGATGGCGGAGAAGCATCTTAAAAAATGCTCCACTTCATTAGTCATTAGGGAAATGCAAATCAAAACAACCCTGAGATGTCACCTTATACCAGTCAGAATGGCTAAGATTAAAAATTCAGGAGACAGCAGGTGTTGGAGAGGGTGTGGAGAAAGAGGAACACTCCTCCACTGCTGGTGGGGTTGCAAATTGGTACAACCACTCTGGAAATCAGTCTGGAGGTTCCTCCGAAAACTGGGCATCTCACTTCCAGAAGATCCTGCTATACCACTCCTGGGCATATACCCAGAGGATTCCCCACCATGTAATAAGGATACATGCTCTACTATGTTCATAGCAGCCCTATTTATAATTGCCAGATGCTGGAAAGAACCCAGGTATCCCTCAACAGAAGAGTGGATGCAAAAAATGTGGTATATCTACACAATGGAGTATTATTCAGCCATTAGAAACAATGAATTCATGAAATTCTTAGGCAAATGGATGGAGCTAGAGAACATCATACTAAGTGAGGTAACCCAGACTCAAAAGGTGAAACATGGTATGCACTCACTAATAAGTGGATATTAACCTAGAAACCTGGAATACACAAAACATAATCCACACATCAAATGAGGTACAAGAAGAAAGGAGGAGTGGCCCCTGGTTCTGGAAAGACTTAGTGAAACAGTATTTGGCAAAACCAGATCGGGGAAGTGGGAAGGGGTGGGTGGGAGGACAGGGGAAGAGAAGGGGGCTTACGGGACTTTCGGGGGGTGGGGGGCTAGAAAAGGGGAAATCATTTGAAATGTAAATAAATTATATCGAATAAAAAAATTAAAAAAAAAAAACAAAAAGATGGAGCAGAGACTGAGGGAACAACCAATGCCTGCCTCAACCAATGACTGTTCCAATTTAAGACCCATCCTGTGAGAGCAAGAAAAGCCCTGGCACAATTAGTGCTACTCTGCAGACAAGAGCCCAGCGTAACTTTCTCCTGAGAGACTTCATCCAGCAGCAGATGGAAAGAGATGCAGAGATCTACAGTCAAACATCAGGCAGAGCTTGAGGAATCTTGTGGAAGAACGGGGGATGGAAATGAGCCAGCCAGAGGGGTCAAGAATACTCACAGAGTCAGTTAACCTGGGCCCAGGGGAGCTCACAGAGACTGAACCACCAACTAAAGAATGTGCAGTGCCTGAAACTAGCCACCTCCCTGATGTGCAACTTTGTCTTCATCTGGGTCCCCTAACAACTGGAGGGGGGGGCTGTCTCTGGCTTTCTTTCATGCTATTGGGTCCCCTTCCCCTACCTGGATTACCTGGTTGGGCCTCAGTGACAGAGGATATGCTTTGTCCGGCTGGGGCTAGATGTCTCAGTGTGGGGTGGTTCCCAAGGGGAAATTGGGGTGAGACTGAGAGAAGAGGAAGGAGGGGGGTCTGCAATTAGGATATAAAGTGAATAAAAATAAATTACTGAAAAAAGGGGGTACAGAGCTAAACAAAGAATTTTCACCTGAAGAACTTTGAATGGCTGAGAAGCACCTGAAGAAATGTTCAGCATCATTAGTCATTAGGGAAATGCAAATCAAAACAACCCTGTGATTTCACCTCACACCAGGCAGATTGGCTAAGATTAAAAGCTCCAGAGACAGCAGGTATTGGTGAGGATGTGGAGAAAGAGGAACACTCCTCCACTGCTGATAGGAATGCAAGTTGGTACAACCACTCTGGAAATCAGTCTGGTGATTCCTCAGAAAACTGGGCATGACATTTCCAGAAGATCCTGCTATACCACTCCTGGGCATATACCCAGAGGATTCCCTGGGTGCAGTAAGGACACATGCTCCACTATGTTCATAGCAGCCATATATATATATTAATCCTGCCAATCCATGAGCATAGAAGTTTTTTCCATTTTCTGAGGTCTTTTTCTATTTCCTTCTTCAGAGACCTGAAGTTCTTGTCAAACAGATCTTTCACTTGTTTAGTTAGAGACAATCCATGATACTTTATATTGTTTGTGGATATTGTGAAGGGTGTCATTTCCCTAATTTCTTTCTCAGCCTGATTATCCTTTGAGTGTAGGAAGGCTAATGATTTGGTTGAGGTGATTTTATAACCACCCACTTTGCTGAAGTTGTTTATCAGTCATAGGAGTTTTCTGGTGGAGGTTTTCCAGTCACATAAGTATACTAACATATCATCTGGGTATAGTGATAGTGTGACTTCTTTCATTCCAATTTGTATCCCTTTGACCTCCTTATGTTGTCTAGTTTCTCTAGCTAGAACTTCAAGCACTATATTGAAAAGATATGGAGAGAGGAACAGCCTTGTCTAGTCCCTGATTTTCGTGGGATTGTTTCAAGTTTCTCTCGATTGGTTAGAATCAAACTGTGATACTTTATATTGTTTGTGGATATTGTGAAGGGTGTCATTTCCCTAATATGGTTTTCCCTAATTTGGTTCTCTAATTGGTTTGATGTTGGCTACAGGTTTGCTGTATATTGTTTTTACTATGTTTAGATGTGTGCCTTGAATTCCTGTTCTTTCCAAGACTTCTAGCACAAAAGGGTGCTGAATTTTGTCAAATACTTTTTCAGCATCTAATGAAATGACCATGTGTACTTTTACTTTTAGTTTGTTTATGTAGTGGATTGCTTTGATGGTTATCTTCATATTGAAAAATCCCTGCATCCCTGGGATGAACCCTACTTGATCATGGTGAATGATCGTTTGGATGTGTTCTTGGATTCTATTGGCAAGGATTTTATTGAGTATGTTTTCATCAATATTCATTAGAGAAACTGTTTTTGTATCCAGTCTGTTAGTCTATATCTTTTTATTGGGGAACTGAGTCCATTGATGTTAAGAGATATTAAAGAATAGTAATTATTACTTCCAGTTATTTTTTATGTTATTTTTATATTTTAGTGGTTATCTTCTTTTGGGTTTGATGTAAGAAAGTTACTATCTTGCTTTTTCAAGGGTGTTATTTCCCTCCTTGCATTGGCATTTTCCACCTATTATCCTTTGTAGGGCTGGATCTGTGGAACGATATTGTGTAAATTTGGTTTTATCATGGAATATCTTGGTTTCTCCATCTATGGTTGTCCCGACCCGCAGGACAGTCAACAGGGTTCCTTAGGCCACCTAGAAGAATGGGGTGACAAGACAAGAGAGAGGCCTGACAGCCTGTCTAGTTCTGATCAAGCTGTCAAACTTTAATCTTCATACAAGTCAATATAAAGGGAAGCATACAAGGTTTGGGAGGGGTAAAAGGGGGGAACAATCTCAGGGTGCTGACTTCATTTCTAAGAAACAGTTTCTCATACTTTCTGGTAAAGCTAGTTATTGGTGTTGGAATTCTGGCATGATAAGAGGGGGGGTCATGAGGCGGTGAAGTGGAAAGGGGTTGCTACAGTAACCTATCTACAGATGAACTTCAAAAGGAGGGGGTTTTGAGATTTATGTAGGAATAGTTCCTGGCATGGAGATCTAAGTGAGAATGACTCCTGGTATTGAGGTCTCCTGGCATTGAGAGCCAGGTGGGGATGGCTCCTGGTATGGAGAGTTCTTGGCATTGAGTTCTAAGTGAGGATGGCTCCTGGCAATGGTGATTGAGAGTTTTGCTGGATATAGTAGTTTTGGCTGGCATTTGTGTTCTCTTAGAGTCTGCATGAGGTCTGCCCAGGAACTTCTAGCTTTCATAGTCTCTGGTGAGAAGTCTGGTGTGATTCTGATAGATATTCCTTTATATGCTAATTGGCCTTTTTCTCTTACTTCCTTTAATATTCTTTCTTTGTTTAGTACATTTGGGGATTTGATTCTCATGTGACAGGAGGTATTTCTGCTCAGGTCCAGTCTGTTTGGAATTCTGTCGGCTTCTTGTATATTCATGGGCATCTCTCTCTTTAAGTTGGGAAAGTTTTCTTCCATAATTTTGTTGAAGATATTTGCTGGCCCTTTCAGCTGTAAATCTTTGCTTTCTTCTATACCTATAATCCTTATGTTTGGTCTTCTTATTGTGTCCTGCATTTCCTGTATGTTTTGGGTTTAAAGATTTTTGCATCTTGCATTTTCTTTGACTTTTGAGCCAATGCTTTCTATGGTATCTTTGGCATCTGAGATTATTTCTTCTATCTCTTGTATTCTGTTGTTGATATTTACATTTATGACCCCTGATTTCTTCCCAAGGTTTTCTATCTCCAAAGGTGACTCCCTTTTTGATTTCTTAGTTGTTTTTACTTCTGTTTTTAGATTCTGGATTGTTTTGCTTAGTTCCTTCACTTGTTTGTTTGTGTTTTCCTGTAATTCTTTAAGAGACTTTTGTGTTTCCTCTTTCATTGCTTCTGCTTGTTTAAGCAAATTCTCCTGTATTTATTTATTTTGCATTTCCTCTTTATTGGCTTCTATCTGTTGACCCATATTCTCCTGAATTTCTTTTAAGTGATTTTTGTGTTTCCTTTGTAAGGCCTTCTACCTTTTGATTCATGTTCTCCTCTTCTCCTGTATTTCTTTTCTTTTTTTTTCCCAAGACAGGGTTTCTCTGTGTAGCTCAGGCTGTCCTTTAACTCACTGACCAGGCTGGCCTCAAACTCTGAAATCTACCTGCCTCTGCCTCCCAAGTGCTGTAAATAAAGGTGTGAGCCACCATTGCCAGGCTCTTCTGTATTTCTTTATGAGATTTATTTATGCCCTACTTGTAATCCTCTAATAGCATCATGATCTTGTTTTTATGGTGTGTTGGGGTATCCAGAAATTACTGTTGTCAGAGAATTTGGTTTGGATGTGGCCATATTGCATTGCTTTCTGTTAGTGAAGTTCCTACATTTGCCTTTTCCCATCTAGATACATCTGGTGTTAGTTGGTCCTGTTGTCACTAGCTGGTGCTTGAACCTCCTGTGAGCCTGTAAGGCTATTTCTGCACCTCTGGATGACTGGGTTTCCCCTTGCACAGGTTGCTGATGGGCTGCCCTACTCTTGGGTTCTTGCCGTTGGAGCCCTGGTGTGCCTTGCCCCAAGCAATGTTATACTTGGGTTGTCTCTGTATACCTGGTGTTACCTGTCTGGTGAATCCAGGAGCCAAGATATGCAGGCTGCCAGGAGCCTATCCTAATGCAGATCACAGTGCAGGGCAAATGTCTCCCAACAGGGCTGGCACACAGATGGCCAGCAGAGCTGTCCAGGCCTTGGGTGCAGGCACAATCCTGGTGGGCTCTGTCCAAAGCGATGTTAAATTCAGGATATCTCTGTGTACCTGGTATTGCCTGTCTGGTCCAAAGTTGGCAGATGCTGTGGGGACCATTTCCAAGTGCAGATCTGAGTTTCAATTCTTAAATAGAGGATGTGTTTTCCACTTACTTGGATCCTCTTTAATAGTTTTCACCCATGTTTTATAATTCCAAGTTCATTCATGTAATGATGTGTAGCTTTGTAATATGTTTCTTTAAATGTTGAGGTATATTATTCCTACATATGCTCTGTTGTCTACTATCTTTATAAAAGCATATAAAGTGCTGCAGAGATAGCTCAATGGATAAATCTTTGTCTTACAGACATAAAAATAGGCATTAGGATCCTCATAAACTATGCATATGAAACATGCAATACTGTAAATTTTTAATTTCAGTGTGACTGTAACAAAGTAAGATATAAGACTGTCCCTGGAAATTTTCATGGCAGCTAGCCTGAATCGCATAAGAATGAGTAAGAAACTATTACTTTAGCCAAGGGAAATGGACAAGGACTATATAGAGCCATATTGGAAGTCATACCACATGGAAGGAACTTGACATTGGCCAAGGACAATCCCTGGCTTGGAGCAGGAATCTGCCCTTAGAGCATAATAGGGAAGTAGTTAAGGCAGGAATTTTTATCCTTGGGTAGAGAAGCTTAGAGAGAAGGTTAAGCTCATTGTTCCTCCAGGTCTAGGAATTCCTGAATTAAGCAGGTGACCCACCCAGCTGCAGGAGCAGTCCAGACAAGAACCTCCAGGAGAAGCTAGACAACTTCCACCAGAACTCAACCCGGGGTCTGGGGAGAAGGGTTTGCCCAAACTGTTAAAATGTCTGACCAACATTAAAGTTTTGGCCTTGATCAGTGAAACATTGTCCTGGCCCTCCTTCCTTTTGCACCTCTCCCATTCATCCCTCAGCTTCTGTTCCAGCAGCCCAGTTCATAATAGCTGCAGGCAGCCATGGAATACAACAAAGGACCAATACCCACAATTCCCCTCTGACCATAGACAAATACTTACGCATATATTATAGATGCACCATAATACACAAATAGAGAAGAGTATGAAATAAAAAAATGAAAATAAAATAAAAAATGTAGAAAGAAAAGAAGATAAAGAATCTTGAATTACACGAAATGATTCTTGTATATTAACTATGTAGTCATATTAACTTTTAAAGTTCATTTTGTTAATGTGGTATGTTGGAACTGTTTATTTTCTTTTCTATTTTCTGCTGCGGTTTCTTTTATACTTCTTTGAGTAAAGCCAGTATTAAAAACTTTCTAACCAAGATCCTTTGAAAACACAAAATAGGAACTTTAAAATTTTAATCTAAAAAAAGGTTGCTTATAAATTGGAGGTTAATAAATTTTATTAACTTAAACTCTATAAGTTACAACTATCACAATAATAGGCAGAAAAGAGAAGATGAAACCATTAGAAGTTTGAAAGTAGGAGTTTTTAACATTTGCCATTTGTGCTATGGAAGGAAAGGTGTGAGATGGCAGTTGAGTTAGCTGATTGGCATCCTAAAGGTTTTGATGGAGAGTATGAGAATCAAGGGAAGACAGAAAAGGGTCAGGCTTGGTTAACTCAATACTCCTAAAAGTATACTTTATTAGTAGAAAAATCTAAAAACAGTTGGAATATGGTTCTAAATACTTGCTTCCATAAGACTGATAGGAATTTTCAGAAAACAAGATTGGAAGGCAAATGTTTCCAATATTTCTTTATTAAATATCTTTTCCCACAGGTATTATTTAAAATATTCTCTTCAATATCAGCAATAACCTTAACAAGTTTTATGCATGCTGTTATTTGAGGAAAAATAGAGGATATTAGAGAAGATATTTAAAAATATGTTTGTAGATTCTGGAGAGATGAATGCTACAGCTAAATGTAAAAGAAATATGTGAAAGTTTGCACCATAATTTTGACAAAATTTTAATTAAAAGTTGCAGCAGGAGACCTCTTCAGTTGATAACACTAAATCAGAAACTCATATGAAAATAAAAAAGGTTAAGGATATTAAGATAACTTTTGAACAAAAGTAGCATGTTGTCTGATTTAATGTTTGCCAGTACATATTATAATTATAGAATAACTTATATATGCTGATATTTGCATGAGAAGTATAAATAAGTAATAATTAGAAAACAAATATCTATAATACAATATAATTGGAAAGATAGTATTACATAAAACTTCTTTCTAATCGATACTTATTATTTCCATAGAAACTGTGAGTTAAGTTTTTAAAAATATAAAATATAATGAAATATACTTCACAATAATAAATTTTAGATTCAAATCCTGAATTTAAATGAGCATGTGTTCACAATAACTGAGCAGCAGACTATAGAGCATAGGACCTTCCAAATTGCTGTTTCAAAAATAGATGACTATCTTATTTTGAGGCCATAATCTTGGATGTCTGAGAGCATCACAAGAAAAAAAATTACTAAGTAAGGTCTAGGGGAACATACTTAATTTTAAATAATTACTTATTTTTTCTAAATCATTTTACTTTCAGATATCTTGTGAAAAAATGTTTAGATAATTTGAAATAGCATATAGGCACTCGGAATAAGCAATAAGTTTCTTGCGATTTCTCAGAGAAAATCAATTGATTATCCAAAATCAAATGCTCTGTCTTTAAGGCATATACATATTTTACATATATATATGTAAAAATTTTACATATATATATGCAAAATTTATATATATATAATATATATTAATATATATTACATATATATACATATATATAAAATATGTATATATATATATATATATATGTAAAATTATACAGTTCATGAATTTGACAGAGAGCAAGGAACTTTATACAGGAAGATTTGAAAAGTGAAAGCATATCATGTCAAAGCACTTTATAAAACAATAACTTAAAATTGCAACAAAGGAAAATCTTGATTTGGCAACAAGTATACCAATAGTACCATGAGATCTGTATGAGTTATGAGACATTGACGTAGAATACACCTACTTCCTGTTTAGGTGTTAGACAGCTTGCTACCTTTCAGCCTATCCACAAAATCACCTCCATATTTTGCTCTTTTGTTTCTGCTACTACTGTTTTTTTTTTTTCCTTTGTCACTAATGCAGTCCATACTACTGAATGCAAGCAAAAATTACCCCTCAAGAGGCACATTTGAATGGTCTAATACTGTGAGTGACACTAGAAGAAGTATTTCCTAGCTGACTCATGAAGGAAACCTGATCAGACTACATATGTACCCCTCCCCAAAGGGATGCTTGTACTAATCATCTCTTTAGCACAGTTTATAGAAATTGACATGATAGACCAAAAAATATCTCTTTGACCTAGGTGAAAATAGTTTCTGGGTCATCTAGAATTCATGGAATTTGTGATATCAAAATCATCTAATACAACAAGCTACAAATGGTCTTGGTCCAGAAACCTGGTCAATAAAATATCATCATCACGTGGGCTTCTCAAATCATTGGTGACACTTTCAAGATGACTGGTGCTGACATAAGGGTTGTCCAGCTGGCTTTTTGACTGACAGTGCTTTTACACAAGGAAGCCAAGCAGCAAAATGTCCAACAACTGCTAGTTATATAGTCAAACTGTCTTATTCCTTAACATCTTTGCTGGTACATAGTAAAGTGATTGTCATAACAATTTTACTTACAATAAGATCTTAGCATTAACTGTGCGTTAAACAGTATCTAACACCTGCCCAGTACCTCATTGAGAAGTGATTCATTTGGAGTATTAATAGATTTCTGTGATTGACCAGTTGTCTGCTCTTATTATGTGGCATATTTGAGCGGTTTTAGAAGGAACATGTTTGATATAAGTGTAAAAGGCAAAATACGAATTTTTATTTTTTACATTGGACAGTTATAATTTATTTATTTTATTTTAAATCAGCTTTCATGTATCCCAGGCTATGCTCAAATCACTTATGAAGTTCAAAATGACTTTGGATTTCTGAATTTCTTCTTTTATTAAAAGTGTTACTAATGCATTTTAAAATATGCTATGGTTTGGTACATGAAGTTAAATGAAATCCATTTTAGTTCATTCTTCATTATGAATATCTCTCTTTTCTCTCTTTCCCCCACCCTCCCTTTCTTTCTCTCTTTTTCTTACTGTGTGTATATATGCTTGTGTGTGTGTTCTTATGCATGTGTATGTGCACGCATGCATGTGTGTGTGTATGTGTGTGTATGTGTGTGTGTTTCCTCTAGGTCTACTATGACAAAGTCAAATATCAATATAGTTGGCTAATTTACTTCTCTAATGCTTTGATAAGCTCTAAGACCAAGATAATTTTTAAAAGAATGTGTTTAATAATAAAGAAAGAGTCAAAATATCCAGAATACCTTTTCCTCCGTAGAAACCCCAAACCGACCAGACTTCCTGCAGCAGCGGCGGCGGCGGCGGCGGCAGTGCAGCAGTGGCTGGTCCAGCTGAAGGGCCATCAGCAGTGGAACCAAGGCGACACAGGGTCCAGTTAGGCCCTGCGCCCACGACCACTGACCTTCGCTGACCAGCCGGGCGGCAAGCAGCTGCAATTGTGCAGCGCCTTTCCTGCACGGAAGCCACTTCAGAACTCGGCCTCCCACCAGTCAGGAGAGGTGCATCCATCTTGGCTTCGGACTCCAGGGATCAGACAGACTGAGGTACACAAATATAATCTGAGGCCAACACCGTGGTGGTCTGAGCCCGACGGGCGTTGGCCTGCACCCAGGCCCTGGGCTGGTCGGGGGGCCATCGGGGTGCCAACCCAGCCAGGAGGTTTTTGCCCAGGCCTGCGCACGCGCCGCCATTTTGCCTGCAGTACGACAGAGAGCTCTGGCGGGCAAACCTGTAACAGGTATAGCCTGAGGCTAACAAAGCGGGGGTCTAGGCCCCAAAAGGCACAGGACTGACCCCAAGAACTGGGCGGCTTGGTGGGCCATCTGTGAGTCAACCCGCCCAGGAGGTTGTTAGCACACCAGACTCTCCCGGCGCTTTCTGGGAGCGCGGGCGCACACGCCCACCATCCTAGTCACCTGGCGGACCCAATTAACAGTCATAGCCCTAGGGGAACTTTGCTCGGACCTTGGCCTCCCAGGCTTTTGCCTGGACTCAGGGACTGGGTGGCCAGGCTAACCTTGTGTGCGCCAGCCTGGTTGGCGGATCGGCTGCCCAGCTGAGTGAGCGGAACACAGGGGAGGTCACAGCAGCATACACCGTCAGCACTCCCTGGGGGTGCACACGGGCTCCATCTGGTCCACAGACACAATCTGGGGCAAGGCCTCAGGCAGAAGCCCTCAGCTCTACTCTCTCCACTTCCAGATCCAGATCAGCCTGGGCGGCAGCACCACAGCTCCAAGTCCTGCAAGAGGCTGGCTGGGCTTCCAGGCGGCCAGCTGGGAGAAGTCAGTGTGCTCCAGTGAATCCAGCGGGCCCCAGCGGGAGCGTTCGGGTGCCTGCTTTGGGATCTGAACAGCCTGGGCAGCAGCACCCTGTCTACAAGCAGTGCAGGAGGTAAGCTGTGCACCAGAGGCCAACTGGGAAGGGGCAGCTTGCACTGGTGAGTCCAGCACTGACAAGACAAACTGACACCAGTGAGAACTAGATGGCAAAAGGCAAACGCAGGAACGTCACTAACAGAAATCAAGACAATATGGCAACATCTGAACCCAATTCTCCTCTACCAACATGTTCTGGATACCCCATCACACCAGTAAAACAAGATTTGGATTTAAAATCACTGGTCATGATGCTGGTACAGGAACACATGGAGGACATACTTAAAGAAATTCAGGAGAAAATGGATCAAAAGTTAGAAGCCCTTGCAAGGGAAACACAAAAATCATTGAAAGAAATCCAGGAGAATACAAAAGCCAACAAGGAGGAAATGCAAAAACACTTAAAGAAATACAGGAGAACTTTGGTCAACAGGCTGAGGTCATGAAAGACGAAACACAAAAAGCTCTTAAAGAAATACAGGAGAACTTTGGTCAACAGGCTGAGGTCATGAAAGAGGAAACACAAAAATCTCTTAAAGAATTACAGGAAAGCACAAACAAGTAAGTGAAGGAGCTAAGCAAAACCATCCAGGATCTAAAATCAGAAGTAGAAACAACTAAGAAAACTCAAAGGGAGACAACTTTGGAGATAGAAAGCCTTGGGAAGAAATCAGGGGACAGAGATGCAAATATCAACAACAGAATACAAGAGATAGAAGAAAGAATCTCAGATGCTGAAGATTCCATAGAAACCATGGACTCAACAGTTAAAGAAAATGCAAAATGCAAAAAGCTTGTAACCCAAAATATCCAGGAAATCCAGGACACAATGAGAAGACCAAACCTAAGGATTATAGGCATAGATGAGAGTGAAGATTTACAACTTAAAGGGCCAGCAAATATCTTCAATAAAATTATGGAAGAAAGCTTCCCTAACCTAAAGAGAGAGATGCCCATGAATATACAAGAAGCCTACAGAACTGCAAACAGACTGGACCAGAACAGAAATACTTCCCGTCACATAATAATCAAAACACCAAATGTTCTAAACAAAGAAAGAATACTAAAGGCAGTAAGAGAAAAAGGCCAAGTAACATATAAAGGAAGACCTATCAGAATCACAGCAGACTTTTCACCTGAGATTATGAAGGCTAGAAGGTCCTGGGCAGATCTCATGCAGACTCTAAGAGAACACAAATGCCAGCCAAAACTATTATATCCAGCAAAACTCTCAATCACCATAGATGGAGAAACTAAGATATTTCATGACAAAACCAAGTTTACCCAATATCTATCCACAAACCCAGCCCTAAAAAGGATAACAGGAGGACAACACCAATAAAGGAGGGAAACTTCACCCTGGAAAAAGCAAGATAGTAACCTTTCATCAAACCCAAAAGAAGTTAAGCATTCAAATTTTAAAAATAACGTCAAAAATGATAGGAAGTAACAATCACTATTCCTTAATATCTCTTAACATCAATGGACTTAATGCCCCAATAAAAAGACACAGACTACCTGAATGGATACATAAACAAGACCCTACATTTTGCTGCTTACAGGAAACACACCTCAGGGTCAAAGACAAACACTACCTTAGAGTAAAAGGCTGGAAGACAATTTTACAAGCAAATGGTCTCAGGAAACAAGCTGGAGTAGCCATTTTAATATCAGATAAAATTGACTTTCAACCCAAAGTCATCAAAAGAGACCCTGAGGGACACTTCTTGCTGGTCAAAGGAAAAATACAAAAAGAAGAATTGTCAATCCTGAACATCTATGCCCCAAATGCAAGGGCACCCTCTTTCGTAAAAGAAACTTTATTAAAACTAAAAGCACACATTGCACCTAACACAATAATTGTGGGTGACTTCAACACTGCACTTTCCTCAATGGACCGATCAGGAAAACAGAAACTAAACAGGGACACAATGAAACTAATTGAAGCTTTGGACCAATTAGATTTAACTGATATATATATAGAACATTCTATCCTAAAACAAAAGAATATACCTTTTTCTCAGCACCTCTTGGTACCTTCTCCAAAATCGACCATATAATTGGTCACAAGACAGACCTCAACAAATATAAGAAGATAGAACTAATCCCATGCCTCCTATCTGATCACTATGGAGTAAAAGTGGTCTTCAATAGCAACAAAAACAACAGAAAACCCACGTACACGTGGAAACTGAACAATATTCTACTCAATGATACCTTGGTCAAGGAAGAAATAGGGAAAGAAATTAAAGACTTTTTAGAACACAATGAAATTGAAGACACAACATACCCAAATCTATGGTACACAATGAAAGCAGTGCTAAGAGGAAAACTCATAGCCCTGAGTGCCTCCAAAAAGAAAATGGAGAGAACATACATTACCAGCTTAATGGCACACCTGAAAACACTGGAACAAAAAGAAGCTATTTCACCCAGGAGGAGTAGAAGGCAGGAAATCATCAAACTCAGGGCCGAAATCAATCAAGTAGAAACAAAGAGAACCATACAAAGAATCAACAAAATCAGGAGCTGGTTCTTTGAAAAATCAACAAGATAGATAAACCCTTAGCCAGACAGACCAAAGGGCACAGAGAAAGTATCCAAATTAACAAACTTAGAAATGAAAAGGGAGATATAACAACAGAAACTGAGGAAATCCAAAAAATCATCAGATCCTACTACAAGAGCCTGTACTCAACACAACTGGAGAATCTGGAGGAAATGGACAATTTCCTTGACAGACACCAAATACCAAAATTAAATCAGGACCAACTAGACCATCTAAACAGTCCCATAATGCCTAAAGAAATAGAAGGAGTCATAGAAAGTCTTCCAACCAAAAAAAGCACAGGACCAGATGGCTTCAGTGCAGAATTCTACCAGACCTTCAAAGAAGAGTTAACACCAATACTCTTCAAACTATTCCACAAAATAGAAACAGAAGGAACACTACCTAATTCCTTCTACGAAGCCACAATTACGCTGATACCAAAGCCACAAAAAGATCCAACAAAGAAAGAGAACTTCAGACCAATTTCCCTTATGAACATCGATGCAAAAATACTCAATAAAATTCTTGCCAACCGAATCCAAGAACACATCGAAACGATCATCCACCATGATCAAGTAGGCTTTATCCCGGGAATGCAGGGTTGGTTCAATATATGGAAATCCATCAATACAATCCACTACATAAACAAACTCAAAGAACAAAACCATATGGTCATTTCATTGGATGCTGAAAAAGCATTTGACAAATTTCAGCATCCTTTCATGCTTAAAGTCTTGGAGAGAACAGGAATTCAAGGCCCACACCTAAACATAGTAAAAGCAATATACAGCAAACAGGTAGCCAGCATCAAACTAAATGGAGAGAAACTTGAAGCAATCCCACTGAAATCAGGGACCAGACAAATCTGCCCCCTTTCTCCTTATCTTTTCAATATTGTACTTGAGGTACTAGCTCGGGCAATTCGACAACATAAGGAGGTCAAAGGGATACAAATTGGAAAGGAAGAAGTCAAACTATCATTATTCGCAGAGGACATGATAGTCTACCTAAGTGACCCAAAGAACTCCACTAGAGAGCTCCTACAGCTGATAAACAACTTCAGCAAAGTGGCAGGTTATAAAATCAACTCAAGCAAATCAGTGGCCTTCCTATACTCAAAGGATAAGCAGGCTGAGAAAGAAATTAGGGAAATGACCCCCTTCACAATAGCCACAAACAGTATAAAGTATCTTGGGGTGACTCTTACCAAACATGTGAAAGATCTGTATGACAAGAACTTCAAAACTCTGAAGAAGGAAATGGAAGAAGACCTCAAAAAATGGGAAAACCTCCCATGCTCATGGATCGGTAGAATCAATATAGTTAAAATGGCCATTTTGCCTAAAGCACTATACAGATTCAATGCAATACCCATCAAAATCCCAACTCAATTCTTCACAGAGTTAGAAAGAGCAATTATCAAATTCATCTGGAACAACAAAAAACCCAGGATAGCTAAAACTATTCTCAGCAACAAAAGAAAATCTGGGGGAATCAGTATCCC
Organism: Apodemus sylvaticus; assembly: GCF_947179515.1. Lineage (NCBI taxonomy): Eukaryota > Metazoa > Chordata > Mammalia > Rodentia > Muridae > Apodemus > Apodemus sylvaticus. The sequence continues at coordinate 125,174,421 of NC_067495.1, forward strand.
TGACCTCAAGCAATACTACAGAGCAATAGTGTTAAAAACTGCATGGTATTGGTACAGTGACAGGCAGGAGGATCAATGGAACAGGATTGAAGATCCAGAAATGAACCCACACACCTATGGCCACTTGATCCTCGACAAAGAGGCTGAAAACATCCAATGGAAAAAAGATAGCCTTTTCAACAAATGGTGCTGGTTCAACTGGAGGTCAGCATGCAGAAGAATGCGAATTGATCCATCCTTGTCTCCTTGTACTAAGCTCAAATCCAAATGGATCAAGGACCTCCACATAAAGCCAGACACTCTGAAGCTAATAGAAAAGAAACTGGGGAAGACCATTGAGGACATCGGTACAGGGAGAAAGTTTCTGAACAGAACACCAATAGTGTATGCTCTAAGAGCAAGAATTGACTAATGGGACCTCATTAAATTATAAAGTTTCTGTAAGGCAAAGGACACCATCAAGAGAACAAATCTGCAACCAACAAATTGGGAAAAGATCTTCACCAATCCTACATCAGATAGAGGGCTAATATCCAATATATATAAAGAACTCAAGAAGTTAGACTCCTTAAAACCAAACAACCCTATTAAAAAATGGGGTACAGAGTTAAACAAAGAATTCTCACCTGAAGAACTTCGGACGGCGGAGAAGCATCTTAAAAAATGCTCAACTTCATTTGTCTTTAGGGAAATGCAAATCAAAACAACCCTAAGATTTCATCTTACACCAGTCAGAATGGCTAAGATTAAAAATTCAGGAGACAGCAGGTGTTGGAGAGGGTGTGGAGAAAGAGGAACACTCCTCCACTGCTGGTGGGGTTGCAAGTTGGTACAACCACTCTGGAAATCAGTCTGGCGGTTCCTCCGAAAACTGGGCACCTCACTTCCAGAAGATCCTGCTATACCACTCCTGGGCATATACCCAGAAGACTCCCCACCATGTAATAAGGATACATGTTCTACTATGTTCATAGCAGCCCTATTTATAATTGTCAGATGCTGGAAAGAACCCAGGTATCCCTCAACAGAAGAGTGGATGCAAAAAATGTGGTATATCTACACAATGGAGTACTATTCAGCCATTAGAAACAATGAATTCATGAAATTCTTAGGCAAATGGATGGAGCTAGAGAATATCATACTAAGTGAGGTAACCCAGACTCAAAAGGTGAATCATGGTATGCACTCACTAATAAGTGGATATTAACCTAGAAAACTGGAATACCCAAAACATAATCCACACATCAAATGAGGTACAAGAAGAAAGGAGGAGTGGCCCCTGGTTCTGGAAAGACTCAGTGAAACAGTATTCTGCAAAACTAGAACGGGGAAGTGGGAAGGGGTGGGTGGGAGGACAGGGGAAGAGAAGGGGGCTTACGGGACTTTCGGGGAGTGGGGGGGCTAGAAAAGGGAAATCATTTGAAATGTAAATAAATTATATCGAATAAAAAAAAAAGAAAAGTACAACAGTATAAAATGAAAAAAAAAATATCCAGAATATATTCTGATGGAGTAGCATGGCATCAAGCAGCCTAGGATGCTGTCATGAGCAGTTGACAACTCATGTCTTTAAAGCAGAAGGCAGAGAAGAGACAGACTTGGAATAGAATGAATCCTTTAAAAACCTCATAAGTGTTGTTCTCCAGTGACACACCTTCTCTGACGACTCCATACCACCTAAATCTTCTCACATAGTTCCACCAACTGGGAACCAAGCTGGCAAACATAGTAGCCTATTAGGAGGATCATTCTCATTCAGTCTACTCCAATAGCTAATCCACTTTTAACTTGATAAATGCAGACACAAATTATTTATGCCATTAGACATTAATTCAATTACAATTTATTAAAAAAATTTGAAAAACAACGGAGTATGTTTTTATACATTCTAACAATTATCCATGATGTGGTTCATTTATGTTACTTAAATTTAATGCTGCCTTTGCTGCATGATGGCTTATACATATCCTTTCATTATAAATTTTATGCACTTCCTTTGTTGTTCCTTGGTTAAAGTTGTTACTCCACTGCCTGTGAAATAAGATAATTCAAGGTTAGATTATATTAAAGAGAGGTTTATTGGAAAGCTGTTCTCAAGTGGGCAAGTTCACTGGCCCCCAACGACTGAGGCCAGGAAGTTAACATGGGGAGGTAGGGAGAGATTAAATAAAGGAAGAAAGAACACAGAGAAGGGGGCTTATGGGACTTTTGGGGAGTGGGGGGCTAGAAAGTGGGAAATCATTTGAAATGTAAATAAAAAATATATCGAATTAAAAAAAAAGAAAGAACACAGAGAGAAGTAAAGTAAAAGAAGAAGAAGAAGAAGAAGAAGAAGAAGAAGAAGAAGAAGAAGAAGAAGAAGAAGAAGAAGAAGAAGAAGAAGAAGAAGAAAGAGAGAGAGAGAGAGAGAGAGAGCGCGCAAAATATCTGGATTATATAGGGAGGGGCATCTGAGGGAAGGGAAGCACATATTCAGGGCTGGAAAGTTTAAAGTTGCTGGCTGAGTGTGCCAGGTAGGGAGTGAGGGATATGCAACTCGGTTCTTTCTCCTAGAGTTTGAAACCAAACCCTTGGTTTTTGTCTGTATCCTAATATTGCTTTTCTGTTTCCTAATATTGTAACAAATAACTACAAATCACAAAATTATTGCCTTAAATAACATATTCCATGGAAAAAGATTTCTGGAATTATAAAATTGTTTATAGTAGGATTTCCAATGTAGATAGTAATATATGATTAAATATGCTATGTGCTGCAATCATAATAGGATTAATATAACTGTTATAAAATGCATATTGAATACATATATCCCATATGTATGGAACATGTCACTTATATATACATATGCAAGTGTATGGATATATATATATATATATATATATATAAAATCATTATTTGTCTCAAATGGTGTTTTTTTCTCTTCTTTCAGGAACCAAGTACAGAACCTTATGCATGCTAAGCATACACTGAACTCAACATATTAACCCTAACTCTTAATTATAAGGTTTAAATATTATTCTTTCATAAATAATGTTTAAATTCATGTTATATCATCCCTTTATAAAAATGTTTAAATATGTCATGAAATATTTCTTTTTAAAAAGGCTCATTTTTGAATCTAATGAAATTTTCATATTCAGCTATTGACTTTATATTTTCTTAGTTAAGAGGCCCAAGTTGCTTGCCAGATTTTTAGTTCAGCAGATTTCTAGTTATATCGCTTGAGACATGGATTTGAATATATGTGGTGTATGTATGTAGAATTTGACTGTTTCTTCATTTTAACTGTAACAGGCAAGCAGATCTAGGACAGTACGAAAATAATCTCTCCTTTGCCATCTGTCACAAGCCCAGGCAGCTTTTGAAAATTTTGCTCCTTTCTGTGGAACCAAAGTGTTTGCTTAAAAAGCCAATCATCAATTGATGAGATCTGTTCTGATTGTACTGGAAAAAGAGCTTTGTCTGTGCTCCTTAACCTTGGAGATGCATGTTGTAGCTATTTCTGTAGCTATGAGAATTTTTAATCTGCTTCTTTCTGGAATTCATTTTTAACTGCCCTACTTTAACAATGTTTTAGACCAATAATGCTTATATTCTTCTATATTTTTTGTGTTCTTTGTTGGTTACATATAAGAAAACTCGAAAATTTATTCATGGTATTACCATGTTGAAGTGAATATCCTAATCCTAGTATGTCATCTTCCTCCAAATTCCTCAGTATTAAGAACAACAATATATTCTTTTGTATTATCTTCCATCATGCCTCTCCAGTTAACTCCAGTGTTTTCCCCATTTCCTTCTTCATATCTCCTTTATTCTTTTGAATTCTCCTCTGGAGTGCTGCAATCACAGCTATTCACTACTATGTGCATGTAGTTTATTACTCCCAGGGATTTATACATGCCCAGTAGGTACTCTACTAATTGAGCTTCCTAACAACCCTAATGAAAACTTTAAGTAATATTTGTCCATACTATATTTTGTCAGTTACTAACTTTTTATTTACACACCTCAGAAAATGTTTTATAATACTCAAGGACTAAGTATTATTTAATAAACCCCATTCCAAACATAACATTGTTCTGTTACTGCAGTGGACTGAGCAAAAGGTCCCCAATGAAGAAGCTAGAGAAAGGACCCAAGAAGCTGAAGGGGTTGGCAGCCCCATAGGAGGAAGAACAATATCAACCAACCTGAGCCCCCAGAGCTCCCAGGGACTAGACCACCAACCAAAGAGTACACATGGAGGGACCCATGGCTCTAGCTACATATGTAACAGAGGATGGTCTTGTTAGACATCAATGAGAGGCCTTTGGTCCTGTGAAGGCTCCTCGCTCTAGTATAGGGGAATGCCAGGACAGGGAAGCAGGAGTAGGCAGGTTAGTTAGCATGGGAGAGAGAGTTTTCAGAGGGGAAACAAGAAAAGGGAATAAAATTTGCAACTTTAATAAAGAAAATATCTAATAAAAAGAACACGTATAGTGTTGATGCTTACATGTAGGCCAACATTTCTATCCACAAAAATATTAAAAAAAAATAGACTAAATATTTTAATTGGGGAATATCCTGAAAGATTACATCAAGTGCTTAAGAATGCTTGTGCTTTACCACTCCTGGGCATATACCCAGAGTATTCCCCAGCATGTAATAAGGACACATGCTTCACTCTGTTCACAGCATCCCTATTTATAAGAGCCAGAAGCTGGAAAGAACCCAGATGTCCCTCAACGAAGGAATAGATACAAAAATGTGATATATATTCACAATGGAGTACTATTCAGTCATTAGAAATGATGAATTCATGAAATTCTTAGACAAATGGATAGAGCTGGAGAACATCATACTAAGTGAGGTAACCCATTTTCAAAAGATCACTCATAGTATGTACTCACTGATAAGCGGATATTAGCCTAGATACTTGGAATACCCAAGACATAATCCACATATCAAATGAGGTACAAGAAGAATGGAGGCGTGTCCCCTGGTTCTGGAAAGACTCTGTGCAGCAGTGTAGGGCAATAGGAGAACAGGGAAGTGGGAAGGGGTAGATGGGGGAACAGGGGGAGGGAAGAGGGCTTATGGGACTTTCAGGGAGTGGGGAGCCATGAAAGGGAAAATCATTTGAAATGTAAATAAAGAATATATCGAATAAAAAAAAAGAATACTTGTGTTTATCCATGCTTGGTTTCTAATACACTGTGGTTTGCATCCTAGTACATTGTGGCTTACATTCTAAAATTTGTAGCATACAGCTGCCTATAATTTTAGTTTCAAGGGATCTGGTGCGCTGTTCATGGATCTTCAGGAACTAGACACATAGGAGGCACATACATATACGTAAGCAAATATTTATAAACATAAAAATGAAAATAAATATAAAAATATGTGAAAGTCTTTTTTATTAGATATACTCTTTATTTACATTTCAAATGATTTCCCCTTTCCTGGTTAAGCACCACCCTGAATGTCCCATAAGCCATATCCCTCTCCCTGTTCCACAATCAACCCCCTCCTGACTCCCTGTCCAGTGTACAGAGCCATATTTGGGGCAGTCATTGCACATAGTTTGAGTTTGACTTTGGTCAAGGACAATCCCTGGCTTAGGACATAATAGGGAAGTAGGTTAAAGCAGGAATTTTTATCCTTGGGTGGAGTTCTAAGAGTATACTTGACTATGGTCAAGGTTAACTTCTCCCAGATAGCCAGGATCCTGCTCCACCTAGGGTGGAGTGCTCCAAGAAAAGGTTAAAGTTCAATGTTCTTCCAGGTCTAGGAATTCCTGAATTAAGCAGCTGGCCCACCCAGCTGCTGGAGCAGTCAAGACGAGGACCTCCAAGAGAAGCTAGACAACTTCCACCGGAACCCAGCCTGGAGTGTAGGGGGAAGGGTTTGACCAAACTGTTAAAAGTTCTGGCGCTATTAAAGTTTCCGGCCTCGATCAGTGAAACATAGTCCTGGCCTTTCTTTCTTTTTGGCCCTCCCCTATCCATCCCTCAGCTTCTGTTCCAGAAACCCACTTCGTAATAGCTGCAGGCAGCTATGGAATCCAACAGTCCTGGTTTTCCCCTATACTGCTGCATTTAATCTTTGCAGTACCAGGGGCCTCTCTTCCCTTTGATGTCCAACAAGGCCATCCTCTGCTGCCTATGCTTCTGGAGCCATGGGTGACACAATCTATACTATCTGATTGATGTCTTTGTCCCTGGGAGCTCTGAGAGAAGTAGGTGACTTATATCATTGTTCCCCCTATGGAGCTGAAAGCACATTAAGATCCTTGTGTCCTTTCTCCAGCTCCCCCATTGGATACCCTGTGCTCAGTTCAATGGCTGGCTGAGGGTGTACCCCTCTATTTGTCATGCACTACCAGAGCCTCCCAAGTGACAGCTATATCCAGCTCAAGTCAGAAAGTGCTTCTGGGCATCAATAATAGTGTCTGCATTTAGTAACTGTATATGGAATGGATCACTATGTGGTGTAGTCTCTGGATGGTCTTTCCCTCGGACAATGCTCCATTGGTGTCTCCATCAGTGGGTATTTTGTACCCCCTTCTAAGAAGGAACAGAATATCCGTACTTTATTCTTCCTTATTCTTGGGAATCAATTGATATATGAATTGTTTCTTAGGTATTACAAGCTTCTGGGCTAATATCCACTTACCTGTGAGTACATACCATTTGTGTTCTTGTGTGATTGTGTTACTTTACTTAGGATAATATTTTCCAGTACCACCCATTTGCCTATGAATTTCATGAATTTATTGTTTTTAATAGCTGAGTAGTATTCCATTGTGCAAATATACGACATTTTCTGTATCCATTTCTCCATTGAGGGACATCTGGGTTCTTTAGAGCTTCTGGCTAGTATAAATAGGGCTGCTATGAACATAGTGGAGCATGTGTCCTTATTGCATGCTGGGGAATCTTCTGGGTATATACCCAGGAATGGTATAACAGGGTCCTCTGGAAGTATCATGGCCAGTATTCTGAGGAACCTCCAGACTGATTTCCAGAGTGGTTGTACCATCTTACAATCCCACCAGCAGTGGAGGAGTATTCCTCTTTCTCCACATCCTTGCCAGCACCTACTTTCTCCTGAGTTTTTGATATTAGCCATTCTGACTGGTACGAGGTGAAATCTCAGTGTTGTTTTGATTGGCATTTCCCTGATGAGATGTTGAACGTTTCTTTAGGTGCTTCTCAGATATTCCATATCCCTCATGTGGAAATTCTTTGTTAAGCTCTGTACCCCATTTTTAATAGGGTTTTTTGACTCTCTGGAGTCTAACTTCTTGTTTTCTTTTTATATATTAGATATTAGCACTCTGTCAGATGTAGGATTAGAAAGATGTTTTCCCAATTTGTTGGTTGCCATTTTGTCCAATTGACAGTGTCTTGGCATTACAGAAACTTTGTAATTTTATGAGGTCCCATTTGTCAATTCTTGATCTTTGAGTATAAGCTATTGGTGTTCAGTTGAGGAAATTTTTTCCTGTGCCCATGTGCTCAAGGCTCTTCCCCAGTTACCTTTCTGCTAGTTTCAGTGTGTCTGGTTTTATGTGCAGGTCCTTGTTCCACTTGACGTTGAGTACAAGGAGATAAAAATGGGTTGATTTGCATTCTCCTGCATGCTCGACACCAGTTGAACCAGCACCATTTGTTGAAAAGTCTGTCTTTTTTCCACTGGATGGTTTTAGTTCCTTTGTCAAAGATCAAGTGACCATAGGTGTGTGGGGTTATTTGTGGGTCTTCAAATCTATTCCCTGGAACTACCTGCCTGTCACTGTACCAATACCATTGCAGTTTTTGTTGTTGTTGTTGTTGTTGCTGTTGTTGAGCTCCACTGTATGCTTTAAGCTTTAGCAAATTTTCTTTTACGATGTGGATGCCCTTTTTTGTAGCATAGATGTTCAGAATTGAGAGTTCTTCTTGGTACATTTTTCCTTTGATCAGTATAAAGTGTCCTTCTGTTTCCTTTTTTATGAGTTTTGGTTGAAAGTCTATTTTATTGGATACTAGAATGGCTACTCCACCATGTTTCCTGGAACCATTTGCTTGGAAGATTTTTTTCCAGCCTTTTACTCTGAGATAGTGTTTGTCTTTGACACTGAGATGCATTTCCTGTATACAGCAAAATGTTGGGTCATGTTTACATCTCCAGTCAGTTAGTCTATGTTTTTTTATTGGGGAATCAAGTCGATTGATGTTTAGAGATATTAAGGAATAGTGATTGTTGCTTCCTGCTACTTTTGATGTAATTTTAATGTTTGTGTGGTTATCTTCTTTTGGGTTTATTGACAGAAGATTAATTTCTTGCATTTTCTAGTGTGTAGTTTCTCCTCTTTTGTTGGTGTTTTCTATTCATTATCCTTTGGAGGGCTGGATTTGTGGAAAGATATTGTTTAAATTGGTTTTTGTCATGGAATACCTTGATATCTCCATCTATGGTAATTGAGAGTTTTGCTGGGTATAGTAGTCTGGGATGGCATTTGTGTTCCCTTGGGGTCTGTATGACATCTCCCAGGTTCTTCTGTCTTTTACTGTGTCTGGTGAGATGTCTCGTGTAATTCTGATAGGTCTCCCTTTATATGTTACTTGAACTTTTTCCCTTACTGCTTTTGTTTATTCTTGTATATTCTTTGTTTAGTACATTTGGCTTTTTAATTACTATGTGACAGGATGAATTTCTTTTCTGGTCAAATCTATTTGGAGTTCTGTAGGCTTCTTATATGTTCATGGTCATCTGTTTCTTTAGGTTAGGGAAGTTTATTCTATAATTTTGTTAAAGACATTCACTGGCCCTTTAAGTTAGAAATCTTCACTCTCTTCTATACCTATAATCCTTAGGTTCAATCTTCTCATTTTGTCCTGGATTTCCTGAATGTTTTGGGTCAGGACCTTTCTGCATTTTACATTTTCTTTGTTGTGTCAATGTTTTGTACTGTATCTTCTGCATCTGAGATTCTCTCTTCTCTCTTGGATTCTGTTGTTGATGCTTGGATCCATGACTCCTGAATTCTTTACTAGGTTTTCCATGTCCAGAATTGTTTGCCTTTGTGATTTCTTTATTGTCTCTACCTCCATTTTTAGATCCTGTATGATTTTGTTCAATTCTTTCACCTGTTTTTTGTTGTTGTTGTTGTTGTTTGTTTGTTTTTTATGTTTTCCCTTAATTTTTCAGGGGCTTCTCCCTTTTGACTTGTGTTCTCCTGTACTTCTTTAAGGGAGTTATTTATGTCCTTCTTGAAGCCCTCTATCAGCATCATGAGCTGTGATTTTAAATCAAAATCTTGCTTTTCTGGTGTGTTTGGATATCCTGGACTTGCTGTTGTGTGTGAATTGGTTTGGGATGGTGCCATATTGCCTTGATTTCTGTTACTAACCTCCCTATATTTGCCTTTTGCCATCAGGTTATGTCTGGTGTTAATTGATCCTGTTGTCTCTGCCTGGTGCTTGTCCCTCCTGTGTGCCTGCAAGCATGTCTCAGTACCTCTGGGTGAACAGCTCTTCCCTGACAAAGAGTGCTGTGATGCTGCCCAGCTCCTGGGTGCAGGTGGGGACATGGTCATCTTAAAATTGGGTGTTCTCTGTGTTCCCAGCTGCTCCTGTCTGGTCAGTCATAGGAGCAAAGATGGTGGCTTCACATCTAAAGGCGGGACCCCCTCTTGTGAAAGTCTTTTCTTTTATTTCTTAAAAACATTTCTGTTAATCATTGTTATATTTTTCCAACTCTGAGTGACCACACTTGATATATAATGCATATATGCATGTAATGTATATGTTTATATGTATTACATTTTCTACCAAAGAAAATCCAAGAGAAAGCATTTTAATTGAAACTTTAAGTAAATTTACCTTTCTTTTCTGGACAACAAATCAACATAAAAAATGGAACTGAGTTTTTGAACCAGAGTCTCATAGAATAGTAGGATTATCAGCTTTAAAAAGTGAGTCTTGACTTGATCACACATATATCCGTTAATTAATGCCTATTTTTCTGGTTTTGAAACACTTTGTGGGACAACTTGAATTACCTTTAAAGGTCATCATGTGCATTTGATTTTTTAAGTCTCATTTGGATTATAAAAGAAGAGCATGCATTTCTGTGAAATGTTGCTTTTCTGTGGCAAAATGGAAGAATGCTTTGTTAATGAGGAAGGCTTTCATACTCCTTAATATTATTCTATTCGCTTAATTGATTAGATGTATTTTTGTTGAGTGGTTTGGGGAATACAGAGCATACAGAGAGAAACATTTTTTTCTTATTGATAAGGCTTGTTATTATATAATAGAGTGCATAGCACACAGCTCCCTATTATTTGAGTCCAAGCTATCTGGAAAAACTCTTTTCAAAATTGAAATATAATTCAGTCATTGTGTTAAAATATTTCAGGTTTTTTAAATTTAGGAAATATTTGTTCTTTGCTGTTAATACACCCAACAATCAAAGTGAATTGGTATAATTGAGAATTTTAATATAATATGGACAGTGGTTTATCTAAAACATAATCTTTTGACATTAAATATAATTTATTTTATATTTCTTAAAATTCTGTTTCCATCTAGAATTTTTATTATTAGAACAGATTTTATGATGTAATGGAGGGCAACAAAATAATCATTTTTTATTTTTATTAGATATATTCTTTATTTACATTTCAACTGGTTTCCCCTTTCCTGGTTCCTCCCACCCTGAAAGTCCCATAAGCCCTCTCCCCTCTCTCTGTTCCCCAATCAAGCTCGTAACATTTCCCTGTCCTGGTTTTCCCCTATACTGCAGCATTGAGAATTTCAAGGACCTGGGGCCTCTCATTCCTTCTTCCTGGGCATCATTTGATATGTGAATTGTGTCTTGGGTATTCTGAACTTCTGAGCTAATATCCACTTACCAGTAAGTGCATACCATGTGTGTTCTTGTGTGATTGTATTACCTCACTTATGATCATATTTTCCAGTACCACCCATTTGACTAAGAATTTCATGAATTCATTGTTTTTAATAGCTGAGTAGTATTCCATTGTGCAAATACATGACATTTTCTGTATCCATTTCTCCATTGAGGGATATCTGAGCTCTATCCAGCTTTTGGGTGTTATAAATAGGGCTTTTCTGAACATAATGGAGCATGTGTCCTTATTAGATGCTGGAGAATATTCCTGGTATATTCCCAGGAGTATTATAACAGGGTTCTCTGGTAGTATCATGTCCAGCATTCTGAGGAAACTCCAGACTGATTTCCAGCTTGCAATTCCACCAGCAGTAGAGGAGTATTCCTCTTCTCCACATCCTTGCCAGCACCTACTTTCTCCTGAGTTTTTGATATTAGCCTTTCTGACTGGTATGAGGTAAAAGCTCAGTGTTGTTTTGATTGGTATTTCCCTGATGACTAAAGATGTTGAACATTTCTTTAGGTGCTTCTCAGATATTCAATACCCCTCACATGAAAATTCTTTGTTAATCTCTGTACCCTATTTTTAATAGGGTTATTTGACTCTTGGAGTCTAACTCCGTGTGTTCTTTGTATATATTGGATATTAGCTCTCTGTCAGATGTAGGATTGGAAAAGATGTTTTCCCAATTTGTTGGTTGCCATTTTGCCCAATTGAAAGTGTCCTTGGCCTTACAGAAAGTTTGTAGGCCTTACAGAAAGTTTGTAAATTTATGAGGTCCCACTTGTCAATTCTTGATCTTAGAGCATAAGCCATTGGTGTTCAGTTCAGGAAATTTCTCCTGTGCCCATGTGCTCAAGGCTCTTTCCCAGTTTCTTTTCTATTAGTATTAGTTTGTCTGGTTTTATGTGTAGGTCCTTGATTCACTTGGATTTGAGCTTAGTTGAAGGAGATAAGAATGGGGTGAATTGCATTCATCTGCATGCTGACCTCCAGTTGAACTAGCACCATTTGTTGAAAAGGCTCTCTCTCTCTCTCTCTCTCTCTCTCTCTCTCTCTCTCTCTCTCTCTCTCTCTCTCTCTCTCTCTCTCTCTTAGGCTATCTCTTTTCACTGGATGGTTTTAGCTCCTTTGTCAAAGTTCAGGTGACCATAGGTGTGTGGGGGTAATTTCTGGGTGTTCAATTATATTACCTTGATTTAGCTGCCTGTCACTGAACCAATACCATGCGGGTTTTTAAAACTATTGCTCAGTAGTACTACTTGAGATACAGATTACTGATTCCCCCAGAAGTTCATTTACTATGGAGAATAGTTTTAGCTATCCTGGATTTTTTGTTAATCCAGATGAATTTGAGAATTCTTTCTAACTTTATAAAGAATTGAGTTTGAATTCTTAGAGGATTGCATTGAAGCTGTATATTGATTTTTGCAAGCTGACCATTTTTACTATATTAATACTGCCAATCCATGAGCATGGAAATATTTTCCATCTTATAAGGTCTTCTTGGATTTCTTTCTACAGAGACTTGAAGTAGAGGTCTTTCATTTATTTGGTTACAGTCAGACCAAGATACTTTATATTATTTGTGGCTATTGTGAAAGGCGTCATTTCCCTAAATTATTTCACAGCCTGTTTATCCTTTGAGTATAGGAAGGCTACTGATTAGTTTGAGTTAATTTCATATCTGGTCGCTTTGCTGAAGTTCTTTGTCAGCTGTAGGAGTTCTTTGGTGGAGTTTTTTGGGTCACTTAAGTATACTATAATATCTTTTGCAAATAGTGATAATTTAACTTCTTCCTTTCCAATTTGTATCCTTTTGACCTCCTTATGTTGTCTAATTGCTATAACTAGAACTTCAAGTACTATAATGAATAAATATGCAGAAAGGGGGGCAGCCTTGTCTAGTCCCTGATTTTAGTGGGATTGCTTCAAGTTTCTCTCCATTTAGTTTGATGCTGGCTACCGGTTTGCTGTATATTGTGTTTATTATGTTTAGGTATGGGCCTTGAATTCCTATTCTTTCTAAGGCTTTTAACATGAAAGGATGCTGAATTTTGTAAAACGCTTTTTCAGAATCAAATGAAATGTCCGTGTGGTATTTTTTTTGAGTATGTTTGGGCAGTGGATTACTTTGTTGAATTTGTGTATATTGATCCATCCCTGCATCTCTGGGATGACCTACTTGATCATGGTAAATGATCATTTTGATGTGTTCTTGGATTCAGTTGGCAAGAATTTTATTGAGTATTTTTGCATTGATACTAATAAGGGAAATTGGTCTGAAGTTCACTTTCTTTGTTAAATCTTTGTGTGGTTTTGGTATCAGTGAAATTAGGGCTTCATAGAACAGGTTGGATAGTGTTCCTTCTGTTTCTATTTTGTGAAATAGTTTGAAGAGTAATAGTGTTAGGTCTTCTTTCAAGGTCTGAAAGAATTCTGCAGTAAATCCATCTGGTTCCATGCTTTTTTTGGTTGGGAGACTGTCAAGGAACACTTCTATTTCATTAGGAGTTATGGGACTATTTTGGTGGTCTATCTGATCCTGGTTTAAAGTTGATATTTGGTATCTGTCTAGGAAATTTTCCATTTCATCCAGATTTTCCAGTTGTGGTGAGTATAGGCTTTTGTAGTAGGATCTGATGTTTTTTTTTTTTTTTTAATTTCCTCAGTTTCTGTTGTTATATCTCCCTTTTCATTTCATGCCCTCTGTTTAATCTGGCTAAAGGTTTATCTGTCTTGTTGATTTTGTCAAAGGTTCAGCTCCTGGTTTTGCTGATTCTTTGTATAATTCTTTGCGTTTCAACTTGGTTGATTTCAGCCCTGCGTTTGATGATTTCCTGCCTCCTACTCCTCTTGGTAGTATTAGCTTCTTTCTGTTCTAAAGTTTTCAGATGTGCTAGTGTATGTTCTCTTCAGTTTATTTTGGAGTCACTCAGAGCTATGAGTTTCCTCTTAGCACTGCTTTCATTGTGTCCCATAAATTTGGGTATGTTGTGCCTTCATTTTCATTAAATTCTAAAAAGTCTTTGATGTTTTCCTAATTTTTTCCTTGACCAAGGTATCATTGAGTTGAGCATTGTTCAGCTTCCATGTGTATGTGGTCTTTCTATTGTTTTTGTTGCTGTTGAAGTCCACCCTTACTCCAAAGTGGTCTGATAAGGGGCATGGGATTAGTTTGATCTTCTTATATCTGTTGAGGTATGTTTTGTGACGAATTATATGGTCAGTTTTGGAGAAGGTACCATGAGGTGCTGAGAAAAGGTATATTCTTTTGATTTAGGATAAAATGTTCTAAGACATCTATTAAATCCATTTTTCCCAAAACTTCTGTTAGTTTTACTGTGTCTCTGTTTAGTTTGTGTTTACCTGATCTGTCCATTGAGGAGAATGGGGTACTGAAGTCACCTACAATTATTATGTGAAATGTAATATATGCTTTAAGCTTTAGTAAATTTCCTTTTATAAATCAGGGTGTCCTTGTATTTGGAGCATAGATGTTCAGAATTGAGAGTTCTTCTCAATAGATTTTTCCTTAATGAGTATAAAGTATCCTTCTGTTTCTTTTTCGATGAGTTTTGGTTGAAAGTCTATTTTTTTGGATACTAGATTGGCCACTCAACCTTGTTTCCTGGGACCATTTGCTTGGAAAACTGTTTTTCAGCTTTTTACTCTGAGGTAGTGTTTGTCTTTATCACTGAGATGCATTTCCTGTATGCAGCAAAATGTTGGGTCCTGTTTGCATCTCCAGCCTATTAGTCTATACCTTTTTATTGGGGAATTGAGTCCATTGGTATTAAGAAATATTAAGGAATAGTGATTGTTGTTTCCTGATATTTTGTATGTAATTTTTATGTTCATGTGGCTATCTTCTTTTGGGTTTGTTGAAAGAAAATTAATTTCTTGCGCTTTCTAGTATGTAGTTTTCCTCCTTTTGTTGGTGTTTTCCATTCATTATCCTTTGAAGGATTGGATTTGTGGACAGATACTGTGTAAATTTGTTTTTGTCATGGAATACCTTGTTTTCTCCATCCATGGTAATTGAGAGATTTGCTGGATATAGCAGCTTGCGTTGGTATTTGTGTTCCCTTAGGGTTTGTATGACTTCTGCCCAGGCTCTTCTGGCTTTCTGGTGAGAAGTCTAGTGTAATACTGATAGGTCTACCTTTATGTGTTACTTGAGCTTTTTCCCTTACTGCTTTATGTTGGATTCCATAGCTGCCTGCAGCTATTACGAAGTGGGTTTCTGGAACAGAAGCTGAGGGATGGATAGGGAAGGGGTGAAAAGAAAAATGGCTAAGACAATGTTTCACTGATCAAGGCTGGAATCCTTAATGGTGCCAGACCTTTTAACAGTTTGGGCAAACCCTTCCCCCCCAGACTCCAGGCTGAGTTCCTGTGGAATTTGTCTAGCTTCTCTTGGAGGTCCTTGTCTTGACTGCTCCAGCAGCTGGGTGGGTCACCTGCTTAATTCAGGAATTCCTAGACCTGGAGGAACAATGAACTTAACCTTTACTTCTAGCTCTCCACCCTAGGTGGAGCAGGATCCTGGCCATCTGGGAGAAGTTAACCTTGACCATAGTCAAGTACACTCTTAGAACTCCACCCAAGGATAAAAATTCCTGCTTTAACCTACTTCCCTATTATGTCCTAAAGGCAGATTCCTGCCCAAAGCCAGGGATTGTCCTTGACCAAAGTCAAACTCAAACCATGTGCAATGACTGCCCCAATATGGCTCTGTACAGCTTTCAATAGTCTTTCTTTGTTTAGTACATTTGGCATTTTAATTAGTATGTGACTGGAGGAATCTCTTTTCTGGTCTAATCTATTTGGAGTTCTGTAGGCTTCTTATATATTCATGGGCATCTCTTTCTTTAGGCTAGGGAAATTTTCTATAATTTTGTTGAAGATATTTACTGGTCCTTTAAGTTGTAAATCTTCACTCTCTTCTATACCTATAATCCTGAGGTTCGGTCTTCTCATTTTTTTCCTGGATTTCCTGGATGTTTTGGGTCAGGACCTTTTGCATTTTCTTTGACTGTTTTATCAACGTTTTCTATGTATCTTCTGCATCTGAGATTCTCTCTTCTATCTCTTGGATTCTGTTGTTGGTGCTTGGATCCATGACTCCTGACTTCTTTACTAGGTCTTCTATGTCCAGAGTTGTTTGCCTTTGTGATTTCTTTATTTCTCTACCCCTATTTTTAGATCCTGTATGATTTTGTTCAATTCCTTCCCCTGCTTTGTTGTGTTTTTCTTTAGTTCTTTAAGGACTTCTCTGTGTTTACTTGTGTTCTTCTGTATTTATTTAAGGGAGTTATTTATGTCCTTCTTCTTTTCCTCTAACAGCATCATGAGCTGTGATTTAAATCCAAATCTTGCTTTTCTGGTGTTTTGGGATATCCAGGACTTGCTGTTTTGGGATAATTGAGTTCTGATGGTACCATATTGCCTTGATTTCTGTTAGTAAAGTCCTACATTTGCATTTTGCCATCTGGTTACCTCTGGTGTTAGCTGGTCCTGCAGTTTCTGTCTGGTGTTTGTCCCTCCTGTGTGCCTGCAGGCTTATTTCAGCTCCCCTGGGTAACCAGCTTTCCCCTGGCACAGAGTACTGTGGATATACATAGCTCCTTGGTGCAGGTGGGGCCCTGGCAGTCCAAGTCCCAAGTGATCTTACTCTTGGGTGTTCTCCACATTCCTGGTTGTAACAGTCCACTCAGTCACAGGAGTAGAGATGATGGTTTCATCTCTAACTGTTCGACACCCTGCAAAGCAGATGTCCCCTAGCAGAATAGGTACACAGACAGCTGTGATGGCACTGCTCAGCTCCTGTGTGCAAGTGGTGCCTTGGCAGACTGTTTCCCAAGCAATTTTATACTAGGGTGTTCCCTGTGCACCTGGCTGCACCTGGCTGCTCAGTCACAGGAGCAATGATCAAGAAAATATTTTTACAAAATTAATTATAATCTCATCAATCATTATTTCTGTGTATTAATGAATTTGTACATGTCAATTTACAAATGCTTCTAGTCTTGTGTATTTGAGTTTGTGCATTGTATATTTGGTTTCATTTCCTACACTAACCCAATTCAGAATAAAAGAAACATGTGAAAATGAAAGGTCTCTGAAATACCTAATAAGTGTTAAATTTTCATCTTATTTAAATCATTGGAGGGGAAAAATTAAAGTAAAATCATACTTATATAACATTTAATAGTTTTTATTTATTATATAATATAATACTTAACTTGACACAAAACATGAAACTACCAAATGAAGTCTAAAAAGCTGTTCTATATATCTCCTTTATATTTATAATTGAAATTTAATAAAAATAATTTGAGGTGACCTTAAGTAAGTAATTTACCTGTTTTTAATTCCAAAATCCTATTACAGATAGTATTAATATGCTTGTTTCACAGTTGGATCACAGAGGTAACATGTACAAATACTTTTCATGCTAACTGAGAAAATAAGACGAGTTATAATTATACTTCACATCAAAATTAATTATACTAACACAAGCAAACTCACAGTTTTATACCACCCACAGATCTAAGTCTATATTATTAGCTAATTTTCATTCGAGGATTGCCACCAGTTGCCTGTCCTCATCGCTCTGAAACCACACAAAGAAAAAAGCCCAGTTTTCGGAGGAACCGCCAGACTGATTTCCAGAGTGGTTGTACAAATTTGCAACCCCACCAGCAGTGGACGAGTGTTCCTCTTTCTCCACACCCTCTCCAACACCTGCTGTCTCCTGAATTTTTAATCTTAACCATTCTGACTGGTGTAAGATGAAATCTTAGGGTTGTTTTGATTTGCATTTCCCTAATGACTAATGAAGTTGAGCATTTTTTAAGATGCTTCTCCGCCATCCGAAGTTCTTCAGGTGAGAATTCTTTGTTTAACTCTGTACCCCATTTTTTAATAGGGTTGTTCGGATTTCTGGAGTCTAACTTCTTGAATTCTTTATATATATTGGATATTAGCCCTCTATCTGATGTAGGATTGGTGAAGATCCTGCTATACCACTCCTAGGCATATACCCAGAGGATTCCCCACCATGTAATAAGGATACATGCTCTACCTTGTTCATAGAAGCCCTATTTATAATTGCCAGATGCTGGAAAGAACCCAGGTATCCCTCAACAGAAGAGTGGATGCAAAAAATGTGGTATATCTACACAATGGAGTACTATTCAGCCATTAGAAACAATGAATTCATGAAATTCTTAGGCAAATGGATGGAGCTAGAGAACATCATACTAAGTGAGGTAACCCAGACTCAAAAGGTGAATCATGGTATGCACTCACTAATAAGTGGTTATTAACCTAGAAAACTGGAATACCCAAAACATAATCCACACATCAAATGAGATACAAGAAGAAAGGAGGAGTGGTCCCTGGTTCTGGAAAGACTCAGTGAAACAGTGTTCGGCAAAACCAGAATGGGGAACTGGGAAGGGGTGGGAGGGAGGACAGGGGAAGAGAAGGGGGCTAATGGGACTTTCGGGGAGGGGGGTCTAGAAAAGGGGAAATCATTTGAAATGTAAATAAATTATATCGAATAAAAAAATTAAAAAAAAAAAAAAAGAAAAAAAAAAAGAAAAAAGCCATCATGATCCTGACACTGTTGCATTTTTCAGGCCTCCCATATCAGTATGGGACATATGGCACTTTCAAGTTTAGTAGCAAGTTTGGGATAGACCCTCACTCCCTTTGACATTAGCAATGGCTTTTGTATGTGAATCATATGCTTCATTTAGGAGCTAGAAAGCCCTTTGGCTTTCTCCCATCATAGTTTGGAACCATAGCTATATGGAGTCTTTTCCTGAAGGTAACTTTCCATTGTTCCAGTGCAGAACATGAGACATGTCCTAATGACATTGATGTCTTTAATAAGTACAGCCTTTCTTTCAGTACATTCCTTAGCAGTAAACTCATAGTGTTTCTTTTCTCTCCAAAAATTATAGTTTGTATTTCTAACTGCCAAACTTGCCATTCTTTATTGTAGACCTGAACAATACAGGCAATAACTATGTCACAGGCTCAACCTTATGTTGTGTTGAAATTTCCTACATCAAAATCATTAGTGTACTATTTAATTAGTCTTGTGTATATTTTTATGTCACAAACAGGAAGCAGACTTGGGGATTGTTTGTTTGTTTGTATTTTTTGTTGTTGTCATATTACACACATGGCCTCTTATCCTAGTTGCTAATATTGATCCCCTTGTAAACCTCTTGTACCAGATCTCTATTATATGTGCATTATTTTCAGCACTTTTGTTTTAAATGCTTCCAGTAGAATGGCCCAATAATTAAGCTCTATTTTACAGTATTAACTCTTTTTTTAGTCTGGCCTAATGTTCCAAACTTTCCTACATTCTGAATTTAACAATGACAAGAAAAACAAAACCTAACAACAATAAACAAACAAAAACAAATGAAAAGAAACATCAGATTCATCACAGCAATACCCAACTTGCTAGTACTAGATTCTCTATTCATTATTTCTTGTTGCTGTTAGAACTTACCATGACAAGAAACAACTTATAGAAGAAGTAATTTCTTTGTACTATGGTTCCAGAGGATCAGAATCCAAAATTCCTGGGATTTTCTGGTAGCAGGAAGTCAAAGCAGAAGGCAGGTCAACACACCAGGATTAGATAAATGAAACTAGTTAGTGAGGTAATAAATATTCAATGCCCACTCATACTGAAATATATTTAGGAAGAAAAACCTAGCTCCAACTTCAAATAGATAAGAATT
The DNA here is from genome assembly GCF_947179515.1 of Apodemus sylvaticus. Classification (NCBI taxonomy): domain Eukaryota; kingdom Metazoa; phylum Chordata; class Mammalia; order Rodentia; family Muridae; genus Apodemus; species Apodemus sylvaticus. The sequence continues at coordinate 125,194,080 of NC_067495.1, forward strand.
TATTTTAGAACCAAACATGAGTGGTTGAGTTCTGGGAAGATGGAGGTAAATTACCCTAGGCTTCATGTTCCCATGTGAAATTGTTTCCATGGATTTTTTTTTATAATAACAGAAAAGGAATGTTATAAATCAAGACCTTTTCAAAATCAACTGATGAAATCATTAAGTGAGCAGTTGCATCAGAAAGATCAATATAAAATATAGCCCACAGATGCTATCTCACAGCATTTCAAGACCTTCCATTGGTGGAGAATAAGGTTTTCTTAAATTATTGCAATCCAAAGACTTTTATATTTATCAAGATAACAGATCTGGTATGGAGGTGGGCAAGGGATGTCTTTGGAGTAATTAAGATAGCTCAAAAGAGGTCACCATCTTTGCTCCTGTAACTGAGCAGACTGGTACAACCAGGAACCCAGGGAATACCCAAGTGTAAGATCAGTTGGGACATGGTTCACCAGTGCCCCACCTGTACCCAGGAGCTGGGCAGTGCCACAGCTGTCTGGGCACAGATCCTGCTAGGGAACTTCTGCTCTTTAGGGAGTCCTGCAGTTAGAAATGAGGTCACCATCTTCATACCTGAGACTGAAAAGGCTGTTACAGCCAGAAACTCAGGGAACACCTGAGTGTAAGATCACTTGGGACATAGTTCACCTGGACCCCTCCTGCACCCAAGAGCTGGGCAGCACCACAGCACTCTGTGCCAGGGGAGAGCTGGTCACCCAGTCATGCTGAGATAGACTTGCAGTGGGAGGGGGGATGGGATATGGGGTTTCTGAAGGGGAAACCATGACATCTAGTAAAAAATAAATGAAAAAAAATGGAAAAAAAAATGAAATCACTAGCCCTCTTATATATAATTGGTAAACAGAAAGAGAAAGAAATTAGGAAAACAACATCCTTCACAATAGCCTCAAATAATATAAAATATTTTGGATTGACCATAACAAAGCAAGTAAAAGACCTGTATAATAAAACATCAAGTATTTGAAGAAAGAAGTTGAAGAAGATATCAGGAAATGGAAAGATCAGCCATGCTCATGGAGAGGCATGATTAACATAGTAAAAATTACCAAAATCAATCCACAGATTCAACACAATTCCCATCAAAACTCCAATACACTTCTTTATATATCTGAAAAGGAGTATTCTCAAACTCACATGGAAATCAAACAAAGCAAATGACAAACAAAACTGGATGGCTAAAAATAATTCTGAACAATGAAAGAACTGCCAGAAAAATAATAATCCCTGATTGGAAGTTGTACTACATAGCTATAAAAATGTATGCTATTGGCATAAAAATTAGAATCCTTATTCAATGGACTCAAACTTAAGACAAATCCATACACCCGTGGCTACTCGATTTTTTATAAAGATGTCAGAAATATACACTGGAAAAATTAGATCAACAAATGGTGCTGCTCAGTCTGGTTTGTAGATATGCATACAAATCCTCATCACCTTACTTATCACCCTGTACTAAATGCAAGTCTGTTGATCAAAAACCTTGAAGTAATACCAAGTACACTGAACTGGATAGAAGAGAAAATACAGAATAATGTTGAACATATTGGCACAGGAGACAACTTTCTGAACTGAGCACCAATAGAGCTACACTAAAACTAACAATTACAGAATGGGGCCTGATGAAACTGAAAAGCTTCTATATGGCAAAGGATATCATCAATAGGATTTGACAGCAGCCTACAGAATGGGAAAAGATTTACTTTACCATCACCATGTTCAATAGAAGAATAACATCCACAATACATAAAGAACTCAAGAAACTAGATATCTTTAAAAAAAAACCTTAAAATATAGGGTACAGTTTCAAACAGACAATTCTCAACAGAGGAATCACAAATGCAGAGAAACACTTAAAGATATGTTGAACATCCTCAGCTATCAGGGAAATGCAAATTAAAATGTTTCTGGGATTCCATCTTATACATATCAGAATGGCAAATATCAATAACAAAAGTGACAGCTCATGCTGGCAAGGATGTAGAACGAGGACATAATTCTCTTTTTATGGTGGGAGTGGAAACTTGTGCAGCCACTGTAGAAATCAATATGGTGGTTCCTCAGAAAGATGGGAATCAATCTACCTTAAGACCCAGCTATACCACTCTTGGGCATATATTCAAAGGACAGTCCATCTTACCAAAAGTACACTTGCACAATTACTTTCATTGTGGTTTTATTCATAATAACCATAAAGTAGAAACAGCCTGGATATTCCTCAACTGATGAATGGATAAAGAAAATATGGTATCTTTATAGAACAATTACTCAGCTCTTAAGAAAATGACATCAATAGGGTTGTTCGGTTTTCTGGAGTCTAACTTCTTGAGTTCTTTATATATATTGGATATTAGCCCTCTATCTGATGTAGGATTGGTGAAGATCTTTTCCCAATTTGTTGGTTGCCGATCTGTCCTCTTGATGGTGTCCTTTGCCTTACAGAAACTCTGTAACCTTATGAGGTCCCATTTGTCAATTCTTGCTCTTAGAGCATACGCTATTGGTGTTCTGTTCAGAAACTTTCTCCCTGTACAGAGTTAAACAAAGAATTCTCACCTGAAGAACTTCGGATGGCGGAGAAGCATCTTAAAAAATGCTCCACTTCATTAGTCATTAGGGAAATGCAAATCAAAACAACCCTAAGATTTCATCTTACACCAGTCAGAATGGCTAAGATTAAAAATTCAGGAGACAGCAGGTGTTGGAGAGGGTGCGGAGAAAGAGGAACACTCCTCCACTGCTGGTGGGGTTGCAAATTGGTACAACCACTCTGGAAAGCAGTCTGGCGGTTCCTCCGAAAACTGGGCACCTCACTTCCAGAAGATCCTGCTATACCACTCCTGGGCATATACCCAGAGGATTCCCCACCATGTAATAAGGATACATGCTCTACTATGTTCATAGCAGCCCTATTTATAATTGCCAGATGCTGGAAAGAACCCAGGTATCCCTCAACAGAAGAGTGGATACAAAAAATGTGGTATATCTACACAATGGAGTACTATTCAGCCATTAGAAACAATGAATTCATGAAATTCTTAGGCAAATGGATGGAGCTAGAGAACATCATACTAAATGAGGTAACCCAGACTCAAAAGGTGAATCATGGTATGCACTCACTAATAAGTGGTTATTAACCTAGAAAACTGGAATACCCAAAACATAATCCACACATCAAATGAGATACAAGAAGAAAGCAGGAGTGGTCCCTGGTTCTGGAAAGACTCAGTGAAACAGTATTTGGCAAAACCAGAACGGGGAACTGGGAAGGGGTGGGAGGGAGGACAGGGGAAGAGAAGGGGGCTTACGGGACTTTCGGGGAGTGGGGGGGGGGGCCAGAAAAGGGGAAATCATTTGAAATGTAAATAAATTATATCAAAAAAAAAAAAAAAAAAAGAAAATGACATCAAGAAATTTGCAGGCAAATAGAACTAGAAAAATTCATCCTAAGTAAGGCTGCTTCAACACAGCAAGGCAAATATGAATATATTTACTAAGAGGTGGATATTGGCTGTTAAGTAAATCATCAAATTATAATGCATAGACCCAAGGAAATTAGGTAAAGAGGAAAGCTCTAAGGTGAGCACGTGGATCTCTATGTGAAGGGGATATAGAAGAAATCTTGCAGGTGAATGGGGATACTTGGGGTTAGGAGTAGGAGTGATTACATGGGGTATGGAAGGAAGTGTAGGGAGGGAAATCTAGAATTATGGGTTATTAGGAGGCGTATAAACCTACTTTAATGAATGTATCCTTGAATCTATGTGGATGACCCTTGTGTGGGTTCCTGGTAATAGAGAATGCAGGGTCTCTACTGGCCATCCTTAGTAACCAGGCCAGGCTTCCATTGGTAAGTTAGTATTGCATCTTACTGAGTTGTGTGCTGAGGGAGTCCTTTAGAGGTCAACAAACAACTTGGGTTGATGCTGGGACTGACTACTTCTCTCCATAAACTGACACCAGGGACCCTTTGCTGAGGATATTATCTACTCAGCTCTTAAACACAGCGAGATCTAGCTGGTGCTTGCACGGAGCTTTCACCACTATGTTCTAGTATCTTTTGTGACAAATGGTACTTTTCAGTTTAAGGAAAGAGAAAACTGGACACCAGCCCAGGCCCAGAACTTTCCACTTACAATCTGTACTGCCTTCAAGATTGGCTGGGGCAATAGTGGCATAGACCATGTGGGAGTGGCCTGTCAATGTTTGGTGTAACTTGAGACCCACACAAAGACAGAGGGTCTATGACCTATACTGCCTTGATAGGCATGAACAAGAGATTACTAGATAGCCCAGAAAGCTAGGATTGGTGCCCTTTCCAGTTGTCAACAGAGGAGCTTCTTTAGGCAACAGACAAAACTTACAGTCAGACATTATGAGAAAAGAGAAACTAAATTAAAGGTCTCTATCATGTCCCTTCCCTCAGAGTTCTGGAAATCCCATGGATGGGGGAAAGGAGCCCGAGGGAATGGAGAACACTAGGAGAACATGGCCCGCTGAATCAACTGTTCTGGAATCAGGAATGGTCACAGGAGAGTGTATCTTCAAACATGGGGCCTGCATAGACTGCACTAGGTCCTCTGTATATTTGTTATGAATGTCAGCATAGTGTTTTCATAGGATTCCTAACAATGCAAGTGGATGTTTTTGTGACTTATTTGCTTGGGTCTCTTTTCCTCCTCTTGTGATGCCTGTACATCCTCAATATAAGTGGTTTGCCTTGTCTTAATGTATCTTGTTTTTGTGTGTATGTATGTGTTTGGTTGTCTCTTGCAGGCCTGCCATTTTCAGGAGAGAGAAATGGGGGAGTGGATCTACATGACCAGAGAGTAAAGGTGGGGGAACTGGAGAGAGTGGAGGTAGGGGACTTTGTGGTTATGATGTATAAGAAAGAAGAATAGATTTTCAATAAATAAATTGAAATGGCTCCAACTGACAGAAATGCTTCTTAAAATAACTGGCTTGCATATCACAGATACCACATTCCCCTCAATGTTCAGGGACAATCATTCAGTAGGAGACATGAGGTTTATGAGGGCCAGTGGTCTGGAAGTACTGGAGCAAAATAGTGTGTTCCTATCATGACAGAGCCATTACTTTCACAATATCACAACAGCTGTGGTTGACTACCCAGGATCTGAACAAGATGAAGCCAGTCAGTATTTCAGTAGGGAGAATAGAAAAGCTCACTCATCTCCTCCATAACCCAGTACCTATATATGTTTTATGAATGGTGATGGGGAGGAGTAATCAGGATTTTTTTTTTTTTAGTGTTATAGTCTCTGATAAATTGTCCATGTTCCAATGAATAGCCTTACATCATCCGTGGTTATATACATAGTACAATCTGTACACATTGGATCATTAAAGAAAAAAATGTGGTTTTTAAGACTGTGTAAGTGGTAGATTTAGAAGACTTAGAAGAAGAAAATGGGTATGAATATCTACGCACGAAATATTAAATGACTAATTAAAATAGTATATTGAAACTTTTTCACTGATTTTTCACATGTAAAATATTATGAAATCACAATGGAAGAAAATAGTCCAAGCAAAGATGGATATGATTCCAGGAGAGTAAATGGGATTTGCCATAGTGAAATTTTCATGAATATAGAGGTAAATACCACATCTAGCAATGTAGAGCTTGAATTGAATATGCAATGTAGAAATGCTAAACCCACTCTCTGCAACTATTTTAGAAAGGTTACATATTTTATTACACATTATGGAAAATATTTTTTCTTTGCAGCTTTGATCATTTGTCACTTTTGTGATCTGTTGGAGCTACACATAATCTCCCTATGTATCTTAGTAGCCTCAATACTCCAACCTCAGACTTCTCATATCTGGGATTAAAGACTTGTACCACCATACTCAGGTCCATTAAGGACATTTCAGCTCTCAGATTCTAAGATTATCAATTTCACAAATAGTTAATTCATCACAGTATATTTAGTAACCTCTGTTTAAGAGTCAAAACCACCTATGTCTTTAAAATGCTTAGGTATTTTTTCACTATTCTGTTTTAGAAAGATTGGCTCTTCATGTATAATCACTAAATATTACAGTGCATATTTTTCTTGTGGTATGAATGTTTCATTGGACATCTGGAGGGATGTAGCATCAACTGTGTTACTCATATAGCAAAGATTTACTCATTGTTTTGGGGGCTAGATATCTGAGATGAAGATAATTTCAGGATTTATTTATACTAATGTCTTTCCTATTGCCTTTTAGGTCATGGTTCCTTGCATATCTTCATATGTATGTGTGTATAATAAATGTCATCTGAGAAGGTCAGTCATTGGATTAAAGTCCATGTTAATGATATCAATAAAAATTTAATTTCCTTTTTGAAGGTCATGACTCAAAAACACCCAAATTTTTAGGTATTTAGGTTTTAACCTCATTTGGGAGGAACATATTATGGCCTAAAACAGTTTCTTTGACATTACACAGTTTTGAGTACATAAATAATAGTTTAGATATGGAAAAAATTGACAAGAACAAAGTAAGAAGATAAATGATAAACAGGAAAGATAATTACAATTTATATCAAACACAAAATGCTTATTTCACTAATACAAAATCCTGCTAGTCTAGCTAAAAGAAAATAGTAGATTCATCTATAATGTCAACAACTTCACTAGATTCAGGAAGCTGTCTAGCTTGCCAGGATCAGGTATGTTGCCCATCTTATTGAGTTTTCCTTAATTTCAATTAGACAGCTCCTACTTACCACAGACATGTCCTTGCCACTTATTCCACATTTATGAATATCTTGTCATAATCTAATTGTCATGATTGATAAATGTTGCATCTTGGTTGGATTAAATGCATCTCTCCCTTAAAAGCTTGCAGATAATTTTCTGGTAACATGAAAGCTGGATCTCAGAAAAGAGGCTCTCAGTTGACATTTATCTCAAATCATGAGTCGAGTGTACTCTGTAGCAGCTTCAGCGGTACGTGTCCACTCTCAACCACAGAGGGATGAATAACCCATTGTGAAAGGATATTGTTTCTTTATTCCACTGTTTTCTTTGATAGTCTGTGGTACTTGTGGGGAGCACTGTTGGTCCAAGTGTCTTAACTTCCCTTTATATGTGCATGTGTGTGTGTGTGTGTGTGTGTGCATACACATATATACTTTAAGTGTTTATGAGCATATGCGTAATCATATGCATGTGTTATATGTAATTTCAGGTACAGGAAATATTATTCATTGAGGCTTTAACAAACAACCACCATTTTCCTTGTCCCTTGTTCTTCCTTCTTCTGTATTGACCTCCATTCTTTATCCCCAGATAGGCATCCCCCCATTTTATTCACTTTATATCACCTCACATCTGTTATTTTCCCCTCTAAAGCTCCTCTGTTACACACTCCTGGTTACTATGCTCAAAACCTTATCCTTATACCCACAGATAAATGTAGATATCACCCCTCATCAAACAAGCCTCTCTTTACTGAAAATGAAGACCATCACAGAAAACTAAAACTAGATGCAATGCAGATATCAAAGCATAGTGTGTAGCACAGCCCCATCAGACATATTTACATCATAGCTCCTATGTCTGTGGCTTACAGAGCATCAGAAAAAGATGGCAGAAACAGTGTAAGAACCAGAATAGCAAGAATTCCGCTATTAAACAGAACAGTCTCTCACAGAAATGTCTGCATAAACAAGACTAGAAAAAGGGCAATAATGAAGAGCACCTTAACATGGAAGCTGAAAGTTTACATGGGGGTCTCAGCTCTAGACAAACACTAAGGCTAACTAGTAAAATTGATGACTGTTAGAAGGAGGAGTTAACTAGTCCCACGATTGAGGCTCTTAGTTGGCTGTTCAGTAAAGAATGGTCAGCCCTGAAACCATATACACACAAACAGCAAAAGTGGACTCACCAGGGTTTTATTTGTATATTTGAATACTTACAAATCTGGATATGTGTACATAAAAATATTATTCAAAGAAAAAAGAGGTCAGCAACTTGAGAGTAGGGAAAAGGTAGTGTTCACGAGATAGTACCTAGTAGGGGCTTTAGGAAGGCGAGTGAGAGATGGATGTGATACAATTATACTTCATTTAAAATATTCTTTAAAAATTGGACAGCAAACAAGGAGAGCATGTTAATTTATGTTTCACCCAAAACAAGCAATATTTTTTAAATGGTTGCTTAAATTCAGTCATAATAAGTAGCTTGTTTTGTATAACTATAAAATGAGCAAAATTTGAAGCTTGAGGACATCTTTTTTGCCACAGCTATGAGAAAATTCCTAAAGATTGAGGAACAAGTTAGTTATATTTAAAAAAAACAACTCACAGATTTAATCCATTATCTACTAATTTGTGAACCACTTTTATGGATTTGTTAACATTTCTAAAAAGATAAAGGCAAACAATTTTAATAATTATGACATTTGTGGTAATAAAGTATTAGATGTTTTTATCTAATTTAGGAAATATGTAAGTAAGGAGGCATCAATTCAATGTATTATTATCCAAATAGATAAAATACTACATTATAATGTGGAAAATTCATCATAAATTTATATATAACTATGATACACATCTCTTTGTCTGTCTTTTTATATTTGTACTTATGTTTAATTTATGTCTACATAGTCTTTTATGTAATATAAGAAATTAATTTTAAACATATAATTAAAAAATTCCAGGGGCTGGAGAGATGGCTCAGCAGTTAAGAGCACTGATTGTTCTTCTGAAGGTCCTGAGTTCAAATCCCAATAACCACATGGTGGCTCACAACCATCTGTAATGGGATCTGATACCCTCTTGTGATGTGTCTGAAGACAGCTACATTGTACTTACTTATAATAAATAAATAAATAAACCTTTAAATGGCCACTTGATCCTCGACAAAGAGGCTGAAAACATCCAATGGAAAAAAGATAGCCTTTTCAACAAATGGTGCTGGTTCAACTGGAGGTCAGCACGCAGAAGAATGCGAATTGATCCATCCTTGTCTCCTTGTACTAAGCTCAAATCCAAATGGATCAAGGACCTCCACATAAAGCCAGACACTCTGAAGCTAATAGAAAAGAAACTGGGGAAGACCCTTGAGGACATCAGTACAGTGAGAAAGTTTCTAAACAGAAAACCAATGGCGTATGCTCTAAGAGCAAGAATTGACAAATGGGACCTCATAAAATTACAAAGTTTCTGTAAGGCAAAGGACACCATCAAGAGGACAAATCAGCAACCAACAAATTGGGAAAAGATCTTCACCAATCCTACATCAGATAGAGGGCTAATATCCAATATATATAAAGAACTCAAGAAGTTAGACTCCAGAAAACCGAACAACCCTATTAAAAAATGGGGTACAGAGTTAAACAAGGAATTCTCACCTGAAGATATTCGGATGGCGGAGAAGCATCTTAAAAAAATGCTCAACTTCATTAATCATTAGGGAAATGCAAGTCAAAACAACCCTAAGATTTCATCTTACACCAGTCAGAATAGCTAAGATTAAAAATTCAGGAGACAGCAGGTGTTGGAGAGGGTGTGGAGAAAGAGGAACACTCCTCCACTGCTGGTGGGGTTGCAAATTGGTACAACCACTCTGGAAAGCAGTCTGGTGGTTCCTCCGAAAACTGGGCACCTCACTTCCAGAAGATCCTGCTATACCACTCCTGGGCATATACCCAGAGGATTCCCCACCATGTAATAAGGATACATGCTCTACTATGTTCATAGCAGCCCTATTTATAATTGCCAGATGCTGGAAAGAACCCAGATGTCCCTCAACAGAAGAGTGGATGCAAAAAAATGTGGTATATCTACACAATGGAGTACTATTCAGCCATTAGAAACAATGAATTCATGAAATTCTTAGGCAAATGGATGGAGCTAGAGAACATCATACTAAGTGAGGTAACCCAGACTCAAAAGGTGAATCATGGTATGCACTCACTAATAAGTGGTTATTAACCTAGAAAACTGGAATACCCAAAACATAATCCACACTTCAAATGAGGTACAAGAAGAAAGGAGGAGTGGCCCCTGGTTCTGGAAAGACTCAGTGAAACAGTATTCGGCAAAACCAGAACGGGGAAGTGGGAAGGGGTGGGTGGGAGGACAGGGGAAGAGAAGGGGGCTTACGGTACTTTTGGGGATTGGGGGGCTAGAAAAGGGGAAATCATTTGAAATGTAAATAAATTATATCGAATAAAAATAAATAAATAAAAAAAACAAAAAAAACAAAATTTCCCTTGTACTTTAATAAGGTGCACTGGAAGCATACAAAATAACTGTGTGGATAATCAGAATGGAGAAAATGGGTAAGGATGTGCAAAATAAGTTTAACATAATGCTTGACATATTTTGATTTTCAACTATGTGATGTAAATACTCAAAGTACTAAAATGAAATTTAAGGAATTTGTAAAAGCTGAACAAATTTTTATTTGTAGTTTGAGAATATATGACTAGGTTGATTCCTTTTTTAAGAACTGATCCTTCCTACAGGGTTCAAGTATCTATACTGAGAAACAGTAGAAAATGTAAGTGATTTTAATATTATTTTCCTAATAGTGTTTAACACATGAACAAGTATTTGTTATTTAATATTAAAAGTTTCTAGACATCAGGTCATCAGGTAGTGAGAAGAATTTTTTACTGAAAATATTTTTTCCATACACTATATTCTAATCAGTTTCTGCTTCTGAAATTTCTCCCAGATGTTTTTAACTCCCTATCCAGTTACTACCGTGCACTATCTTTCTTTTTTGATTTATTTAATTATTTATTATATGTAAGCACACTGTACTTATCCCCAGAAGAAGGGGTCAGATCTCATTACGGCTGGTTGTGAGCCATCATGTGGTTGCTGGTATTTGAACTCACTACCTTTGGACAAGCAGTCAGCCCTCTTAATTGCTGAGCCATCTCTCCAGCCCCCTATTTCTCTCTTTACAAAAAAAAATATGCAAACCAGAATAAAAACCAGAATTAAAAGTCAAATGTAAAACATAACACACACACACACACACACACACACGCACACGCACACGCACATGCACACGCACACACACACACACTAAAAAGAATGAAAACAGATAAAACAAAATTTGGAGCCATAATGAATTTGTAAAGCAAAGTTAAAGTAGTACCAAAAAAATTATGCCCAAACAAAGCAATATGAGACAAAAACAACCTTACAAAGATACCACTGCATTAATTTTGTACTGGTCATCTATTGATGGCCATGGGGTTCACCATTATATGTGGTTAATATGCTTAATATAGACACCATTGAAGAATAATTTTCCCTTTTGAAATCATTTTTTTCATTGGCAATAAGTTCTAAGTTCATATCTACTTTCACCTCTTAGCATTAAGACTCTTCTTGAAATTGAGCATGCCCTGTGTGTGCTGAAATGGTCTCTGTGAGTTTATATGTGGATTAATTCTCTTTAGTCTGGAAGACTTTTCTTTCTTGGTGTACTCTATTTCTATTGGCTCTTAGAATTTTTCTACTTCCTCTTCTGCTTTGCTCTTGGAGTCTTGAGGTGAGGATTTTTATGAAGAAAAATTTAGGGCTAAATGCTCCAAAATCTCTCAACAAATTATCTAATTCTGAGTTTCTGTGTTAATTCCCATCAACTGGATAGGAAGTTTCCTGATAATGGCTAAGTGAATCACAGATCTCTCAGTGTAGTAACATGTCACTAGGAGTCATTTTATTGTCTTGTTCTTTTATTAGAACAATATTATTTTTTTCTAAGGTAAATGGACTATCCGTTCTCAGGTTCTTGACTACCTGAGTGGTGTAAGGCATGGGCTCTGTCTCTTGGAGTGGGCTTTATATTCATTCAAAAACAAAAACAAAAAATCTTTCAAAGTGTGGGTGGCTACCCCACATTTATGGGACTATTGTACCATCATTATCTTGCAAGCAGTTCACTGTTGTAGATCATGGTTTTGTTGCTGGTTTGGTGGTTACTTTTCTCCTCTTGTGGCATGCAGAATATTTTTGAGTACCTTAAATACTAATCAGTAGAGGTCAGGGGTCTAGTTAGACATCTACTAATAATCACAAATCATTTTTAAATATAACTCAATCACTTGAATTCTCAAATCCAGTTTACCTTTTGAGAAAATAATTGTGTCTTTTTGGGGCATATTATTTCATACTAATGTTAATTGCACACTCAAAACTAGATTTTTTTTAGATACTTATAAAATAATAGACTGAAATTCCAAGATAATGTTATTCTTTTATGCAAAGTAGGAATCGACGATATTAAATTCAGGGGGCTTTTTAAGTATTACAAAATAGTTTTGTTTTTTTCCCACTATTCTTTGATTGTTCAGTTTGTCCTTACATATAGCAATATATTAGCACATCCATATGTGCTCCTTGGCTATAGCTTATAGATTAGGATGAGTATACTAGATATTTCCTTAGCATATTTGTTTATGTTTTTAAAGTTTCCTGAGGATGCTTTTTTTATAGGATCATATATCTTCCTCTTGAAAAATTGTCAGTAGAAAACTAGAGAATTTTTACAATTGGGTTTTCAAAGCTAAAGTCAATTTACCTTATAGCCAAAGATAATTTTTCTATACAGTGGCCATGTTAGATCTTTTGTATTAAATTAACTTCACCCAGGTTGGCATAAAAGATATTGAAATTCCACACTATAAAACTTTAACTTATAAAACATTCAATAGTCTATTATCAATAAATAATTACAGGAATGGGCATGGAGTTCATTGACAAAGAATGGCCTAGTACATGCATGGTCCTGAAAGTATTGATTTGCCCTTTAATAGGGAATAAAATATTTTTTCTAGTTAGTATATGTACTGGCTGGTTTGGTGTTTCAACTTGATACAAGCTGGAGTTATCACAGAAAAAGGAGTCCCACTTGAGGAAATGCCTCCATGAGATCCAGCTGTAAGGCATTTTCTCAATTAGTGACCAAGTTGAAGATGGCCCAGTTCATTGTGGGTGGTGTTATCACTGGGATGGAAGTCCTAGGTTCTGTAAAAAAGCAAGGTGAGCAAGGCTAGGGAAGCAAGCCAGTAACATCACCCTTCTATGGCCTCTGCATAAGCTCCTGCCTCCAAGTTCCTGCCCTGTGTGAGTTCCTGTCGTGACTTGCTTTGTTGATGAACAGCAATGTGGCAGTGTAAGCTGAATAAACCCTTTCCTCCTTAACTTGCTTCTTGGTATGATGTTTTGTGCAGGAATATAAACCCTCACTAAAACAGTATATAATTCTTCCTTTGAGACTGTTTCACAAATATCTTATTCTCAGTGGATATTTATGCCACCCGTTAAGATTGCCACATTTTAGTAAAATGTGGCCTATGATGATTATTAAAGAAGTTTATCAGTCTTTTGTTTTGTATAGGAAAATTGACTGTCAGAAAGTTTTTTTTGGTTTTGTTTTATTGGTTATTGTATTTTGCATATTTTGGCCACATATTCAGTACCAGGCACGATGGGACCACTGAAAGGGAGGGTAAAAGAAATGGAGAGAGAAATAGTAATACAGAGATAATATGGAGTGGAAAGGGGGAAAGAGTGGGAGAGAGTTGTAAGTGGGGAGAAAGAAGTATTGGATATATTTGGAAGTGGGAAGAGTGGTAATTAACAGTAGGGGTGTTTAAAACATTTATATGAAAACCCAATATTTCACAAGCTTTTTTTTTAATTGATATATTTTTATATACATTTCAAATGATTTCCCCTTTTCTGGGTCCCCACTCTCCTCAAGTCCCATAAGCCCTCTTTCGTCCCCCTGTTCTTCCATCCACCCCTTCCCATTTCCCTGTTCTGGAATTCCCCTATACTCTTGCACTGAGTCTTTCCAAAACCAGGGGCCACTCCTCCATTCTTTTTGGACATCATTTAATTTGTGGATTATGTCCTGGGTATTCAAAAGATCAATCATGGTATGCACTCACTGATAAGTGGATATTAGCCTAGAAACTTTGAATACCCAGGACATAATTCACAAGCTTAACATGTATGTTTCTATTCATTCTTTGAGCATTTCACAGAGTTTAATTGCATATACCCTACACAGATAATAATGTATCTACCAGAAAGCATAAGTTTCTTGTTAGCGTTACTATAACTGTGAAGAGATACCATGACCATGGCAATTCTTATAAAGAAAAGTGTTTACTTGGCACCTAACTGTACTGGCATACAGTTTAGGAGATTTAGTCTATACTGGGAAGCATGGCAGTACACAGGCAAACAAGGTGCTGGAGAGGTAGCTGAGAATTCTACATCCAGATCAACAGGCATCAGGACAGACTAATGCTGGGTCTTGTTTGAGCATTTGAAAATTTAATTCCCACCTCCACTGAAAAACTTTCTCCAACAAGGTCATACCTGCTAAGTGTTACATAGTCACACTTACTCCAACAAGATCATGCCTCCTAATATTGCCACTCCCTATGAGCTTATGGGGGACATTTTATTTAAACTGCATATCATAGGTTTCCAAATAAGAAAAAGTCCAAAGTTAGAGTCCCATGTGCAGAATATATCTCACTATGTTGTTGGTTAGAGATGTCTTGGATTTCCATGCAACACTGAAGGATAGTAATATTGCTCTTGGTTTTCTACCACAACTTCATAATATAGCCCTCTTGCTGAAGACATGACCCATTTTGTTCAGAGGACATTGAAAAATTCAGCTCAATTTATTTGGAAAAATCTTTTCTGCCATCAAGCTTTCATAGAACTATAAGGTGTTTTGCAACCTTCTGAGATATAAATATTATATAGCTATAAAACTTGCCTGCTATATTAATGACCAGCCTTTTGCGTAAAGCAGTATAATAGTGTCACAAACGATATTAATTTATGCACATTTCTGCTGATTAGACAGGACAATCTTTATATTTTCATCCTTTAAACATCTAACTCTTACACATATTTTTATAAACTATGCAGTCTTAAGTAATCTGGTAAAGCAATGTAAACTTGACTAATTCAAACACCATAAACACATTGATCTCCATTCTTCCCCTGCTTGTAGCACATACTGGTATCTGGTCCCTGAACCTCTTATCATGGGGTTTATAGTTGCCTTCTAGTCCTTTTTCATTTTTAGTATATATTAGTTAAACAATGTAAAAAGTTCATTATGATATTTCTAAGTATGCATACCATGTACCTCAAAAATAGTCACCTCCATTATATTTATTCAGTTATTCCTGCCATTTTATACGTCTACATCCCCATAGAGCAATTATGCTCCTTACTCTGTTTCACAGCCTTAATCCTCTGAATGTAACAAATTTTTAAAAAGGCATCAAATACATATATTTGGAAGACCAACAGATTTTACTTATTATAGCCAGCTACATTCATTTTCCTACATAAGTTCATTCTTTTTATATGGTTAAATAAAATTTCAGTGTGTTTGTAGATTATATTTTTATCCATTCACTTATTGATGAATAACTTACTACTTTTGCTTGGACATTATTACATTCTACAATTATGTATCAATTGCTTTATAAGATAGGTATATCACTGCAATAAAATTATCACTGTATGCTAGATTGAAGATACAATGATAATTTATTGTATAGCCAGGAACTATTAGAGTACACTGTTAATCCCAACACTTGGGAGGCAGAGGCAGGTAGATCTCTGAGGTCAAGGGAAGCCTAGTCAACAGAGTAAGTTCCAGGACAGCTAGAGATACACAGAGAATCCCTGTATCACAAAATATTAAAAGAAAAATAATAACTCTATAGACAATTTTTGGTATCTTTTTTTTATTTTTTGTTTTTTCAAGACAGGGTTTCTCTGTATAGCCCTAGCTGTCCTGAAACTCACTCTGTAGACCAGGCTGGCCTCGAACTCAGAAATTCACCTGCCTCTGACTCCCAAGTGCTGGGATTAAAGGCGTGCACCACCACTGCCTGGCAATTTTTGGTGTCTTGAAGGTGTTCTTCAACAATGTTTGTACTGCTGTCAATATTGATGTTGTATTTTTGAAGAACTCTCAGAATCCCTAAATCTTCCTGAAGTTTTACACAAATATCAACTTAGAAGAATGGAAAAGCTGAAATGCAGTAAACTTCTCTACAGATATTACTCCCAGTTGTATATTTAAGACATTTTTCTATGATGATGAAAGAAAAAAACTTTCACCACTTAATCTGTAACACCAGATACAGAGTAACATTAATCCTGTTATAACCCATGGTTAAAATAAAGGCATACGACAATATGAGGTCCACGTAGAATTTAAATAGTTGACATTTTCATTTAACCTGTGGCATGTGTTTAAAGAAATTTGAACTTACTAAGCGTGTCTAGAATTAATGCATCGCTCTATGTAAAATAGTGCTTTATATATTCCAGTTTTGATGTTGGTTGAGGATGGATTCAAGATTCATTGGAAATATTTATCACTAAAATGTTAACTAGAATAAAATTCAACAGTATGTTGAAATAATCAGCATTTATGACATTTCACTCCATTTAAAACCTAAAAGCAGATATATAATATTTTGAGCAAAATATAACTCATAGGTGATTTCAGAAGGCCTTCTTGATTTATGTCACATGTAGTTTTGTTTCTATAATCTTAGTACCTGAGCCTTAGTACACTATAAACCACTGTACAGACTGGTGACCCTGGCATGACTATAGAATATTCAGACCGACATTCTATTAAGCTCATTTTACTACACAAAGCTGCAAAGTAGACATAGGAATCTTTTTATGAATATTAAATGTGAAGGCAAACAAAGTAAGTTTCTTTTCTCAATTGTCGTTGAAGCAGTACATTAAAACAATATCTACTTCTTAAGAATCATAAACTAATCAGCTTTAATATATTCTGTCAACCCTAAATTTAAAATGAGATCGTTTCAAAGTGTTTTATGTGGTATAGGATCTTAAATATGACTTGGAGATACAATAACCTAAAGTATTTCAAGAGAAAGTTTTTAACATTTAGAGGGATGAAGCAGATAAAATCATAATTGAATCCAATTGAAGGAAAATTGAATTGATCAGAGTGGAGGAACAATTCTATACACTAAAAAGAAGCCTTTATTCAGGACATAATACAAAATGAAATAATTTCAGTTCAAATATATTGAAATAAGCAGTAATTTTCCATCAAATTTCAACAAATTTTGATAACTGTTTCTCTTGGTACTTATTGAAAAGAACTAAAGGGTATTGAACAATTTGGATTAGGATTCTGCACATTATTTTCAAAGTTTCAAAACAGTTAAAGCCTTCTACTTCTATACCCCTTATCTTGGTATTTATAATTGAATTGATAAAAGAAATAGCTAACATGGGATTTGTGTGTTTGAGAACACAAAAATGTACTTGTTTAAGAATGTGTACATACTTTATATAAAAATGGTTTCTATACTAACTGGCTATGGTGACTGCTGCCTAGAATCTCAGTATAATGGGGCTTGAAACAAAGAAGATAAATTCCAGGATAACGTGGAATACATTGCTATTTGTTGCTATTCTGGGTTGCACAAAGAGAATAGCCTTAGAAAACAAATGGGAAGGGGAAATTATTTGAAATGTAAATAAAAATATATCAATAAAAAAATGGGAAAAAAGAAGATAAAAAAAGAAAACAAATGGGAGATTGTCTTAATTGTTTTATAAATTTTACAATATAATTTTACACAGTGTACTTCAGAAAGTGAAAAGGAATTTAAAAGTTTTTTAATATAAGAATAAGTGAATAAGATATAGATATAGCAAGATTTTTCTTGCATTGAACTTAAAAAGATAAAGTCTTAAGTTTGATTTTGGATATCTATTTTAAGCTTGAAAAAAAACACTTTTCTGGCAAAATCAGTCGTAACTGAAGAAAATATTCTCAGATTGTTCTATTTAAGCAAATATGCACATTAGTTTGTTGTGTTGCCCCTTGACTTTCAAGAAAAGTTTACATTGTTCATGATGATAGATTTCTAGTAAAAAAGGGAGTGGTTCTCAGTATTGATTGGCAGTATAGGCTTTCTGTTTTTCTCAGAAGTTACTCATGCAAAATGCCCTATACTCTCATTGTTCTAGCTGTGTGTCAACTTTAAATTTTTATTATTTTCATCTGTAATCTATAGTTCATTTGTTCTTTTCTTTTTATGCCCAGCTTGTTTTGCAATCTATTCTTTCTGCTTTGAATTTTTTGTGCACATATGGGAATACATAGGATTATTTTTCTTCCACCTTGTATTTATACAGAAGTTTCAATAAATGTAAAATCTGGCAAAGTGCTTTCAGGAATGACAGAAAATTACTCTACATTTTGATTGTGTGATAAAATTTGTTACACATTTAAAATCATTAAATTCAGGTAAATACCTTCAAAATGATCCTGTCTAGTATCTGAGATATAGAATGTATAAAATTACCACACTCAGCTGTAAAATACCAGAAGCTTTTCCTCATAGATAAAAAACTATATGATAATAGATATGCATATTATATTTTTGATAATTATAAGTAATACTAATAATAGAATTATTAATGACATTACTGTTCATTTTTAACTGAGCTGAAAATTATTTGTGGTGATTTCTTTGATTAATTAAGATGATTCCAAATGCTTTTCATTAGACATATAAACTAAAAGTATCCTTTCCTGTACAAGTTTCATTTGGTGCTGATGTCTATCATAGAAATTTGGAAATCTGAGTTGAGCTTTTCTTCCATTTTATGATTTTATTTATGTGTATTTAAAGAACATAATGTAGATGTAAAAGATTTTCTGATCACAATTAATCACTTGTGGAAGCAAAGGCAGGAATTCATATAGGACAGGAATATGGAGGCTAAACATACAGAGAAAATATAAGAATATTGCTTCCTGGCGTACTCCTCATGACTTACCCAAACTATTTTCTTATATGGCATAGGACCACCTGGCAAAGGTGCACAACCCATAGTGATCTGGGCTCTCCCACATCAATTATTATTCAAAACCATGTGCCCACATACTTGCCTCAACTAATCTAATAGCAACATTTCCCAATTAAGGTTCCTGTTCTTAGATTAGTATAGCTTGTGTCAAGTTGGCAAAAAAAAAAAAAATGATCAGGGCTTTCTTTGATTCTCATTTTCAATTGTGTAAAAAATATTCAGATAAAAGTAAATGTAACTTGATCTCTCTATTGGCCTGCATTGTCATTACTGGTTTCGCTGACTGGTATTTTCTGAAATAATTATATGTCCAATAATCCATTCCAGAAAGCTAATTATATATTTTCTAAAAGCAAACTACAGCAATGATTATGTAAAATTTGGAACTGGGCAGACTGGAGCTTCAATTCTTTTTACTATTTATATTTGCTACTTTTTACAGATTATAATTTAATTACAAGATTTACCCTTTGTCCTTTGTCCCTTCAAACTCTTTCATGAAACACTCTCCACCTGTTTTTAATTCATGGACACTCTTTTGACTCATTGTTGTTGCATGCATATATGTATTTTTTATTACATATGTATTTGTAAACATAACCAGTTTAGTCCATAATATTAATTGCATGTTTTCATTACCAATCATTTGGCACTCAATAACAATTTTGTGTGTTCTTCCTTGGGCAAGAATATTTAATCTGCTTCCAGCATTTCTGTTACCTGTTGTTCTTTATATAGGGTTCATGGAATTTCAGCTTTTTCCTGTCCACTTTGCATGTCATTCATATCATCTGTATTCAAATCATGTTTAGGCAGTTACATTTATAAGAATTTTAAGGTATAGTTTCTGGTGTCACTAGGAGAATTAAATTAGAGCAAATTTCAGGAACTTCTGGCTCCTAAAACCTTTCTGATTCCTCTTCTGCAAAGTTATTTCAGCCTTTGGTGCAAGAATGCTTTGTAGATAATATGCATTCATAATAGGCTCCATGACTCTATATTTTGAATAGCTTTTTCTATAATGGTCCCCATCTGTTGCAAAAAGTCATTTATTCAAAAGGTGATGAATTCTATACTTGTCTGTGGGTAAAAGACAAATGTTTTGATTGTTGTTAGGGATTATGTTTTAGTAAATTAGTAGCTGTAAATTCTCCCCAGTAATCATAATTTCACTAGCACCGAGTCTTCAGCTAGGTTTCTGGTCCAAGACTTGGTTTTCTTTGTGTTTGGTTAGTCTTAAGGCCAATTAGATATTAACACCGATGTTTGTATGTCACTACTCATCTTTAGTGCACTGTGTCATTGATCTAGTTCATAGGTACCATATTTAGGTAAGAATCTCTGTTCCCATCCTCCTTTGGAAGCTAACATGGCACCTTCTGGTATGAAAGCTAGTCCTCAGGAAGTGGGAAGGGAAGAAATGCAGAGAAAAGCAAACTCCTTTTCTGTTGATGAGATTGTAAACTGGTGCAGTCACTATGGAGATCTGTGTGAAGAATTCTCAAAAAGCAAGAAAGCCCAATATATGACCAAGTTTACTACCCCTAGGCATATACCCAAGACTTGACATTCTTATTGCTGCTCTATTCACAATAGATAAGATATGGAAAGAACATAAATGGCTTATAATCAGCAAGTGGATAATAAAAATACCTTACATGTGTATTGTAGAACATCATACAATTTTAATGAAAAATGACATCATGAAATTTGCAGAAATATAGATAGCTATTACTAGAAAAGATCACATTAAGTGAGGTAATCTAGTCCCAGGAAGGAAAACATTGCATGTTCCTTCTTATTGGAGGTTCATAGGGCCCTGTCTTCAGATGTTAGTATGTAGCATGTGGTGGCTACACAGACCAGAAAAGTAAAACAAGAACATTGCCAGAATTAGGGAGTTGAGAATCCATAAAAAGGGTCCAGTGGTGTGTAAGTAATAAGAGGATGGGAAAAAAGGGGGCTCCTAGAAGATGAGAGGTAGGAATAAGTTGGAAAAAGGGTAAATGGGCATATCAGACTATAAGTCATCAGATAGGGAAAATGAAAAGAGGGGCTCTTTAGGGAATAGAAAAGATAAATACAGGAGGAGGGAGATGGAAAAAATAACAATAAGGATTTCTGAAAAAAAAAAACACAAGGAATTATACTATTAACTATATACCCCCTAAATGTACACAATTATGAGTATAAGTGTACATCTATAGTTTTAGTAAACTTTGCTTATCTGGGCTAATGTTTCTCCCTTCAGGAGACAAAGCTCACCTAATAAGGCCAAAAGTACCATATATGAGAAGCCATCTTTTATGTTGTGGCCAGGGCTGCCTAAGACAGTCTCAAAAAATACAGCTTACTCCATAACTTTTCCATTGGGATCCCTGCAATCGATCTGATGGTTAGCTGCTTATATCCACATCTGTATTAGTCAGGCTCTGGCACAGCGTCTCATGGGACAGCTATAGTAGGCACCAGCCAGCAAGTGCTACTTGACATCAGCAATAGTGTCTGGATTTGGAGTCTGCAGATGGGATGGAAAGCATAGTGCAGCAGTCTCTGGATGGTCTTTCCTTCAGGCTCTTCTCCACTCTTCGTCCCTGCATCTCCTATTGAAAGGAGAAATTCTGGGTTAATATTTTTGATATAGATGAGTAGCGACATCCCTCAAATGGAGGCCATGCTTATGTACTCTATATGGTCTCTCCATATTCTATCGCCCTTTATTTGGACTGAAGGAGCTGAAGTGGTTTGCAAACCCACAGGAAGAACTACAATATCAACCAAGCAGATCCTCCAGCTTCATATGGAGAGGAATATTGCCTTATCTGCTATCAATGGGAGGGAGCCACTTGGCTCTGTGAAAGCTTGATGACCCAACCTAGGGGAATGCTAAGGCACTGAGACTGGAGTAGGTGGGTGGGTGGGAAGCAGTCTCATAGAAGCAGGGTGAGGGGGAAGGGATAGGGGGTTTGTGGAGAGGAACTGGGAAGGGGGACAACATTTGAAATTCAAATAAATAAAATAAATAAAATTGAAAAGAGCACCATACTATTGAAAGCTAAAGAAATAAAGGGTGCTAAAACAAAGCATGTAGCAATTTATGAAGAAGGAGGAGCTCAGGGAATCACTGTGCCAGAGGGGATGATAACGATAAAGCTGAATGACTTTATGTAGAATATTTGAAATATTAGGCTGAAATGGAGTAAAATTTACATTTTGTTTCTCAGAACAAGTGAAGCTTAGGTCAAGAGCTCACAATTCGATTTGGGAACCAAAAGACTCCATCCACATAGGTATGACCCAGAGATGCAGTCACCCTTCTGTGGTAATGGCCCTCTCAAATGAGCTTTTCTAGGTGGTCAGCCATTTTTATTTGTCATATTGATTATAATGTTCATGCTGACCACCGATAATTTAATGTGTTAATACCTGTGATAACTGGCACTCATTAAAATTGCTGATTGTTATTCTTTCATAGAAAGTTGTTTCATGGAAACAGCAATATGAAATTATGTAAACATTTTATCTCTGAGCTTTGGAAGGGATTTGTTACTATAGTGCTATAGTCTGCTACTTTATTCAGTACTTTAACCTATTACAGTAATTTCTTCATTTTAGTTATCTGTTATCTGGCTAGTTGGCAGGGTCTGGACTAAGGGAATGAAGATAGGTACTTGGGTTAACTTGGAGAAGCTCTTTAACCCTGACAGTGTATCTTTTTTTCAAGTTCTTTTTTATTTTAGATATATTCTTTATTTACATTTCAAATGTTGTCCCCTTTCCTAGTTCCCCCCTGCCCTGAAAATCCCATAAGCCATCTCCCATTCTCCAATCAACACACCCCAGCTTCCCTGTTTTGACATACCTCTACACTATGGCATCAAGTCTTTCCAGGACCAAGGGTCTCTCCTCCATTTGGTGTCTAACAAGACCATCCTCTGCTACCTATGAGTCTGAAACCATGGATAACTCCATGTGTACTCTTTGGTGAAATTGTGCTTTGTTTGTTGGCTTGTGTCTTAGCCAGTTGGGTCTTTACACATTAAATTCTGTGTCCTTTCAAAAAAATACATTCTATTGCTCTTTCCCTTAGCTACTCTTCATAAATGGAAGGTAAATCCCTATTGCCTATGGCTGAAGACAACATGAACTTAAAAAAGAGGGTCCAGATCTCCCTGAGATAGAATTGATTTGAATCTTTTATATGCAAACAGCCATTGTACAAACATATCTAATATATGAGAATGATTTTTTTAATCAAAATTTAATACTTTTTATGTGAATCATTACTAGGTCTAATTAAACAATAAAATAAACATCATTCCTATAGTTTGCACATCTCTTGAAACTGAGAATCAAAATTTGAAGAATAAGACCAAGCCATGTAAAGTATATTTTAAAATGAGGAAAGAAATCATTACTGAAATTAGCATATATATATGTAGCATATATATATACAGAGAGAGAGAGGGGGGGGATTTAGATCTGCAAATAGTAATGACTTTTATAATGGAAAGATACATGACTCTGAAAAGTTAGGTAAAACATTTATTTCCATCATTCTTAGTATAGTTGTCTGAACCACAGTGGTTATTAGTATTTCATAAATTATTAACATATAATGAGTCATACAGCTTATATTGACATAAAGAGTAATATTGGCACAGAAGACTGAATGGGAATATAAACTACAGAGTCTTTAATCACAGATGCTATGAGTTGATGAAAGTACAGAAAATTTTAATCTTTCACTATTATGAAGTGGAAAAATTGATATAAAGACATCTCTGGCCTCTGAGAATGTACACATATATTCAAAGGAGTCAAGCATTTAAATACAAATTTTCTAGACTATTAGTGATATAAATTGTTATATTAAAGAACAATTCAAATTTGAAGCTTATCTTTTATAGGTTGAAACAGAAGGTGGGCTATGTCGCATGCATGCCAAATCATTTAGAAAACTAGTTACAAGACAATGTCACTTGATGGCAGCTTTCAGCAGATGGATCCCAACATATGTGCACTATTGAGCGTGATTAATTGAATGACCTGGGATTAGGTTTCTCAGAAAATAAAATAAAACAAACTACGGAGAGGGAAAGGAGATCTGTGAAATCTCATGGCTTGCCAAATTAAAAGTTTGCAATTTTTCCTTAAGTACTATTAGTTACACAAATCATACTTCAAGGATGCACAAGCTGTTACAGTTAGTAGTAAGTAGTTTAGTCGGTGTTTAAATTAACTTCCCAGAAAATTGCAGATTTTACCCCTTTAATTGAAAAGGTATGCTCATTTTGCTTCTAAAAGCCATATATGGGTAAAGAATAGAACACCAAGGACCAAACCAGAACATTGTTCTTTCATTTTCAGAGAAAATAACATCCATCACCACATTTTATTTATAGTATTACAAAAAGAAAAGAAAAAAAAACAATACTTTCACTCCAAGCATAAGCTTCATGGGAGTAGCATATGCCATTGTTTAAGAATGTTAGGAGATAGACGAGCTTATGGTGAGGACATATTATCTCTACATGGACATAAAAAAAGAGTTTTTCACATATGCTTAAATGATAGAATTCAAATTATGAATTAAAGCAGAGTATATTTTTATTGTATTGTTAAAATCTAAATGATTATTATTGAACATGAAATTCTGCTTATTTCTGGGTTTAACTTGTAATAATGCTAGAAATATCCCTTATTACAGAAAACCATTCATCAAATACCAGTCGCAAAATAAACACTGCGTTAAAAGCCATTTACTAAGTATTTTTGAAGCAGTAGGATCACAATATTGTGCATCAAGTTTATATAATTAATTCAGTATGCTATACACATTTCATACAACTTTTTTTAATATTTTTATTTTCTATATTTTTTGTTTACATTCCAAATGATTTCCCTTTTCCCGGATCCCCCCTCCCCATATGTCCCATAAACCTTCTTCTCTCAATCCCTGCTCCAATCACCTCCCTCCTTTTTCTCTGTGCTTATATTCCCCTCCAATGCTAGATCAATCCTTTCCAGGATCAGGACCTTCTCCATACTTCTTCGTGGGAATCATTTGTTATGCGATTTGTGCCTTGGGTATTCAGGGCTTCTGGGCTAATTAATATCCACTTATCAGAGATTGCATTTCATGTGTATTCTTTTGTGATTGAGCTACCTCACTTAGGATGATATTTTCCAGATCAAACCATTTGCCTAAAAATTTTGTGAATTCATTGTTTCTAATTGCTGAGTAGTATTCCATTGTGTAAATATGCCACATTTTCTGTATCCATTCCTCCTTTGAGGGGCATCTGGGTTCTTTCCAGCTTCTGGCTATTATAAATAAGGCTGCTATGAACATAATGGAGCATGTGCCTTTATTGCATGCCGGGGAATCCTTTGGGTATATACCCAGGAGAGGTATAGCAGGTCCTCCGGAAGTGTCATGTCCAGTTTTCTGAGGAACCTCCAGACTGATTTCCACAGTGGTTGTACCATCTTACAGCCCCACCAGCAGTGGAGGAGTGTTCCTCTTTCTCCACATCCTCGTCAACACCTGCTGTCTCCTGAGTTTTTGACCTTAGCCATTCTGACTGGTGTAAGGTGAAATCTCAGGGTTGTTTTGATCTGCATTTCCCTA
This sequence comes from Apodemus sylvaticus, assembly GCF_947179515.1. NCBI lineage: Eukaryota > Metazoa > Chordata > Mammalia > Rodentia > Muridae > Apodemus > Apodemus sylvaticus. Next base: position 125,219,654 of record NC_067495.1, read on the forward strand.
ATGACTAATAATGTTGAGCACTTCTTAAGGTGCTTCTCGACCATCCAAATTTCTTCAGGTGAAAATTCTTTGTTTAGATTTGTACCCCATTTTTAATAGTGTTATTTGGTTCCCTAGGGTCTAACTTCTAGAGTTCTTTGTATATATTGGATATTAGCCCTCTATCAGATGTAGGGTTGGTGAATATCCTTTCCCAATTTGATGGTTGCCATTTTGTCCTTTTAACAGTGTCCTTTGCCTTACAGAATCTTTGTAATTTTATGAGGTCCCATTTGTCAATTCTTTTTTTTTTTTTTTTTTTTTTTTTTTTTTTATTATTCGATATAATTTATTTACATTTCAAATGATTTCCCCTTTTCTAGCCCCCCCACTCCCCGAAAGTCCCGCAAGCCCCCTTCTCTTCCCCTGTCCTCCCACCCACCCCTTCCCACTTCCCCGTTCTGGCAGATCATAAGCTATTGGTGATCTGTTCAGGAACTTTTCCCCCGTGCCCATTTCCTCAAGGGTCTTCCCCAGTTTCTTTTCTATCAGTTTCAGTGTGTCTGGTTTTACATGGATGTCCACTTGGAGTGAAGTTTAGTACACGGAGATAAGAATGGATCAATTCGCATTCTTTTGCATGCTGACCTCCAATTGATCCAGCACCATTTGTTGAAAAGGCTATCTCGTTTCCACTGGATGTTTTTGGCTCCTTTGTTGAAGATCAAGTGACCATAGGTGTGTGGATTCATTTCTGGATCTTCAGTTCTATTCCATTGGTCCACTTGTCTGTCACTGTGCCAATACCATGCAGTTTTTAACACTATTGCTCTGTAGTATTGCTTGAAGTCAGGGATACTGATTCCCCCAGAATTTCTTTTGTTGTTGAGAATAGTTTTAGCTATCCTGGGTTTTTTGTTATTCCAGATGAATTTGAGAATTGCTTTTTCTAACTCCATGAAGAGCTGAGTTGGGATTTTGATGGGGATTGCATTGAATCTGTAGATTGCTTTTGGCAAGATGGCCATTTTAACTATATTAATCCTGCCGATCCATGAGCATGGCAGATTTTTCCATTTTCTGAGGTCTTCTTGGATTTCCTTCTTCAGAGACTTGAACTTCTTGTCATATAGATCTTTCACTTGTTTGGTTAGTCACACCAAGATACTTTATATTGTTTGTGGCTATTTTGAAGGGTGTCATTTCCCTAACTTCTTTCTCAGCCTGCTTATCCTTTGAGTATAGGAAGGCAACTGATTTGCTTGAGTTGATTTTATAACCAGCCACTTTGCTGAAGTTGTTTATCTGCCAAGGAGTTCTCTGGTGGAGGTTTTAGGGTCACATAAGTAGACTATCATGTCATCTGCAAATAGTGATAATTTGACTTCTTCCTTTCCAATTTGTATCCCCTGGACCTCCTTATGTTGTCTAATTGCACTACCTAGAATTTCAAGTACTATATTGAAAAGATATGGAGAGAGAGGACAGCCTTGTCTAGTCCCCGATTTTAGTGGGATTGCTTCACGTTTCTCTCCATTTAGTTTGATGTTGGCTACCAGTTTGCTGTATATTTTTTTAACAATGTTTAGGTATGGGCCTTGAGTTCCTGTTCTTTCCAATACTTTTAGCATGAAAGGATGCTGGATTTTGTCAAATGCTTTTTCTACATCTAATGAGATGATCATATGGTTTTTTTCTTTGAGTTTGTTTATGTAGTGGATAGCAATGATGGATTTCCTTATATTGAAAAAAAGAGAAATTGGCCTGAAGTTCTCTTTCTTTGTTGGATCTTTGTGTGGTTTTGATATCAGCGTAATTGTGGCTTCATAGAATGAGTTGGGTAGAGTTCCTTCTGTTTCTATTTTGTGGAATCTTTTGAAGAGTATTGGTGTTAGTTCTTCTATGAAGGTCTGAAAGAACTCTGCACTGAAGCCATCTGGTCCTGTGCTTTTTTTGGTTGGGAGACTTTCTATGACACTTTTTATTTCTTCAGGTGTTATGGGACTGTTTAGTTGATCCATTTGATCCTGATTTAGTTTTGGTGTCAGATATCTGTCTAGGAAACTGTCCATTTCCTCCAGATTCCCCAGTTGTGTTGTGTATAGGCTTTTGTAGTAGGATCTAATGATTTTTTTGAATTTCCTCAGTTTCTGTTGTTATATCTCCCTTTTCATTTCTAAGTTTGTTAATCTGGATACTGTCTATGTGTCCTTTGATTAGTTTGGCTAAGGGTTTATCTATCTTGTTGATTTTCTCAAAGAACCAGCTCCTGGTTTTGTTGATTCTTTGTATGGTTCTCTTTGTTTCTACTTGATTGATTTAGGCACTGAGTTTGATGATTTCCTGCCTTCTATTCCTCTTGGGTGAAATAGCTTCTTTTTGTTTCAGGGCTTTCAGGTGTGTCATTAAGCTGTTAGTGTATGCTCTCTCCATTTTCTTTTTGGAGGCACTCAGGACTATGCGTTTTCCTCTTAGCACTGCTTTCATTGTGTCCCATAGATTTGGGTATGTTGTGTCTTTATTTTCATGATGTTCTAAAAAGTCTTTAATTTCTTTCTTTATTTCTTCCTTGACCAAGGTATCATTGAGTAGAATATTGTTCAGATTCCACGTGTATGTGGGTTTTCTGCTGTTTTTGTTGCTATTGAAGACCACCTTTACTCCATAGTGATCTGATAGGAGGCATGGGATTAGCTCAATCTTCTTATATTTGTTGAGGTCTGTCTTGTGACCAATTATATGGTTGATTTTGGAGACAGTACCATGAGGTGCTGAGAAAACGGTATATTCTTTTGCTTTAGGATAGAATGTTATATATATATATATATATATATATATATATATATATATATATATAATATAATATAATCTGATATATATATATATATATATGTGTGTGTGTGTGTGTGTGTGTGTGTGTGTGTGTGTGTGTGTGTGTGTGTGTTAAATCTAATTGGTCCAAAGCTTCAATTAACTTCATTGTGTCCCTGTTTAGTTTCTATTTTCCTGATCGGTCCATTGAGGAAAGTGCAGTGTTGAAGTCACCCACAATTATTGTGTTAGGTGCAATGTGTGCTTTGAGCTTTAATAAAGTTTCTTTTATGAATGAGGGTGCCCTTGCATTTGGAGCATAGATGTTCAGGATTGAGAGTTCTTCTTGTTGTATTTTTCCTTTGACCAGCAAGAAGTGTCCCTCAGAGTCTCTTTTGATGACTTTGGGTTGAAAGTCAATTTTGTGTGATATTAGAATGGCTACTTCAGCTTGTTTCCTGAGACCATTTGCTTGTAAAATTGTCTTCCTGCCTTTTACTCTAAGGTAGTGTTTGTCATTGACCCTGAGCTGTGTTTCCTGTATGCAGCAAAATATAGGGTCCTGTTTATGTATCCAGTCGTTTAGTCTATGTCTTTTTATTGGGGCATTGAGTCCATTGATGTTAAGAGATATTAAGGAATAGTGATTGTTACTTCCTGTCATTTTTGACGTTATTTTTTAAATTTAATTGGTTAACTTCTTTTGGGTTTGATGAAAGGTTACTATCTTGCTTTTTCCAGGATGAAGTTTCCCTCCTTGTATTGCTGTTTTCCTCCTATTATCCTTTGTAGGGCTGGGTTTGTGGATAGATATTGGGTAAACTTGGTTTTGTCATGGAATATCTTAGTTTCTCCAACTATGGTGATTGAGAGTTTTGCTGGGTATAGTAGTTTTGGCTGGCATTTGTGTTCTCTTAGAGTCTGCATGAGATCTGCCCAGGATCTTCTAGCCTTCATAGTCTCATGTGAAAAGTCTGCTGTGATTCTGATAGGTCTTCCTTTATATGGTGCTTGTCCTTTTTCTCTTTCTGCCTTTAATATTCTTTCTTTGTTTAGTACATTTGGTGTTTTGATTATTATGTGACGGGAGGTATTTCTGTTCTGGTCTAGTCTGTTTGGAGTTCTGTAGGCTTCTTGTATATTCATGGGCATCTCTCTCTTTAGGTCAGAGAAGTTTTCTTCCATAATTTTATTGAAGATATATGCTGGCCCTTTAAGTTGTAAATCTTCACTCTCATCTATGCCTATAATCCTTAGGTTTGGTCTTCTCTTTGTGTCCTGGATTTCCTGGATGTTTTGGGTTACAAGCTTTTTTCATTTTGCATTTTCTTTAACTGTTGAGTCCATGGTTTCTATGGTATCTTCATCATTTGAGATTCTTTCTTCTATCTCTTGTATTCTGTTGTTGATATTTGCATCTATGTCCCCTGATTTCTTTCCAAGGCTTTCTTTCTCCAAAGTTGTCTCCCTTTGTGTTTTCTTAGTTGTTTCTACTTCTGATTTTAGATCCTGGATCATTTTGCTTAGCTTTTTCACCTGCTTGCTTGTGCTTTCCTGTAATTCTTTAAGAGCTTTTTGTGTTTCCTCTTTCATGACCTCAGCCTGTTGACCAAAGTTCTCCTGTATTTCTTTAAGTGTTTTTTGCATTTCCTCCTTATTGGCTTTTGTATTCTCCTGAATTTCTTTCAATGATTTTTGTGTTTCCCTTGCAAGGGCTTCTAACTTTTGATCCATCTTCTCCTGAATTTCTTTAAGTATGTCCTTCATGTGTTCCTGTACCAGCATCATGACCAGTGATTTTAAATCCAAATCTTGTTAACTGGTGTGATGGGGTATCCAGGACATGCTGTTAAAGGAGAATTGGGTTCAGATGTTGCCATATTGCCTTGATTTCTGTTAGTGATGTTCCTGTGTTTGCCTTTTGCCATCTAGTTCTCACTGGTGTTAGTTGGTCTTGTCAATGCACCAGTGCAAGCTGCCTCTTCCCAGGTGGCCTCTGGTGCACAGCTTACCTCCTGCACTGCCTGGAGACAGGGTGTTGTGGCCCAGGCAGTTCAGATTCTGAAGCAGACACCTGTAGACTCCTGCTGGTGCCTGCTGGATTCACCAGAGCACACTGACTCCTCCCAGCCAGCCTCCAGGAAGCCCCTCTTGCCTCTTGCAGTACCTGGAGATGTGGTGTTGCTGCCCATGCTGTTCTGGATCCGGAAGAGGAGAGATCTGGGGGCTCCTGCCAGAGGCCTCAGGACTGGAACCTAAGCTCTGTGCCACTGGAGCAAGCTGTGTGTTCCCAGTCTGACTCTGGGTGCACACCAGGCCTTCTGTACTTCCTGGAGACCGAATTCTGTGGCCAAGGCTGTTCAGATCCTTAAGCAGACACCCTAAGGCTCCTACCGGGAGCCTGCTGGATTCACCAGAGCACACTGACTCCTCCCTGCCGGCCTCCCGGTAGCCACTCTTGCCTCTTGCAGAACCTGGAGATGTGGTGTTGCTGCCCAGGCTGTTCTGGATCTGGAAGCAGAGAGATCTGAGGGCTCCCGCCAGAGGCCTCCGGACTGGAACCTAAGCTCAGTGCCAGCGGAGCAAGCTGTGCGCTCCCAGTCTGCCTCTGGGTGCACACCAGGTCTTCTCATTCAACGTTTTAAATTTCCTATTCCATAAATTAACACAGTTACTCAATACTCATGAATAATCATTATTGGAAGTTGATAGAGTTAAACTATACACACACACACACACACACACACACACAGAGAGAGAGAGAGAGAGAGAGAGAGAGAGAGAGAGAGAGAGAGAGAGAGAGACAAAACACAATATTACTAGGAAACCGTCTGCACCAAAAGAAATACAATATATATTCGTCAAACATATCAAAATAAACAAAATACTACCATATATATTTAGATTTCTTTTATTGCTGTGTACCTGTTAAGACATAATATATGATCAGGAATACACAAGATTACTATTAACAATAATTATAAATCAACAAAGAGATATTTAAACAAATACAAATGTGATATATCACAATTTTAACCTTAACAGATATTTGCAACCCAATAGAAAGAACAACAATATCAACAACCCATACCCCTCAGAACTCCCAGGGACTAAAGTACCAACCAAAGAGTACACATGGAGTGAACCACAGCTCCAGTCACATATGTAGTAGAGGATGGCCTTGTCGGGGTCATCAATGGAAAGAGCAGTCCTTGGTCCTGTGAAGGCTTGATGCCCCACTGTAGGAAGGCAGGAGTGGGTAGGTGGCAAGGGTGCTCCCTCATGGAAACAGGCAGATGGGGGAACTAAAAGGGGGTTTCTGGAGTGGAGACACCAGGAAAAGCGATAACATTTGAAATGTTAATAAATAAAATATCCAATAAAAATAGATGAATAACAGAAGATCATATGCCATGAAAACAAAAATATAAATATACTTCTTTAAAATTACGGAAACTATTTACCACATGCCAGTTGTATGCTAAACAATGCATTAAAAGCCACTTACTAAGTACTTATCTTGATAGTTTGATTTTGAATAGTTTTTTGAACTTAGCAACAAAACCCTTGCTTCTAGACCCATCTGATAGGCACACATTCATATAGTACTATAAAAGGGCGAATACATGACATGAAAATGTGAATGATAAAATATCTTAAATATGTTTTAACACATGAATAGGTGTGTATGTTTGTACATATTTATGATGCACATATTTGTGGTTAAATGCATGTGAGTATAACAGTATGCACACCTCTGCACATATGTGAAAGGTAGAGGTCAATCATTGCTGTCTTCTCTATTGCACTCTACCTATTTACTTGAGACAGAGTCTCTCTTAACTGGAAAGTCACATTTTTGGCTAGGCTGGTTGGCTCTTCCTGTCTCAACATCATTTGAGCTAATGGCATATAGAACAAAACTTGGATTCTCACGTAGGTACAAGGGATTTGACCACAGTCAATAGGGTTTCCTCAGGAAGCAGTCTTAACTGAGCAGTTTCCTCAGAATTAAATGATCATTTTTATTGAGTATAGGATACATACTTAAGAAAACTGCACATTTATATAATATTGCATTGCTAGACAAGGTTTTAAGTAAGACTACTGGTAATAACAACAAAACACTCAGACAATTTATACTCTTGATTTTAAAGAAGTCAACACTAGTAAATCAAAGAAAGTCTTTTTATGCTACACCAACATGATCCAGTTTATACACAACTGAGTGGCTGAATTTTGTGATGTATTTTCAATAAATACATGTCAATGAGAAATCCAACTCAATGTTTATAGTACACTATGGTGTGTAGAAGAGTGTGGAAAAAAGCCTTTGAAAATGACAACTTTGGAAATCAGTCTGGCAGTTCCTCAGAAAACTGGGCATGACACTTCCGGAGGACCCTGCTATACCACTCCTGGGCATATACCCAGAGGATTCCCAGGCATGCAATAAGTACACATGCTCCCCTATGTTCATAGCAGCCCTATTTATAATAGCCAGAAGCTGGACAGAAACCAGGTGTCCCTCAACGAAGGAATGGATACAAAAAAATGTGGTATATTTATACAATGGAGTACTATTTAGCCATTAGAAACAATGAATTCATGAAATTTTTTAGGCAAATGGATGGAGCTGGAGAACATCATACTAAGTGAGGTAACCCAGTCTCAAAAGATCAATCATGGTATGCACTCACTAATAAGTGGATATTAGCCTAGAAACTTTGAATACCCAAGACATAATCCACATATTAAATGATGTCCAAGAAGAACAGAGGAGTGGTCCCTGGTTCTGGAAAGACTCAATGCAGCAGTGTAGGACAATACTAGAACAGGGAAGTGGGAAGGAGTAGATGGGGGAACAGGGGGAGGGAAGAGGGCTTATGGGACTTTTGGGGAGTGGGGAGCCAGAAAAGGGGAAATCATGTGTAATGTAAATAAAGAATATACCTAATAAAAAATAAAATAAAATAAAATAAAAGTAAAAGTAAAAAAAAAAAAGAAGAAAATGACAAGCTAGAATAATATTCCAATAGGAAGTATTCCTCTGCTTTATAAATCATGTCCCTGAATACTAACTATCCTAAGCCATTTCTAAGATTGTCCCGTGGAACTTATAATGGACTTTATTCCATCAATCCTGTCATAATTATTAGAAGTAGTATCAAGTAAATATAAATAGGAATACAAATACCCTAATGGAACATTTCGAGATGAATAAAGCAGATAAACCAATTGCAGGGACCCTACTTTTAATATTCATTCATGGATGATTAACTTCTGATGTTGTTGATACTTTTTCCCAAAGCATGTACTAGAAGTTTAGCCCAGTTAATAAGAGAATGTGATTGCCTAAAATTTCAATAATTTCAATAATTCCATTCTCTACAAGGGCTAATGTAGAGAGAATATATTTTTTTACTGTATGGGTGTATCACATGTTAATTAATAAAACTATGACCTATTGTAAATGGTAGAAGTTGGGATATCCAGGAAGCAGAAAGAATTCTGGGAGAAAGTCAGGCACAGGAGATTCACCTGATGTGACTAGATGGGCACATATTACCTGAGCATCAAAATGTAGGATAAAATCAATGGGTTATTTTTAAGTTATGATCTAATCATAGAAGAGCCTAGATATATGACCAAGGTATTTGTAAATATATTTTGTGTCTGAGTCTTATTTCTGGAGCATGGGGTTTGGAGGAAAAACCTAATGTCTACCAATGGTGCTTAACCATTTGTAAATGAAGTTTTTAATATAAATATTGTAGTGAATTAATTCAGCAGCTGTAGTTCTTTTCCTTATGCTAGTCCTCAATATCCACACACACCAAAAAAAAAATGAAGATTTATTTAAAACTGCACTGCAATAGCTGAGCAGTTAAATAATTTACCTTAAACTTCTATGCTTATCTGGCCACATCCCAGCCCTATCCCATGATAGTTACAAATTATTGATCTGACTCTTTAAGCTTCAGGTGTATTTTCATGATTTATCTCTGGATCCATCACTCATGGCTCCATGTGCTCCATCTTCCCTGCTAATCTGAGTTTCTCTCTCCTTCCCTCCATGCTCTGGTTGCCAGATATCTCATTTTATTCTCCATTCTGCCCAGACATTTGGTAATCTGCATTTATTGACAAGGCAGAGAGTAAATGGTAAGAATTATTTACACAAATTTGAGACAGAAGATTCTTGGTATAAGAATTAAAAGGCCATATCTGGACTGAAACAAGAAGTGAAGGCAGAGAAATCAAAATTTGAAAAATTCAAAAGTAAAATTTACACAATGGATAAAATATTTATGCCTATGTTCTATTGTGTATAAATGTTATTGAACATGACTAGAGTATCAATACTATTTGCACATTGAAAAATACCATAAATTCCATTTGGTTTTTTGTTTGTTTGTTTGTTTGTTTGTTTGGTTGGTTGGTTGATATTTAGTTTTAATTTATTTTTTGTTTTGTTTTCTGCATTATTTATTATTTTTTTGTTTCTTTGTTTGGGGATAGGATTTCTCTGTGTTGCCCAGGCTGCTCTATAACTCACTCTGTAGACCAGGCTGGCCTAGAACTCACAGAGATCCACGTGCCTCTTCGTCCTATTTTATCACTTTTTATTTTTCATGGAAATTTTTATTTCCCCTTGCATCATGACATGTTGTAACTTTCTTTGCTGGGTATAATCTGTTGGATGTTGGGCCTTTCTAGGTGACTTGACTTTTTCTACTTGCCATTTTCAATATATCTTGTTTCTGTATATTTAATGTTTCAATTATAATTGGATGAAGACAAGTTATTTTCTTGTCAGTTTCATCTCTTTAGTGCCTTGCCTTTATCATTACTTGGAAAATTCATTTCGATTGCCTTCATATGAATATAATTTAGAAAGTTTCTACTCTATTAGATTTTCATATTATCCCTCAAACGCCCATTAATTTTGCTGTCTCCTGTATTTCCTCTATAACTCTCTCTCTCTCTCTTCTTCATATTTGATCCCAACTTTCCACCCCTCCATTCATGTATAATGTCCTATCTTATTTTACTTTCCTAACAAGATCTATGTATTCTTTCTAAACTCTTATTTTGTAACTATCCTCTATAGATTTTGGGTTTTTTGTTTTGTTTTGTTTTGTTTTTTTTGTTTTTGTTTTTGGCTTTTTGGTCATTGACTTAAAATCTAATATCCTCATATAAGCATATACAGACCATGTTTGCCTTCCTGGGTCTGAGATATTTTAAAAAACTGTATGTTGTTTCTTCCACTTTCCAGAAATTTTCCTGATGTCAGTTTTTAAAAGCTGAGTAATAGGTCATATTTTCTTTATCCATTCTTTTGTAAAGGGGCATCTAGGCTGTTTCCAACTTCCTGATATTATGAATTGATCAACAATTAATATGGTTGAGTAAATGTCTTTGTGATAGAACAAAGAACCTTTGGATAAATGCCTATGGGTGGTATAGCTGGATGGTGAGTTAATTGATTCCTATGTTTCTGAGAAACTGCTACACTGACATTAACAGTGGTTGAATGAGTTTGCACTCTGACAAGTAGTATATTTTTGTTCCTCTTACTCCACAATCTCATAAGCCTGTGCCATCACTTGTTGTTTTGATCTTAGCCTTCTGAAAGAGGTAATAGGAAATCTCAAAATAGATTTGATTTTCATTTAACTGATGGCTAAGGATGCTGAACAATGCTTTTATTCATTTTAGTTTTTTTTTTCTAATCCCATGCCTCCTGTCAGATCACTATGGTATAAGAGTGGTTTTCTTTTCTTTTCTTTTTTTAATTTATTGATATATTTATTTACATTTCAAATGATTTCCCCTTTTCTGGACCCCCACTCCCCAAAAGTCCCATCAGTCCCCTTCCCTCCCCCTGTTTTCCCACCCAACCCTTCCCACTTCCCTGTTCTGATTTTCCTCTATACTGCTTCACTGAGTCTTTTCAGAACAAGGGGCCACTCCTCTGTTCTTCTTGTACCTCATTTGATATGTGGATTATGTTTTGGGCATTCCAGTTTTCTAGGTTAATATCCACTTATTAGTGAGTGCATACCATGATTCACCTTTTGAGTCTGGGTTACCTCACTTAGTATGATGTTCTCCAGCTCCATCCATTTGCCTAAGAATTTCATGAATTCATTGTTTCTAATGGCTGAATAGTACCCCATTGGGTAGATATACCACATTTTTTGCATCCACTCTTCTGTTGAGGGATACCTGGGTTCTTTCCAGCATCTGGCAATTATAAATAGGGCTACTATGAACATAGTAGAGCATGCATCCTTATTACATGGTGGGGAATCCTCTGGGTATATGACCAGGAGTAGTATAGCAGGATCTTCTGGAAATGAGGTGCCCAGTTTTCGGAGGAACCGCCAGACTGATTTCCAGAGTGGTTGTACCAATTTGCAACCCCACCAGCAGTGGAGGAGTGTTCCTCTTTCTCCACATCCTCGCCAACACCTGCTGTCTCCTGAATTTTTAATCTTAGCCATTCTGACTGGTGTAAGGTGAAATCTCAGGGTTGTTTTGATTTGCATTTCCCTAATGACTAATGAAGTTGAGCATTTTTTAAGGTGTTTCTCTGCCATCCGAAGTTTTTCAGGTGAGAATTCTTCGTTTAACTCTGTACCCCATTTTTTAATAGGGTTACGCTGATACCAAAACCACACAAAGATCCAACAAAGAAAGAAAAGTTCAGACCAATCTCCCTTATGAACATAGATGCAAAAATACTCAATAAAATTCTTGCCAACTGAATCCAAGAACACATCAAAACGATCATCCACCATGATCAAGTAGGCTTTATCCCAGGGATGCAGGGTTGGTTCAATATACGGAAATCCATCAATGCAATCCACTACATAAACAAACTCAAAGAAAAAAACCACATGGTCATTTCATTGGATGCTGAAAAAGCATTTGACAAAATTCAGCATCCTTTCATGCTTAAAGTCTTGGAAAGAACAGGAATTCAACGCCCATACCTAAACATAGTAAAGTCAATATACAGCAAACCGGTAGCCAGCATCAAACTAAATGGAGAGAAACTTGAAGCAATCCCACTAAAATCAGGGACTAGACAGGGCTGCCCCCTTTCTCCTTATCTTTTCAATATTGTACTTGAGGTACTAGCTCGGGCAATTAGACAATATAAGGAGGTCAAAGGGATACAAATTGGAAAGGAAGAAGTCAAACTATCATTATTTGCAGACGACATGATAGTCTACCTAAGTGACCCAAAAAACTCCACTAGAGAACTTCTACAGCTGTTAAACAACTTCAGCAAAGTAGCAGGCTATAAAATCAACTCAAGCAAATCAATGGCCTTCCTATACTCAAAGGATAAGCAGGCTGAGAAAGGAATTAGGGAAATGACCCCCTTCACAATAGCCACAAACAGTATAAAGTACCTTGGGGTGACTCTTACCAAACATGTGAAAGATCTGTATGACAAGAACTTCAAGACTATGAAGAAGGAAATGGAAGAAGACCTCAAAAAATGGGAAAACCTCCCATGCTCATGGATCAGCAGGATCAATATAGTTAAAATGGCCATTTCGCCAAAAGCAATATACAGATTCAATGCAATACCCATCAAAATCCCAACTCAATTCTTCACAGAGTTAGAAAGAGCAATTCTCAAATTCATCTGGAATAACAAAAAACCCAGGATAGCTAAAACTTTTCTCAGCAACAAAAGAAATTCTGGGGGAATCAGTATCCCTGACCTCAAGCAATACTACAGAGCAATAGTATTAAAAACTGCATGGTATTGGTACAGTGACAGGCAGGCAGATCAATGGAACAGGATTGAAGATCCAAAAATGAACCCACACACCTATGGCCACTTGATCCTCGACAAAGGGGCTGAAAACATCCAATGGAACAAAGATAGCCTTTTCAATAAATGGTGCTGGTTCAACTGGAGGTAACCATGCAGAAGAATGGGAATTGATCCATCCTTGTCTCCTTGTACTAAGCTCAACCCCAAATAGATCAAGGACCTCCATATAAAGCCAGACACTCTGAAGCTAATAGAACAGAAACTGGGGAAGACCCTTGAGGACATCGGTATAGGGAGAAAGTTTCTGAACAGAACACCAATAGCATATGCTCTAAGATCAAGAATTGACAAATGGGACCTCAAAAAATCACAAAGTTTCTGTAAGGCAAAGGACACCATCAAAAGGACAAATCGGCAACCAACAAATTGGGAAAAGATCTTCACAAATCCTACATCAGATAGAGGGCTAATATCCAATATATATAATTTTAGTTTTTTATTCATATTACATCCCAATCACAGTCCCCTTACATCCTCTCTTCCATGTCCCACCCTTACAAGTCCTTCCCACATTGCTCTCTCGAGGTCTCCCCAACTTGGGTGCCATATCACCCTGGGGCATCTAGTCCTTTCCTACTGAGGTCTAAGCATATCCTTTCCTAATGAGGCCTAATCAGGGAATCCAATTATGGAGACAGGCATCCAATGGCAGAAAACAGAAACCCAGACAGCCCAGTCTTTCCTGTTAGGAGAACTACATAAAAACAACACTGCAGTTTTGGTACAAATATGTAATGTGTCTAGGTCCAGCTTCTGTATTCTCCCTAGTTGGAGTCCCAGGCTCTTTGAGCCCCCATGGTCCAAGGTTAGTTGACTCTGGGTTGTCTTGTTGTGTCCTTGATTGCTTTCCTCTGAATTGCTCACTTCTATCCCCGACTCTTCATCAAGACTTCCAACGATACTCCTGATATATGGTTGTTGGTCTCTGCATTTATCTCCATTTCCTGGTGGATGAAGCCTCTCAGGAAAAAGTGTTGCTAGGTTCCTGCCTGCAAGCAGAGCAGAGCATCATCAATACTGTTGGCACTCTCACATTGGATGGGTTTCAAGTTGGGGAAGTCATTGGTTGGCTATTCCCTCAGTGTGTACTCCATCTTTATCCCTGTATGTCTTGTAGGTAAAGCAAATTTTGGCTTGAGCAAGTTAGGGTTGGTCCCCCTCCTTCCTTTGGAAGTCCTCTCTGATTATAGGAGGTGGCAATTTCAATCTCTATATCCCCATCTCAATTATAACTATTGAGAATCCTCTGTTTAGACATGTGCTACATTTTTCAAATGGGTTATTTTATTTTCTTTATATCTAGTAGGGTTTTTTGTTCATTTGGTGTTTGTTCTTTATATATTCTTTTTTTCATAGAAGTATTTTCATATATATATATATATATATATATATATATATATATATATATATATATATATATATATATATATATATTCTATATTCTTTGTTTACAATCCAAAAGCTTTCTGCTTTCCCAGGTCCCCCCTCCCCATATGTTCCATAAGTCCTCTTCTCTCCATCCATTCTCCTATCTTTCCCCCTCCCTTTTCTCTGTCCCAGTACTCCCCTACAATGCTGGATCAAGCCTTTCCAGGATTAGGGCCCTCTTGACCGGTCTTCGGTCAAGGGTATATGAGTAGCTGCGCTCCTCTGCTAGAACCTCCAAACAAGCTTTTTACATATTCGGAAATTAGCCCAGTATTGGAGATTTAGTTGGTGAAATAATTTTCTGTTTGAAGACTACTGCTCTATCCAAATGACAGTGTCCTTTCCCATAAAGAATCTTCTCAGTTACATGACCTCCCATTTATTGTTTATCTTAGTTCCCATTCTGACAGTTTTCTGTTCAGAATGGCTCTTCCACACTTTCTCTTGCTTTCAGTTTAGTGTATCTGATTTAATGTTGAAGCCTTTGATCCATCTGGAGTTGAGATTTCTTCAGGATGGTAATATGGATCTAACTGGATTCTACTACATGCAGCCATGTAGTAGTTTAACCAGAATCATTTGTTGAAGATTCTGTCTTTATTCCAGTGTGTATTTCTGTACTCTACTAAAAATAATGTGCTTATATCTACGGGAATTTATGTCTAGTACTTCAATTTTACTGATGAAAATGTCTGTTTTGTGGCAATGCCATGCTATTTTCACTATTATAACATTGTAGTTCAACTTGAACTCAGGGAGGTTGATACCTATAGCTTTATTTGTATATTATTATTCAGGAGCGTTTTAGCTTTCCTTTTACACATGAATCTGATACTCTTTCACAGTCAGTGTTTTGTAATTTGGAAGGGGATTGGATTGAATATGCCAATTGCTTTTGGTAGGATGGCTATTTTTATTATATTAATCCTACCAATCAATGAGTGTAGAGATAGTTCCATCTTCTGATAACTTCTTCAACTACTTTCTTCAAAGACTTAATGTTTTCGATAATACAAGTCTTTGGAATACTTGGTGTGAGTCACTTCAAGGCATTTTATGTTATTTGAAGCTATTGTGACAGATATTGTTTCCCTGACTAACATTTCATGCCAATTGCCATTTTTATTAATGATAGCCATGGATTTTTAGAAATTAATTTTATATCCAGCTACTTTGCTATAAAAGTATAACAGTTCTAGGTATTTCCTGGTAAGAATTTTAGGATCACATCCATGAACTATAAGATCATCTGCAAATAAAGATACCTTTCCAAATTGTATCTGCTTGATCCCTTTCATTTGACTTATTGTTCTAGCTAAGTCTTCAAGTACTATATTGAGTAGGTATGGAGAGAGTAAGAAACCTTTTCTTGATCCTAATTTTGGTGAAATTGCTTTCAATTTCTCAATTTCAATTGATAGTAACCTTGCTTTAAATTATCTTTATTATGTTGAGACATGTCCCTTATATCCCTAAACTCTCCAGGACTTTTACAATGAAGGAGTGCTGGATTTGTCAAAGTCCATTTCTACATATAATGATAGGATTATATGGTTTTTTTCTTTCAGTTTCTTTCTATGATAAATTATATTTATTGATTTATTATGCTGAAGCATTCTTGCATCTCTAGTTGTGGTAGGGACCTCTTTTCCCTTTCTGCCTCCATTCCTGGAGACTGTAAATTCTCACAGAAACCAGTTTTTCTCTATCAAGCCATCTCTTTTTGTCTGTCACCAAAATCCAGGAGTACTCTGTACCTGAAACCCCACTAAGTAGATGTTTTTGAGGTGATATTAGATTCAGTATGAAATTATTTATTGCAGATTTAACATCTAAATTAAAAAAAAACATCTGAAATTTTCTTTCTTTGTTGGGTCTGAATGTAATTTGGGCTTCATGGTAACTGTGATTTCATAAAATGATTTTGCTAATATTTCTTCTTTTTCTAATTTGTGAAATAATTTGAGGAGTATTGACATTAATTGTGCTTTAAAGTCTGGTAAAATTCTGTGATAAAATCATCTGTACCTGGGTTTTTATTGAGAGGGCACTGTTTTTTCATTTTTATCTTTTACTTTTTTATTTTTTTTATTTTATTTATTTATATTTCAAATATTATTCCTCTTTCTGGTTTTCCCTCAGCAAACACCCTCTCACATGTCCTCCCCCCCTACTTCTGTGAGGGAAGTCTCCCACAACTCCATTCACCCACTCACCCACTCACCCGTTCATTCCCACCTCACCTGTTATTAAATCCCTGGACTTATTTAATCCCTGGGTATTTTGGACGGTTGATAATATTGCTCTTCCTATGGGATTACAAACACCTTCAGCTGCTTACTAACCCTACACTTGATAGTGGGCTAGTATTTAACATCTACAAAGAATTCAAGAACTTAGATTCCAGAGAGCCAAATAAACCTATTAAAAATGGAGTACAAATCTTTTCTCAATCTGTTGGTTGCTGTTTTGTCCTATTGACAATATCCTTTGCTTTACAAAACTTTGCAGTTTTCTTAGGTTCAATTTGTTGTTTGTTGATCTTACAGCATAAGCTATTGGTCTTCTGTTCAGGAAAATTTCCCCTGTGCAGATAAGTTTAAGGCTTTTCTTCAGTTTCTATTCTATTTAGTATATTTGGTTTTATGTGGTCATAGATCCACGTGGACTTGAGCTTTGTAAGAGGAGGCAAGAATGGATCAATTTGTTTTCTATGTTCTGACTGCCAGTAGAAACAGCACCATTTGTTGAATGTGCTGTCTTTTTTCTATTAGATGGTTTTAGCTCCTTTGTCAAAGAAGTGACCATAGTTCTGTGGGTTCATGTCTGGGTCTTCAATTCTGCTCCACTGTTCTGCCTGCCTGTCTCTGTACCAATATCATGTCTCTGCACCAATAGCATGCAATTTTTATTGCAGAAATACAGCTTGATGTCAGGGATGGTGATTCCCTCAGAATTTCTTTTATTGTTGAGAATAGCTTTAGCTATCCTGGGTTTTTTGTTATTCCAAATGAATTTACAAACTGTTCTTTCTAACTCTATGATGAATTGAGTTGGGATTTTGATGGGGATTGCATTGATTCTATATATTGCTTTTGGCATTAAAGGTATTTATACTATATTTATCCTGCTAACCCATAATCATGGGAGACCTTTCCATCTTCTGAGATCATCTTCAGTTTTTTCCTTCAGAGACTTAAAGTTCTTGTCATACAGATACCATGCCTATATCTGGTAAGGGCTGATATCCAACATATATAAAGAACTCAAGAAGTTGGTCTCCAGAGAACCAAATAACCCTATCAAAAAATGGGGAATAGATCTAAATAGAGAATTCCCAATGGAGGAATAACGAATATCTGAGAAGCACCTGAAGAAATGTTCAAAATCCTTAGTAATCAGGGAAATAAAAATCAAAACAAACCTGAGATTCCACCTCACACCAGCAGATACTGGCAAGGATATGGAAAAAGAGGAATCCCTGCATTGCTGGTGGAATTGCAATCTGGTACAACTACTCTGGAAATCAGTATGGTGGCTTCTTAGAAAATTAGACATAGTACTACCTGAGTACCCAGATAAACCACTCCTGGGCATATACCCAGAAGATGCTCCAGCATATAACAAGGACACATGTTCCACTATGTTCACAGTAGCCTTATTTATAATGGCCAGAAGATCAAAATAATCCAGATGTCCTTCAATAGAGAAATGGATACAGAAAATGTGGTACATTTACATAATGCTGTACTACTCCGCTATTCAAAGAAGGAGTCCAACAAATTATTAGGCAAATAGATGGAATTAGAAAGTATCATCCTGAGTGAGGTAACAAAGGAAGACACATGGTATACATTCACTGATAAGTGGATATTAGCCCAAATGCTCAGAATACCTAAGATATAATGTGTAGACCACCTGACACTCAAGAAGAAGGAAGACCAATGTGTGGATGCTTCAGTTCTTCTTAGAAGGGGGAAAATACTCATAGGAGGAATTATGGAGAAAAGGTATAGAGCAGATACTGAAGGAAAGGCCATCCAGAGGCTGCCCACCTGGGGATCCATCCCATATACAGTCACCAAACACAGACACTATCGTGCATGCCAAGAAGTGCTTGTTGACAGGAGCCTGATATAGCTTTCTACTGAGAAAGCTTGCATCCATCCATTGGACTGAGCACGGGGTCCCCAGTGAGGGAATTAAAGAAAGGACTGAAGAAATTGAAGGGGTTTGCAACCTCATAGGAAGAACAATATCAACCAAACCAATCTCCATAGTTCCCAAGGACTAAATCACCAACCAAAGCATACACATGGCTGGACGCATGGCTCCAACTGCATATATAGCAGAGGATGGCATTTTTGAACATCAGTGGGAGGAGAGGCCCTTGGTCCTACAAAGGCTTGGTGCTCCAATGTAGGGGATTTCCAAGGCATGGAGACAGGAGTGAGTGGGTGGTTGGGGGAGCACCCTCATAGAAGCAGGGCGAGGGGAAATGGGAGAGGGGGTTTTCAGAGGGTTAACTGGCAAAGGAGATAACAGTTGAAATTTACATATATATAATATCTAATAAAAATGGGGTACAGAGCTAACAAGTAATTCTCAACTGAGGAATATTTAATTGCTGAGAGGTAATTATAGGAGTACTTTTATTCACTGCTTCTATTTTAATGAGGCTTACAATATATTTGCCTATATTGCTTATCTGATCTTGATTTATTTTTTTTATTTTTTTCCTTAATATTTTTATCAGATAAATTCTTAATTTACACTTCAAATGTTGTCCCCTTTCCTGGTCCACCCCCTCAAATTCTCATAACCCTTCTCTCTTCCCCCTGTTCCCCAACCAACCCTCTCCTGCTTCCCCCACATTTTGGCATCTAGCCTTACCAGGACCAAGGGCCTCTCCTCCCTTTGATATCCAACAAGGCCATCCTCTGTTGTCTATGTATCTGGAGCCATGGGTAACACCATGTACACTCTCTGGTTGATGGTTTTGTCCCTGGGAGTTCTGGGAGTAATGGGTGGCTCATATTGTTATTCCTCCTATGGTGATACAAATCCCTTCAGCTTTTTGGGTCCTTTCTCTAGCTCCCCCAATTGGGACCCTATGTTTAGGTATGAGTCTTGAATTCTTGATCTTTCCAAGTCTTTTAACATGAAAGGATGCTGATTTTGTCAAATGCTTTTTCAACATCTAATGAACTGATCTTGTGCTTTTTTTTTCAGTGAGGTTGTTTTTGTATCGGATTACATTGATAGATTTCCATCTATTGAACCATCCCTGTATCCCTGGGATAAAGCCTATTTGACTGTGTTGAATGATAATTTTGATGTGTTCTTGGATTTGGTTGGTAAGAATTTTATTGAGTATTTTTGCATCAATATTCATAAAGAAAATTGGTCTAAAGTTCCCTTTTATTGCTGGATCTTTGTGTGGTTTTGGTATAAGGGTAATTGTGTCTTCATAGAACAATTCCGGTAGTGCTTCTCTGCTTCTGTTTTATGAAATAGTTTGAAGAGTATTGGTGTTAGATCTTCTTTGAAGGTCTGATAGAATTCTGCACTAAAACTATCTGGTCCTGTGCTTTTTTTCTTTTTTTGGTTGGTTGGGAGAATTTCAATGACTGTTTCTATTTCTTTAGGGGTTATGGGACTGTTTAAATGGTTTATCTGATCCTGGTTTAACTTTGGTGTTTGGCATCTGTCAAGAAAATTGTCTATTTCATACAGATTTTACAGTTGTATTGAGTATAGGCTTTTGTAGTAGGGTATGATTTTTTTTTAATTTTCTCAGTTTCTGTTGTTATATCTCCCTTTTCATTTCTCATTTTGGTAATTTGGATACTGTCTCTGTGCCCTCTGGTTAGTCTGGCTAGATGTTTATCTATCTTGTTGATTTTGTCAAAGGACCATCTCCTGGTTTTGTTGATTCTTTGTATAGTTCATTCTGTTTAAATTTGGTTGATTTCTGCCCTGAGTTTGATTATTCCCTGACTTCTACTCCTCTTGGGTGTTTTAGTTTCTTACTGTTCTAGAACTTTCAGGTGTGCTGTTAAGTTGTTAGTGTATACTCTCTCCAGCTTCTTTTTGGAGGCACTCAGAGCTATGAAGTTTCCTCTTAGCACTGCTTTCATTATGTCCCATAAATTTAGGTATGTTCTCCTGTATTTCTTTAAGAGATTTTTGTGCTTCCTTTTTAAGGACTTCTTCTACCTGTTGACACATGCTCTCCTATATTTTTTAAGGGAATTATATATGTCCTTCTTAAAATCCTCTATCAATATTATGAGATGTGATTTTTATTCCATATCTTACTTTTCTGGTGTGTTGGTGTACCCAGGACATCTTGTGAAAGAACTTGGCTCAGATGTTGCCATGTTGTCTTGATTTCTGTTGGTAATGTTCTTGCATTTGCCTTTTGCCATCTGGTTATCTCTGGTGTTAGCTGATGCTGCTGTCTCTGAGGGTGGCTTGTTTTTCATCCAAGTCTCTCTATCTGTGCTCCAAGGTGACCAGTTCTCTCTGTGTATACAGGTCTGTAGGTACTCTTGTGAGACCCACTCTCTTGTGATTGATTGTTTTTCGGTATGGAGCTTTGTGTCCCTGATCAGTTCTCAGTGAGGACTGAAAACAGAAGACTCCTTTCCCAGGCTGCACTTAGGTTCTTGTGTCCTCAGGTTTTCCAGCTTCTTCTTCTGAGCAGCAGGGCAGGTATCACTTGTGCTTACTGTCTTCTCTACATCATTGGGTGGTTAGCTACCATCCTGTGCCACTTGGATATGGTGTGCTGTTCCAGAAGATTGTTCCAGGCCAGAGACAGAAACTGGAGGGCTTCTGCCAGAGGATTCTGGATGGGATACGCTGAGCTGCAGGGCAGTTCTCACTTGTACTGACTGTCTTCTCTGTGCTGCTGGGTGGTTAGCTACCTTCCTGCACCTCTTGGGTATGGTGTGCTATCTGAGAGGATGGTCCCAAGCCAGAGACAGAAACCGGAAGGCTTCTGCCAGAGCTTGATTTACCTTTTCTTTTCTATTTTTTTAAAGATTTTAATTTTTTGTTCAGACAAAGATGATCTTTCTTTTGTTCCAGTGACAAAAAGAAATACAATCCTTACATTTCTAATATATATGTTTAATTTCATATGTAAATAATATGTTTAAATATGACAGCTACACACTTCTGTGTCAAAATACTAGTGTTTGAGCACTAGAATACATTTTAAATATGCCTTGGAATTTATTCATTTGGCAACTGTTAATTCTTCAGCAAACATTCATACTATCTACACAAGTCCAATCTTTCTTTTTTTAAAAATATTTTTATTTTATATATTCTTTGTTTACATTCCAAATGATTTTCCCTTTCCCAGATCCCCCCTCCCCATATGTCCCATAAACCTTCTTCTCTCCATCCCTTCTCCAATCACCTCCCTCCTTTTTCTCTGTCCTTAAATTCCCCTCCAATGCTAGATCAATCCTTTCCAGCATCAAGACCCTCTCCATACTTCTTCATGGGAGTCATTTGTTATGCGATTTGTGCCTTAGGTATTCAGAGTTCCTGGGCTAATTAATATCCACTTATCAGAGATTGCATTCCATGTCTATTCTTTTGTGAACCATTTGGAGAATTACAATTATGGGACAGAAAGGTGAATAAAGTTTGCCTACCTGATTCCATAGTAGTGGCCAGTAGGTTTTCAGATATATATATATTCTTGTTGTTGTTGTTATTGTTGCTGCTGATGCTGCTTCTGCTCTTGTTGTTCCTATACATTCTAGGCTGGTTTCATGTATTACTATCCTTCTTTTCGCACTACCAAGTTCTGATATGGTATGTGTGCTTTACTACTTCAAGCACTCCCTCAACTCTGTCTTGTTTTATGTGAATGGGAGTTGTGAAAAGAAAATCAATGGAAATGTGGGAATAAATGATGCTATACACAAAAAGAACAGAAGAAATAAAATTTCTGAGAAAGAAATAAGTCAAAGAATCTAAGCACTATAACTAGATAAAAGATCATACTACCACTACATAAGGCTTCAATCAGGTACATTTTACATTTTATATCATTACTGGCTGGTTTTATGTGTCAATTTGATACAAGCTGGAGTTATTACAGATAAAGGAGCCTCCATTGAGGGAATGCCTCCATGATATCCAGCTGTGGGGCATTTTCTCTATCAGTGATCAAGCGTGGGAAGGCCCACTGTGGGTGATGCCATCCCTAGAATGGTAGTCTTGGGTTCTATAAGAAAGCAAGCTGAGCAATTGAGGCGATGAAAGCCACTAAGGATCACCCCTCCTTTGCCTCTGCATCAGTTCCTGCTTCCTGACCTGCTTGATTTCCAGTCCTGACTTCCTTTGGTGATAAACAGCAAACTGAATATGTAAATTGAATAAGTACTTTCCTCCCAAACTTGCTTCTTGGCCATGATATTTGTGTAGAAATAGAATCCCTGATTAAGAGAGTATAAATCTGCTGGGAGTGCACAGGTTGCTCCAATGGCATGGAGCTTAGGCTCCAGTCCTGAGGCCTCTGGCGGGAGCCCTCAGATCTCTCTGCTTCCGGATCCAGATCAGCCTGGGCTGCAACTCCACATCTCCAGGTCCTGCAAAAGGCAAGAGGGGCTTCTGGAAGGCCGGCTGGGAGGAGTCAGTGTGCTCTGGTGAATCCAGCAGGCACCAGCTGGAGCCTTCAGTTGTCTGCTTCAGGATCTGAACAGCCTGGGCAACAGCACCCTGTCTCCAGGCAGTGTAGGAGGTAAGCTGTTCACCAGAGGCCACCTGGGAAGAGGCAGCTTGCACTGGTGAGTCCAGCATTGACAAGACACCAGTGAGAACTAGATGGCAAAAGGCAAACACAAGAACGTCACTAACAGAAATCAAGGCAATATGGCAACATCTGAACCCAATTCTCCTTTAACAGCATGTCCTGGATAACACATCACACCAGTAAAACAAGATTTGGATTTAAAATCACTGGTCATGATGCTGGTACAGGAACACATGAAGGACATACATAAAGAAAATCAGGAGAAAACGGATCCAAAGTTAGAAGCCCTTGCAAGGGAAACACAAAAATCATTGAAAGAAATTCAGGAGAATACAAAAGCCAATAAGGAGGAAACGCAAAAAACACTTGAAGAAATAGAGGAAAAATTTGGTCAACAGGCTGAGGTCATGAAAGAGGAACCACAAAAATCTCTTAAAGAATTAGAGGAAAGCACAAACAAGCAAGTGAAAGAGCTAAGCAAAACGATCCAGGATCTAAAATCAGAAGTAGAAACAACTAAGAAAACACAAAGGGAGACAACTTTAGAGAAAGAAAGCCTTGGGAAGAAATCAGGGGACATAGATGCAAATATCAACAACAGAATACAAGAGATAGAAGAAAGAATCTCAGATGCTGAAGATACCATAGAAACCATGGACTCAACAGTTAAAGAAAATGCAAAATGAAAAAAGCTTGTAACCCAAAACATCCAGAAAATCCAGGACACAAAGCAAAGACCAAACCTAAGGATTATAGGCATAGATGAGAGTGAAGATTTACAACTTAAAGTGCCAGCAAATATCTTCAATAAAATTATGGAAGAAAATTTCCCTAACCTAAAGAGAGAGATGCCCATGAATATACAAGAAGGCTACAGAACTCCAAACAGACTGGACCAGAACAGAAATACTTCCTGTCACATAATAATCAAAAAAACCAAATGTACTAAACAAAGAAAGAATATTAAAGGCAGTAAGAGAAATAGGCCAAGTAACATATAAAGGAAGACCTATCAGAATCACAGCAGACTTTTCACCTGAGACTATGAAGGATAGAAGATCCTGGGCAGATCTCATGCAGACTCTAAGAGAACACAATTGCCAGCCAAAACGACTATATCCAGCCAAACTCTCAGTCACCGTAGATGGAGAAACTAAGATATTCCATGACAAAACCAAGTTTACCCAATATCTATCCACAAACCCAGCCCTACAAAGGATAATAGGAGGAAAACCCCAATACAAGGAGGGAAACTTCACCCTGGAAAAAGCAAGATAGTAACCTTTCATCAAACCCAAAAGAAGTTAACCAATCAAATTTAAAAAATAATGTCAAAAATGACAGGAAGAAACAATCACTATTCCTTAATATTTCTTAACATAAATGGACTCAATACCTCAATAAAAAGAAATAGACTAACCGAATGGATACATAAACAGGACCCTACATTTTGCTGCATACAGGAAACACACCTCAGGGTCAAAGACAAACACTACCTTAGAGTAAAAGGCTGGAAGACAATTTTACAAGCAAATGGTCTCAGGAAACAAGCTGGAGTAGCCATTTTAATATCAGATAAAATTGACTTTCAACCCAAAGTCATCAAAAGAGACTCTGAGGGACACTTCTTGCTGGTCAAAGGAAAAATACAACAAGAAGAACTCTCAATCCTGAACATCTATGCTCCAAATGCAAGGGCACCCTCATTCATAAAAGAAACTTTATTAAAGCTCAAAGCAAACATTGCACCTAACACAATAATTGTGGGTGACATCAACACTGAACTTTCCTCAATGGACCAATCAGGAAAACTGAAACTAAACAGGGACACAATGAAACTAATTGAAGCTTTGGACCAATTAGATTTAACAGATATATATAGAACATTCTATCCTAAAGCAAAAGAATATACCTTTTTCCCAGCACCTCATGGTACCTTCTCCAAAATCGACAATATAATTGGTCACAAGATAGACCTCAACAAATATAAGAAGATCAAACTAATCCCATGCCTCCTATCAGATCACTATGGAGTAAAAGTGGTCTTCAATAGCAACAAAAATAACAGAAAACCCACATACACATGTAAACTGAACATTATTCTACTCAATGATACCTTGGTCAAGGAAGAAATAAAGAAAGAAATTAAAGACTTTTTAGAACATAATGAAAATGAAGACACAACATACCCAAATCTATGGGACACAATGAAAGCAGTGCTAAGAGGAAAACTCATAGCCCTGAGTGCCTCCAAAAAGAAAATGGAGAGAGCATACATTACCAGCTTAATGACACACCTGAAAGCCCTGGAACAATAAGAAGCTATTTCACCAAGGAGGAGAAGAAGGCAGGAAATCATCAAACTCAGGGCCTAAATCAATCAAGTAGAAACAAAGAGAACCATACTAAGAATCAACAAAACCAGGAGCTGGTTCTTTGAGAAAATCAACAAGATAGATAAACCCTTAGCCAGACCAACCAAAGGACACAGAGACAGTATCCAGATTAACAAACTTAGAAATGAAAAGGGAGATATAACAACAGAAACTGAGGAAATTCAAAAAATCATTAGATCCTACTACAAAATCCTATACTCAACACAAGTGGAGAATCTGGAGGAAATGGATAGTTTCCTAGACAGATATCTGACACCAAAACTAAATCAGAATCATATAGATCAACTAAACAGTCCCATAACACCTGAAGAAATAAAAAGGGTCATAGAAAGTCTCCCAACCAAAAAAAGCACAGGACCAGATGGCTTCAGTGCAGAGTTCTATCAGACCTTCATAGAAGAACTAACACCAATACTCTTCAAACGATTCCACAAAATAGAAACAGAAGGAACTCTACCCAACTCGTTCTACGAAGCCACAATTATGCTGATACCAAAACCACACAAAGATCCAACAAAGAGAGAGAACTTCAGGCCAATTTCTCTTATGAATATTGATGCAAAAATACTTAATAAAATTCTTGCCAACTGAATCCAAGAACACATCAAAAACGTCATCCACCATGATCAAGTAGGCTTCATCCCAGGGATGCAGGGATGCTTCAACATAAGGAAATCCATCAATGCTATCCACTACATAAGCAAACTCAAAGAAAAAAACCACATGGTCATTTCATTGGATGCTGAAAAAGCATTTGACAAAATTCAGCATCCTTTCATGTTAAAAGTATTGGAAAGAACAGGAATTCAAGGCCCATACCTAAACATAGTTAAAGCAATATACAGCAAACTGGTAGCCAACATCAAACTAAATGGAGAGAAACTTGAAGCAATCCCACTAAAATCAGGTACTAGATAAGGCTGTCATCTCTCTCCATATCTTTTCAATATAGTGCTTGAAATTCTAGCTAGAGCAATTTGACAACATAAGGAGGTCAAGGGGATATAAATTGGAAAGGAAGAAGTCAAATTATCACTATTTGCAGATGACATGATAGTCTACTTAAGTGACCCAAAAACCTCCACCAGAGAACTCCTACAGCTGAAAAACAACTTCAGCAAGTGGCTGGTTATAAAATCAACTCAAGCAAATCAGTTGCCATCCTATACTCAAAGGATAAGCAGGCTGAGAAAGAAGTTAGGGAAATGACACCCTTCAAAATAGCCACAAACAATATAAAGTATCTTGGTGTGACTCTTACCAAACAAGTGAAAGATCTATATGACAAGAACTACAGGTCTCTGAAGAAGGAAATCCAAGAAGACCTCAGAAAATGGAAAAATCTGTCATGCTCGTGGATTGGCAGGATTAATATAGTTAAAATTGCCATCTTTCCAAAGTGATCTACAGATTCAATGCAATCCCTATCAAAATCCCAACTCAGTTCTTCAGAGTTAGAAAAAGCAATTCTCAAATTCATCTGGAATAACAAGAAACCCAGGATAGCTAAAACTATTCTCAACAACAAAAGAAATTCTGGGGGAATCAGTATCCCTGACATCAAGCAATACTACAGAGCAATAATGTTAAAAACTGCATGGTATTGGCACAGTGACTGACAAGTGGACAAATGGAATAGAATTGAAGATCCAGAAATGAATCCACACACCTATGGTCACTTGATCTTTGGCAAAGGAGCCAAAAACATCCAGTGGAAAAAAGATAGCCTTTTCAACAAATGGTGCTGGATCAATTGGAGGTCAGCAGGCAGAAGAATGCAAATTGATCCATTCTTATCTCCATGTACTAATCTTCACTCCAATGGATCAAGGACCTCCATGTAAAACCAGACACACTGAAACTAATAGAAAAGAAACTGAGGAAGTCCCTTGAGGACATGGGCATGGGGGAAAAGTGCCTGAACAGATCACCAATAGCTTATGCTTTAAGATCAAGAATTGACAAATGGGACCTCATAAAATTACAAAGTTTCTGTAAGGCAAAGGACACTGTTAAAAGGACAAAATGGCAACCATCAAATTGGGAAAGGATATTCACCAACGCCACATCTGATAGAGGGCTAATATCCAATATATACAAAGAACTCAAGAAGTTAGACCCCAGGGAACCAAATAACCCTATTAAAAATGGGGTACAGATCTAAACAAAGAATTGTCACCTGGAGAAATTTGGATGGCCAAGAGGCACCTTAAGAAGTGCTCAACATCATTAGTCACTAGGGAAATGCAGATCAAAACAACCCTGAGATTTCACCTTACACCAGTCAGAATGGCTAAGGTCAGAAACTCAGGAGACAGCAGGTATTGGCAAGGATGTGGAGAAAGAGGAACACTCCTTCACTGCTGGTGGGGTTGTAAGATGGTACAACCACTCTGGAAATCATTCTGGCGGTTCCTCAGAAAACTGGACATGACACTTCCAGAGGACCCTGCTATACCTCTCCTGGGCATATACCCAAAGGATTCCCCGGCATGCAATAAAGACACATGCTCCATTATGTTCATAGCAGCCTTATTTATAATATCCAGAAGCTGGAAAGAACCCTGATGTCCATCAAAGGAGGAATGGATACAGAAAATGTGGTATATTTACACAATGGAATACTACTCAGCAATTAGAAACAATGAATTCACAAAATTTTTAGGCAAATGGTTTGATCTGGAAAATATCATCCTAAGTGAGGTAACCCAATCACAAAAGAATACACATGGAATGCAATCTCTGATAAGTGGATATTAATTAGCCCAGAAGCCCTGAATACCCAAGGCACAAATTGCATAACAAATGACTCCCATGAACAAGTATGGAGAGGGTCCTGATCCTGGAAAGGATTGATCTAGCATGGGAAGGGAATATAAAGACAAAGAAAAAGGAGGGAAGTGATTGGAGAAGGGATGGAGAGAAGAAGTTTTATGGGACATATAGGGAGGGGGGATCCGGGAAAGGGGAAATCATTTGGATTGTAAACAAAGAATATAGAAAATAAAAATATTAAAAAAAAAGAAAAAAGAAAAAAAGACAGTATCAATCTATTATATACACATGTGACATTCCCCCATTAGACCTATGCATACAGCAGGGGACAGGACTTGAGTACACCCAAAGTCATGTGATTTGTCTAGTATGCTTCTTTTTTACTATGACTAAAAGTCATGAACAACATGAAATTAAAGGTTTTATTTTACCTTTACATGTTATGGTGTCTCATCAAGAAAGCCTAATGTAGAAAGTCAAAGAAGGAGCTCTTTTCTGAAATGTTAGAGGAACACACCTTAATTGTTTTCTTCTTGACTTGCTTAGTTGGCAGTTTTTATATATCCCAAACCCACCTACTCAGAGGAGACACTTCCTACAGCGTTTGAACATTTTTCCATCAACTAAGGATTGAGAAAATATCTTATAGACCAATCCAAAAGTCACCCTTACCGACATAGTACCTTCCTAGGTATGTCAAGTTGACAACAAAGATTAATAATCACAGAGATCAAAAATAGTTCGGGGAAATAGGTAGAACAGCATTATCAGTATTAGATGTGTAAGCTAAACATGGTGGATCAGGTGCATAAAGTTGAGACAGTGATATGATGAATATCATCTCTGTCTAGACTAAATAGGCCTATGATCCAATCATCAAAAACAGTGCCAAAAATAGGAATATGTATATATTCCACGACAGATAGCTAAGTGATGGATGAATAGATAGATGAATGGATAAAGATATATAGATTAAGAGAGAGAGAGAGTCAGAAAGATATTTACAGGCTAGAAGGATTTAAAAGTCAACTAAGTTGAATAAATGTACAACATAGTATTTTATTACTGACATGTCCTTTGAATTTATTATATAAAATAGAATTAAAAATCAGATGTACAATAAAAACAAGAAACATGGGACAGGAGTAAAGGGAATATAGCAATATTGGAATATCCCATGTCTATTGATAACACAATTAAATGTGAATCTACAGAATCATATAATTTTCTATATCAATATTTATCTTCACAGCATAAAAGAATGATAAAGGAAAATATAAACTTGGTGTAAATTAATGTTAAACTCATATATTAATTATATTTTAATCTATCAAAAATTGATACTAATATATAGATAAACTACAATGAAACTGATAGACAGGTCACAATAAATGTAAAATAAAACCTCTGCTTGTCTTTACACCAAGCAGAGTTCACCTATGTTCCAATTTTTCAATTTGTTATGTCATAGCAATCCTGAGGCTCTGACCCTAGGATCTTCAGTGTTGATACATGCAGATATTTTTTCTCACAGTTTTCTGTATAAAAACGCATATATATATATATATATATATATATATATATATATATATTCTATACTTAACAATGTAACAATGTGATTAAAGAAAATAAGGTTCTTCTAACTGGAAAAATATCTAAAAATTCAGTGAATCTTATTTTCTAAAGTTTTCATATATTACAATGTCCAAGACTATTCTAGTCAAGACCTAACACAGTATGGTGGGTTCCAGAATCTCCATAGCAGTAATATAAATTATACGTATTATATTTACCCTATTAATTTGCCCTATAAACTTCAGTGTACTTGGGCAGAACAGTACAATATTCTAGGCTCCAGTTGTTATTAATAACACATATTTAATGTAGCGAGCCTTACTGGGGTGCCATGCCACCTGGCAAGAACTTGACATGGACCAAGGCAAAGTTCCTCTCTCAGCCTTTGAGTAGGAGCTCCTGTGTTAGCCATAATCCCCTCCACCTAGGGTGCAGTGCTCAGCCAAAGGTGAAACCCATTGTTCTTCAAGGACCTGCAGTTTCCTAAGAAACACTAGCCACCTGCTGAGCAACTGAACCAGTTCTGCTGAGAAACTCCCAGCCTTTGGGAAGGGTTTTCACCTGCCTATATGTTTGGAGTTCTCCTTTAAACTTTGAGACCTTGAAATGCAGGTGTTGTCTTGGTTTCCACCTCTTTTTGCTGCAGTCCCAGACATCCCCAGCTTCCCTTCCAGGTAACTCATTCAATGTAACTGAAGGCAGTTACAGATTGGCACCTGAATGCATGGCTGGACAAGGGAAGGTCTCCTGAGGTGACCCTGTCTTGGTGAAGCTTCCCAGAAAACAGAAAAAGATGGTACCCTGCATGGTGAGCAACTACAGGAGTTAAATACTAGCACTAGTCTAAAATTTCGTCTTTTTGAAGCTGTTGTTGTAGGTGTAGAAGGATACAGACTAGGTGGCAGAGTGTTAATCCAGCACTGAACTCACTTAGCAGTTGACAGTGTAAAACAGGTTAGCAACTTCTAAATAGGCTTTTGTCTGAAGTCTTCAAGAGCTGCTTCAGTTGAGAGGCAAAGGGTTTGAAAAACAATGGTTAGAAGTTGAGTTTTTTCCATTTTTTGAGGTCTTCCTCTATTTCCTTCTTCAGAGTCTTGAAGTTCTTGTCATATAGATATTTCACATGTTTGGTAAGAGTCACCCCAAGGTACTTTATACTGTTTGTGGCTATTGTGAAGGGGGTCATTTCCCTAATTCCTTTCTCAGCCTGCTTATCCTTTGAGTATAGGAAGGCTACTGATTTGCTTGAGTTGATTTTATAACCTGCCACTTTGCTGAAGTTGTTTATCAGCTGTGGGAGTTCTCTAGTGGAGTTTTTTGGGTCACTTAGGTAGACTATCATATCATCTACAAATAATGATAGTTTGACTTCTTCCTTTCCAATTTGTATCCCTTTGACCTCCTTTTGTTGTCTAATTGCCCGAGCTAGTACCTCAAGTACAATATTGAAAAGATAAGGAGAAAGTAGGCAGCCCTGTCTAGTCCCTGATTTTAGTGGGATTGCTTCAAGTTTCTCTCCATTTAGTTTGATGTTGGCAACCGGTTTGCTGTACATTGCTTTTACTATGTTTAGGTATGGGCCTTGAATCCCTGTTCTTTCCAAGACTTTAAGCATGAAAGGATGCTGAATTTTGTCAAATGCTTTTTCAGCATCCAATGAAATGACCATGTGGTTTTTTTCTTTGAGTTTGTTTATATAGTGGATTACATTGATGGATTTCCTTATATTGAACCAACCCTGCATCCCTGGGATAAAGCCTACTTGATCATGGTGGATGATCATTTGGATGTGTTCTTGGATTCAGTTGGCAAGAATTTTATTTAGTATTTTTGCATCGATGTTCATAAGGGAAATTGGTTTGAAGTTCTCTTTCGGCAGGATTAATATAGTTAAAATGGCCATTTTGCCAAAAGCAATATACAGATTCAATGCAATACCCATCAAAATCCCAACTCAATTCTTCATAGAGTTAGAAAGAGCAATTCTAAAATTCATCTGGAATAACAAAAAACCCAGGATAGCTAAAACTGTTCTCAACAACAAAAGAAATTCTGGGGGAATCAGTATCCCTGACCTCAAGCAATATTATAGAACAATAGTGTTAAAACCTGCATGGTATTGGTACAGTGACAGGCAGGAGGATCAATGGAACAGGATTGAAGATCCAGAAATGAACCCACACACCTATGGCCACTTGATCCTGGACAAAGAGGCTGAAAACATTCAATGGAAAAAAGATAGCCTTTTCAACAAATGGTGCTGGTTCAATTGGAGGTTAGCATGCAGAAGAATGTGAATTGATCCATCCTTGTCTCCTCGTAGTAAGCTCAACTCCAAATGGATCAAGGACCTCTATATATAGCAAGACACTCTGAAGCTAATAGAAAAGAAACTGGGGAAGACCCTTGAGGACATCGGTACAGGGGGAAAGTTCCTGAACAGATCACCAATAGCTCTAAGATCAAGAATTGACAAATGGGACCTCATAAAATTACAAAGTTTCTGTAAAGCAAAGGACACCATCAAAAGGACAAATAGGCAACCAACAAATTGGGAAAAGATCTTCACAAACCCTACATCAGATCGAGGGCTAATATCCAATATATATAAAGAACTCAAGAAGTTAGACCCCAGAACAGATAACCCTATTAAAAAATGGGATACAGAGTTAAACAAATAATTCTCACCTGAAGAACTTCAGATGTCAGAGAAACATCTTAAAAAATGCTCAACTTCACTAATCATCAGGGAAATGCAAACCAAAACAACCCTGAGATTTCACCTCTGGAAATCAGTTTGGCGGTTCCTCAGAAAACTGGTCATGTCACTTCGGAAAGATCCTGCTATACCACTCCTGGGCATATACCCAGAAGATTCCCCAGCATGTAATAAGGATACATGTTCCACTATGTTCATAGCAGCCCTATTTATAATAGCCAGAAGCTGGAAAGAACACAGGTATCCCTCAACAGAAGAATGGATGCAAAAAATGTGGTATATCTACACAATGGAGTACTATTCAGCCATTAGAAACAATGAATTCATGAAATTCTTAGGCAAATGGATGGAGCTGGAGAACATCATACTAAGTGAGGTAACCCAGTCTCAAAAGATGAATCATGGTATGCACTCACTAATAAGTGGATATTAGCTTGGAATACTGGAATATGCAAAACATAATACACACTTCAAATGAAGTACAAGAAGAACGGAGGAGTGGCCCCTAGTTCTGGAAAGACCCAGTGTAGCAGTATAAGACAAAACCAGAACAGGGAAGTGGGAGGGGATGGTTGGGAGAACAGAGGGAGGGAAGGGGGCTAATGTGACTTTTGGGGAGTGGGGAACCAGAAAAGGGGAAATCATCTGAAATGTAAATAAAAAATATTTCGAATAAAAGTTAAAAAAAAAAAGGTTGGGTTTTTTTGATTTTTTCTTATTTATTTATTTATTAATTTATTTATTTATTTATTTATTCATTTAATTTTTTTGATCAGCTAGATTCTTGTTGCCCTTGAGTCCATAGACCAGCTGAATAGAGTTAGATAATATCAGACCTTGGAGTTCAAAGTGATAAAAGAATTAAAAACAGCTGTGGCAATTTGCTCTGTGAAAGTTGCCAATTTGCACTGACTTGCATACTTTGGGACATCTGCAGACAAGTTAATCCTGTTTTACTTCTAACTATTGACCTTGTATTATAAGCAGATTGGTTGTCTCCACCTAGGCTCACCTGGATTGAAAACTGGAATGTCTGTTAAAGACACTTGCAGGGTATTTGGCAACAAATAGGCTCCCTGACATCAAAACCTATACAAGTGGACCTCTTTTGAGAACTTCATAGAACTCAGATCTATTTTTGTCTGCTTATGAGCAGACATGGGCACTAGTGGAAGGGGCAAGGCAAAGTACTGCAAGAGGAGGGCCATGCTTTCTGCCTCTAAGGCCCATGTGAAGCAATCCTGGTTGCATAAAGTTTGGTGTTTAAAGGCATTTAATGGAAAACTCCAAATATATAGACCTTTTGAATATAATGGTCTTTTGAATTCCAACACATAGATCAAAATTCTATGTAGTTCTCAAAAGAGGTCCACTTTTATAGGTTTTGATTATATTTGGAATTCTCCATTAAAATTTGAGACCTTGAATAGCAGGTATTGTCTTGGTCTCCATCTCTTTTGGCTGCGTTCCTGTATATTCCAGATTCCCTTCTAGGTAACTCACACAATGTAACTGTGGGCAGTTACAATTCACCACCCCAGCTATACGTCCCTTCTCCTCTGATTCATGAAAAAAAAAATTATCAAATAAATGTGTGCTAGGTAAGTCATTAATTTTAAATAACTATTAGAGTACATTCCCAAATATTAAGCCATTGTGTATCCATCAAGACCACAAAACTGTAAAAGGCAATGAGTAGTGGCTATACAAGATTGCTGTTGGTAGAGGCACTACAGGCCCTACTTATAGAAGACAGTTAGATTAAGCCTCCGGTATAAGATTGCAAATGAAGACTTAGTAGTGAAACCTATATGGGTATGCTGAGACCCAGATTCAGGAAGAAAAGTAAAGAATACAGGAATGACATACTGGAACCTCTATAGTCATTGTAATGGGTTTACATTTCCCATCTATTAATGCTTATCTGCAAGAATGATAAACATTGCTATACCAGTATCTCACAAATTACATAAAAATTCTGTCTGGAAAATACATTTGTAAAAGTCATCAATTTAGCATTATTACAGTTTGCTTTTTGTTCTAGTAGACATTGTATATCATTTTAAAATACCTCTGCTGGGTTTGAGTACATTATAGTCATGATTCAGTGGAATTTATTTTGCTTGCAACCTTCTAAACCTTCTAAATATTTATTGTTGCAAATAGACATTTCCAATATGTAGACTCCATATTACATCTGGAATATCCCATATCTTTCTATATTTCTCTTCATCTTTTAATAGACAGCCATTGCTGGTTATTATTAGTGTTTCTACATGTACATTGAATAGAAAATTGCAGCATGCAGGTGCATGTTTGTACTTTTTATTCTAGTATCTATGATTTAGTATTTTCTACCTGTCATAAGTCTTTTATGGTTGAATCCTTTGCTAGGTTTGAGGATATTAGACATTGAAATAAGATGTTCTCATTTGATGTCCAGTTTTGTTACCTAGACATTGCAAGCTGTAGTTTGTTCAGTAAAAGGGTTAATGGTCTTTTGAATTCCAATAAATGGGTTTTGAGTATTGAATTTCAAAGTTACTACTGTAGGTAGATTATAGGCATATGTTTTCCATGGCACTTATCATTCATAATATTATTTGTCTCAAGTGAAAAGTCATATTTTATTCTAAAAAACAGTATGATCTTTATTACATTGATCTAAAATTTATTTCCATATAGAGTAAGACTTCACAAAATATAAGCTCAAATACACTTCTAAATTCCATAAGATCTTAATCTGATTTCAATACCTTTTAAAATTGTGTCTTACTGATATAAATTCTTATTGTGGGACAGAAGCTAGATATAACACCAAGCTGAGGACTATGGCATTCTTCCTGATCTTTGATTCTCTCTCTCTCTCTCTCTCTCTCTCTCTCTCTCTCTCTCTCTCTCTCTCTCTCTCTCCTTTCTTCTCTCACTCTTGTCTAACCTCTCATGTAATTTCATTCACTATGTGCCCACTATCCCTACTCCCTGTGGTTACCCTCAGCCATATACTTGATTCATACTATATTTGAAAGAAGTCACAAAGAGGGAAGAGGGCTTATGGGACTTATGGGGAGGGGGAAACTGGAAAAGAGGAAATCATTTGGAATGTAACAAAACAAAAAATATAGAAAATAAAAATCAAATAAAACATAGTAACACAACTCCACAGGGGAAAAAATAAGGAAATTAAAAAAAAAATCAGATCCTACTACAAAAGCCTATACTCAACAAAATTTTAAAAAATCTAGATGAAATGGATGATTTTCTAGACAGATACTAGGTACCAAAGCTAAAGCAGGACCAGTAAACTACCTAAGCAGTCTCATAACCCCTAACAAAATAGAAGCAGTTATTACAACCAGATGGTTTTTGAACAGAATTTTATAAGACCTTCAAAAAAGACCCAATACCAATACTTCTCAAACTATCCCACAAAAGAAAAACAGAATGAACACCTCCTAATTTATAGACACAGTTAAACTGATACCTAAACCAAAGACCCAGCAAACAGATGTCAGACCAATCTTGTTTATTAATATTGATTAAAAATTATCAATAAAAGTCTTGCAAACTGAAGTCAATACCAAAACCATCATTCTCTCTGATCAAGTAGTCTTCAGCCTAGAGTTGCAGGGATAGTTCAATATAAGGAAATCTATCAACTTAAAATTCCATATAAGCAAATTCCAAGAAAAAACACATGATCATCTCATTAGATACTGAAAAATCTTTTGATAAAGTACAACAAACTTTCATGTTAAAAGTTTTAGAAAGATCAGGAATTCAAGGTACTACCTAAACATAATAAAAACAATATATAACAAACCAACAGTTAACATCAAATTAAATGAATAGAAACTTGAAGCAATGCCACTATAATCAGGGACAAGAAAAGACTAGCAACTTTCTACCTATTTATTGAATACAGTACTCGTAGCTCCAGCTAGAGCAATTAGACAACAAAAGGAGGTCAAAAGTTCAAAGAAAAGAATTGGAAAGGAAGAAGACAGAGTATCACTATCTGTGGATGATATGATAGTATACATAAGCAACCACAAAATTTCCACCAGAGAACTACAGCTGATAAACAACTTCAGAAAATTTTACACAGAGGATAAATGGGATGAGAAAGCCATTAGGGTATCAACAACTCTATACAATATCTATACAATATCAAGCAAGAGAAAGTCTTATATGACAAAACCTTGAGTCTCTGAAGAAAGAAACTGAAGAAGACCTCAGAAGATGGAAAGATCTCCCATGTTCATGAATATGTAAGATTAACCAAATGCAAAAGGCCATCTTACTAAATACAATCTACAGATTTAAGGCAGTCCCCATCAAAAATCAAACTCAATACTTCACAGACATGGAAAACGCAATTCTCAACTTCATCTGGGATAAGAAAAAACCCCAGGAAAGTATAGTAATTCTCAACAATAAATGAACTTCTGGGAGAATCACCATCCCTGACCTCAAGCTGTACTACAGAGCAATAGTGATAAAATCCACATGGTATTGGTAGAGAGGCAGGAAGGAAGATCAATGGAATAGAGCAGACTACCCAAAAATTAACCCTATCCACTTACTATAAATATGTTCTTGAATTGTTAGTAGTGCAGGATTTGTGTTTTATCTTGTGGATGTAGTATTTAAATCTGATGAGAGAATGCTTGTTTACTCCTTTAGCACCCATATCAAAATTGCAGTGGTGGGTATGTCTCCTCAAACAGGTTATTATTGGAGCTTGTCAAACTCACAGATGAATAATGTTGCTGACTATTCTTTCCCTATGATGGCATACATAAACCTAGACAGTATGAAAGATTATTACTTGCATGTTATTTCCATGTTCTATGACTCAAATGGATGGTATCTTCACTAACAAGTTCTTACCAAAATTTCTGAAGAGTAATCAGTAGCATTGCCTGTAATATTTGAGGTTCTATGAAATCTCATTAGTCTATAACAGGGTTAGTAATGTTATAGTAACTTATTTTTTTCAAATTAGATTTCTTTTTCTGTTTTTTTTATAATTTATTTATTTTTTGCACTCAATATTTTATTCTTCCCTGCCCCCATCCACCATCTGATTGTTCCACATTTGATACCACCTCCCCACCTGCCTATTTCCATGTGGATGTTCCCACCCCCCACCCCACCTGACCTCTAAACTCCCTGGGGCCTCCATTCCCTTAAGGGTTATGTGCATTATCTCTTAATGAACACAAACAAAGCAGTCCTCTACTGTATGTGTGTTGGAGGCCTCATATCAGCTAGTATATATTGCCTGTTTGGTGGTCCAGTGTTTGAGAGATCTCAGTGGTCCAGATTAATTGAGACTGCTAGTCCTCACACAGGGTCATCCTTCTCCTTGGCTTCTTTCATTTTTTCCTAATTCAACAACAGAGCTCATCTACTTCAGACCATTTCTTGGGTGCAAATATCTGCATCTGACTCTTTCATCTGATTGTTGGGTCTTCTGGAGAATGGTCATGCTAGGTCCTGTTTTGTGATTAATCCAAGTCCTTAGTAATAGTGTCATGTCTTGGGACCTCCCCCTTGCAATGGATCCCACTTTGGGGACTGTCTTCTCCCCAGACTTCTCTCCATTCCCATCCCTGCAATTTTTTCAGACAGGAACAATTATGGGTCAGAGTTGTGACTGTGGGATGGGCCCCCTCTCCCTTATTTGAAGCCTGTCTTCCTGCTGGAGGTGGGCTCTAGAAGTTCCCTCTCTACTGTCAGGCATTTCATCTAAGGTCGCTCCCTTTGAGTCCTGAGAGTCTCCAATCTCCCAAGTCTCCTGTGCATTCTGGAGGTTCCCCCCAACCTCCAATCTCCCGAGGCTGCCTGTTTCCATTCTTTCTGCTGGCCCTCAAGGGTTCAGTCATTTTCCCTCTTCCAATACCAGATCAGGTTCCCCACTTCTCCAGACTTTCCCCCCATATCACTTTTGTTCCAAGGTCCCTCTCTCCTCACGTATGATTGCTTTCTTCTCCCTTCTATTTGGGACTGAGGCATCCTCACTTAGGCACTTCAGCTTGTTGACCTTTTTGAGTTCTGTAGACTATAACATTGATATTTTGTACTTTTTTGGTTAATATATACTTACTAGTATGTCTATCCCATACATGTTCTTTTTGGTCTGTGTTATCTCACTTAGGATGATATTTTCTAGTTTCATCCATTTGCCTGTAAAACTCAAGATGTCCTCATTCATAATAGCTGAATAGTATTCCATTGTGAAATAAAGCTACCTTTTTTTTTGTATCCATTCTTCTGTTATGGGACATCTGAGTAGTTTCCAGCTTCTGACTACTAGAAAATAAATCCACTCTGAACATAATGGAGCATGTGTCCCTGTGACATGGTGGGGCATCTTTTGTGTATATTCCCAAGATGAGTATTGCTGGGTCTTCAGGTAGTTCTATTTCCAATTTTCTGAGGAACTGCCAAACTGATTTCCAGAGTGGTTTTACCAGCTTGCAATCCCACCAGCAATGGAAGATTGTTCCTCTTTCTCCACATCCTCACCAACATGTCTTGACACCTGAGGTTTTGATCTTAGCCATTCTGATTTGTGTAAGGTCGAATCTCAGGTTCATTTTGATTTGTATTTCTTTGGTTACAAAAGACTTTGAAAATTTCTTTAGTTGCTTCTCAGCCTTTCAAGTTTCTTCAGTTGTGAAATCTAGGTTTAGTTCTATACCCCGTTTTTTAATTGTGTTGTATGGATTTTTGTTGATAGGCTTCTTGAGTTCTTTATATATTATGGATATTGGCCCTGTATCCGATGTAGGGTTAGTGAAGAATTTTTTCCCAATGTGTGGGTTGTTGAATTGTCTTATTAACTATGTATGTCACTGGCCTTAGAGAAGCTTTCCAGTTTCATGAGGTCCCACTTATCAATTCTTGATCTTAGAGCAAGAGCCATTGGAATTCTGTTTAGGAAATTTCCTCATGCCAATGAGTTCAAGGCCTTTTCCCACTTTCTCTTGTATTAGATACATTATTTCTGGTTTTGAGGTCATTGATCCACCTGGACATTAGCTTTGTGTAAGGTGATAAAAATATGGGTCTATTTTCAGTTTTCTACATACAGACAGCCAGTTAGAACAGCATCATTTATTTAAGATGCTTTCTTTTATCCATTGTATTTTTTTGCTTCTTTGTCAAATATCAAGTGTCTATAAGTGTGTGGTTTTATTTCTAGGCCTTCAATTCTATTCCATTGATCAATGTGTCTGTCTTTGTCCCAATACCATGCAGTTTTTATCACTCTGTAATAAAACTTGAGATTAGGGATGGTAATTCCCCCAGAAGTTCTTTTATTGTTAAGAATTGTTTTCACAATTCTGGTTTGTTTGGTTTTTTTTTTTTTTTTTTTTTTTTTTTTTGCCTTTCCAGATGAATTTGAGATTTGCTCTTTCCATGTCTTTGAAAAATTGTGTTAGGATTTTGATGGGGATTGCTTTGAATCTATAGATTGCCTTTGGTGGGATAGCAATTTTTACTATGCTACTTCTGTCAATCCATGAGTATGGGAGATCTCTCCATTTTCTGAGGTCTTATTCAATTTCTGTCTTGAGAGTCTTGAAGTTATTGTCATACAGGACATTCAGTTGTTTGGTTAGAGTTACCCCAAGACATTTTGTATTATCTGTGGCTATTGTGAAGGAAGTTGTTTCCATAATTTCTTTCTCAGCCTGTTTATCATTTGTATAAAGGAAAACTACTGATTTATTTTAGTTAATTTACTATCCTGCCACTTTCATGAAGTTGTTTATCAGCTGGAAAAATTCTCTGGTAGAATTTTTGGGCTTGCTTATATATACTATCATATCATCAGCAAACACTGAGATCTTTATTTCTTCTTTGCCAATGTATATCCCCTTCATCTCCTTTTGTTGTCTTATTGTCTAGCTAGCACTTCGAGTACTATATTGAATAGATATAGGGCAAGTGGGCATCCTTTTCTTGTTCCTGATTTCAGTGGGATTGTTTCAAGTATGTCTCCATTTAATTTGATATTGGCTATTGGTTTGCAGTAAATTGCTTTTATTATGTTTAGGTATGGGTACTGAATTCCTGATCTCTCCAATACTTTTTATACGAAGGGCTGTTATATTTTGTCAAATGCTTTTTCTGCATCTAAGGAGAAGATCATGCGATTCTTTTTCTTTGAGTTTGTTTTTTATAGTGGATTAAGTTAATGGAT
This sequence comes from Apodemus sylvaticus, assembly GCF_947179515.1. Lineage (NCBI taxonomy): Eukaryota > Metazoa > Chordata > Mammalia > Rodentia > Muridae > Apodemus > Apodemus sylvaticus. The sequence continues at coordinate 125,260,199 of NC_067495.1, forward strand.
TTTTGTATATTAAACCAACCTTGTATCCCTGCGAGGAAGTCTACTCGATCATGGTGAATGATGGTTTTGATATGTTCTTGGATTCAGTTTGCAGGAATTTCATTGAGTATTTTTGCTTCAATATTCATAGGCAAGATTGGACAGAAGTTCTATTTTTTGTTGGGACATTGTGTGGTTTAGGTATCAAGGTAATTGTGGCTTTTTAAAACAAGTTATATAGAGTTCCTTCTATTTCTATTTTATGGAGTAGTTTGAGAAACATTGGAATCAGGTCTTCTTTGAAGGTCTGGTAGAATTCTGCACTAAATCCATCTGGCCCTGGGCTTTTTTTGGTTGGGCAATTTTTGATGACTTCTATTTCTTTGTGAGATATGTGTCTATTTACAGAGCTTACCTGCCCTTGATTTAATTTTTTTTAATATTTTTATTTTCTATATTCTTTGTTTACATTCCAAATAATTTCCCATTTCCCAGATCCCACCTCCCCATATGTCCCATAAACCTTCTTCTCTCTATCCCTTCTCCAATCACCTCCCTCCTTTTTCTCTGTCCTTATAATCCCTTCCCATGCTAGATCAATCCTTTCCAGGATCAGGACCCTCTCCATACTTCTTCATGGGAGTCATTTGTTATGCAATTTGTGCCTTAGGTATTCAGGGCTTCTGGGCTAATTAATATCCACTTATCAGAGATTGCATTCCATGTGTATTCTTTTGCGACTGGGTTACCTCACTTAGGATGATATTTTCCAGATAAAACCATTTGCCTAAAAATTTTGTGAATTCATTGTTTCTAATTGTTGAGTAGTATTCTATTGTGTAAATATACCACATTTTCTGTATCCATTCCTCCATTCAGGGGCATCTGGGTTCTTTCCAGCTTCTGGCTGTTATAAATAAGGCTGCTATGAACATAATGGAGCATGTGTCTTTATTGCATGCTGGGGAATCCTTTGGGTATATGACCAGGAGAGGTATAGCAGGGTCCTCCGAAGTGTCATGTCCAGTTTTCTGAGGAATATCCAGACTGATTTCCAAAGTGGTTGTATCATCTTACAGCCCCACCAGCAGTGGAGGAGTGTTCCTCTTTCTCTACATCCTCACCAACACCTGCTGTCTCCTGAGTTTTTAACCTTAGCCATTCTGACTGGTGTAAGGTAAAATCTCAGGGTTGTTTTGATCTGCATTTCCCTAATGACTAATGATGTTGAGCACTTCTTAAGGTGCTTCTCGGCCATCCGAATTTCGTCAGGTGAAAATTCTGTGTTTAGATCTGTACCCCATTTTTAATAGGGTTATTTGGTTCCCTAGGGTCTAACTTCTTGAGTTCTTTGTATATATTGGATATTAGCCTTCCATCAGATGTAGGATTAGTAAATATACTTTCCCAATTTGATGGTTGCCGTTTTGTCCTTTTAACAGTGTCCTTTGCCTTACAGAAACTTTGTAATTTTATGAGGTCCCATTTGTCAATTCTTGATCTTAGAGCATAATCTATTGGTGATCTGTTCAGGAACTTTTCCCCTGTGCCCATGTCCTCAAGGGTCTTCCCCAGTTTCTTTTCTATTAGCTGCAGTGTGTCTGGTTTTACATGGAGGTCCTTGATCGATTTGGAGTGAAGTTTAGTACATGGAGATGAGAATGGATCAATTTGCATTCTTCTGCCTGCTGACCTCCAATTGAACCAGCACCATTTGTTGAAAAGGCTATCTTTTTTCCCCTCTATGTTTTTGGCTCCTTTGTCCAAGATTAAATGACCATAGGTGTGTGGATTCATTTCTGGATCTTCAATTCTATTCCATTGGTCCACTTGTCTGTCACTGTGCCAATACCATGCAGTTTTTAACACTATTGCTCTGTAGTATTGCTTGAAGTCAGGGATACTGATACCACCAGAATATATTTGTTGTTGAGAATAGTTTTAGCTATCCTGGGTTTTTTGTTATTCCAGATGAATATAAGAATTGCCTTTTCTAACTCTGTGAAGAACTGCATTCGGATTTTGATGGGGATTGCATTGAATCTGTAGATCACTTTTGGCAAGATGACCATTTTAACTATATTAATCCTGTCGATCCACAATTATGAGAGATTATTCCATTTTCAGAGGTCTTCTTTGATTTCCTTCTTCAGAGACCTGAAGTTCTTGTTGTATAGATCTTTCACTTGTTTGGTTAGAGTCATACCAAGATACTTTATATTGTTTGTGGCTATTGTAAAGGGTGTCATTTCCCTAACTTCTTTCTCAGCCTGCTTATCCTTTGAGTATAAGGAGGCAACTAATTTGCTTGAGTTGATTTTATAAGCAGCCACTTTGCTGAAGTTGTTTATCTGCTGTAGGAATTCTCTGGTGGAGGTTTTTGGGTCACTTAAGTAGACTATCATGTCATCTGCAAATAGTGATAATTTGATTTCTCCCTTTCCAATTTGTATCCCCTTGACCTCCTTATGTTGTCTAATTGCTCTAGCTAGAACTTCAAGTACTATATTGAAAGGATATGGAGAGAGTGGACAGCCTTGTCTACTCCCTGATTTTAGTGGGATTGCTTCAAGTTTCTCTCTGTTTACTTTGATGTTGGTTTGCTGTATATTGCTTTAAAGATGTTTAGGTATGGGCCTTGAATTCCTGTTCTTTCCAAGACTTTTAGCAAGAAAGGATGCTGAATTTTGTCAAATGCTTCTTCTGCATCTAATGAGATGATCTTATGGTTCTTTTCTTTGAGTTTGTTTATGTAGTGGATAGCATTGATGGATTTCCTTATATTGAACGATGCCTGCATCCCTGGGATGAAGCCTACTTGATCATGGTGGATGATCATTTTGATGTGTTCTTGGATACGGTTGGCAAGAATTTTATTAAGTATTTTTGCATCAATATTCATAAGAAAAATTGGCCTGAAGTTCTCTTTCTTTGTTGGATCTTTATGTGGTTTTGGTATCAGCATAATTGTGGCTTCATAGAATGAGTTGGGTACAGTTCCTTCTGTTTCTATTTGGTGGAATAGTTTGAAGAGTATTGGTGTTAGGTCTTCTATGAAGGTCTGATAGAATTCTGCACTAAAGCCATCTGATCCCATGCTTTTTTTGGTTGGGAGACTTTCTATGACCCTTTTTATTTCTTTAGGTGTTATGGGACTGTTTAGATGATCTGTTTGATCCTGATTTAGTTTTGGTGTTGGATATCTGTCTAGGAAACTGTCCATTTCCTCCAGATTCTCCAGTTGTGTTGAGTATAGGCTTTTGTAGTAGGATCTAATGATTTTTTGAATTTCCTCAGTTCCTGTTGTTATATCACCCTTTTCATTTCTAAGTTTGTTAATCTGGATACTGTCTTTGTGCCCTTTGGTTAGTCTGTCTAAAGGTTTATCTATCTTGTTGACTTTCTCAAAGAACCAGCTCCTGGTTTTGTTGATTCTTTGTATGGTTCTCTTTGTTTCTACTTGATTGATTTTGGCCCTGAGTTTGATGATTTCCTGCCTTCTACTCCTCCTGGGTGAAATAGCTTCTTTTTGTTCCAGGGCTTTCAGGTGTGTCATTAAGCTGTTAGTGTATGCTCTCTCCATTATCTTTTTGGAGGCACTCAGGGCTATGAGTGTTCCTCTTAGCACTGCTTTCATTGTGTTCCATAGATTTGGGTATGTTGTGTCTTCATTTTCATTAAGTTCTAAAAATCTTTAATTTCTTTCTTTATTTCTTCCTTGACCAAGGTATCATTGAGTAAAATATTGTTCAGTTTCCATATCTATGTGGGTTTTCTGTTGTTTTTGTTGCTATTGAAGACCACTTTTACTCCATAGTGATCTGATAGGAGGCATGGGATTAGTTTGATCTTCTTATATTTGTAGAAGTCTGTTTTGTGACCAATTATATGGTCGATTTTGGAGAAGGTACCATGAGGTGCTGAGAAAAAGGTATAATCTTTTGCTTTAGGATAGAATGTTCTATATATATCTGTTAAATCAATTTGTTAATTGGTCCAAAGCTTCAATTGGTTTCACTGTGTCCATGTTTAGTTTCTGTTTTCCTGATTGGTCCATTGAGGAAAGTGCAGTGTTGATGTCACCCACAATTATTGTGTTAGGTGCAATGTGTGCTTTGAACTTTAATAAAGTTTCTTTTATGAATGAGGTTGCCCTTGCATTTGGAGCATAGATGTTTAGGATTGAGAGTTCTTCTTGTTGTATTTTTCCTTTGACCAGCAAGAAGTGTCCCTCAGAGTCTCTTTTGATGACTTTGGGTTGAAAGTCAATTTTATCTAATATTAGAATGGCTATTCCAGCTTCTTTCCTGAGACCATTTGCTTATAAAATTGTCTTCCAGCCTTTTACTCAAAGGTAGTCTTTGTCTTTGACACTGAGGTGTGTTTCCTGTATGCAGCAATATGTAGGGTTCTGTTTATGTATCCAGTCGGTTAGTCTATGTCTTTTCATTGGAGCATTGAGTCCATTGATGTTAAGAGATATTAAGGAATAGTGATTATTACTTCCTGTCATTGTTGATGTTATTTTTTAAATTTGATTGGTTAACTTCTTTGGGTTTGATGAAAGAACGTTACCATCTTGCTTTTTCCAGAGTGAAGTTTCCCTCTTTTTATTGGTGTTTTCCTCCTTTTATCCTTTGTAGGGCTGGGTTTGTGGATAGATATTGGGTAAACTTGGTTTTGTCATGGAATATCTTAGTTTCTCCATCTCTGGTGATTGAGAGTTTTGCTGGGTATAATAGTTTTGGCTGGCATTTGTGTTCTCTTAGAGTCTGCATGAGATCTGCCCAGGATCTTCTAGCCTTCATAGTCTCAGGTGAAAAGTCAGCTGTGATTCTGATAGGTCTTCCTTTATATGTTACTTGGCCTTTTTTTCTTTCTACCTTTAATATTCTTTCTTTGTTTAGTACATTTGGTGTTTTGATTATTATGTGACAGGAAGTATTTCTGTTCTGGTCCAGTCTGTTTGGAGTTTTGTAGGCTTCTTCTATATTCATGGGCATCTCTCTCTTTAGGTTACGGAAGTTTTCTTCTATAATTTTATTGAAGATATTTGCTGGCCCTTTAAGTTGTAAATCTTCACTCTCATCTATGCCTATAATCCTTAGGTTTGGTCTTTCTTTGTGTCCTGGATTTTCTGGATGTTTTGGGTTACAAGCTTTTTGCATTTTGCATTTTCTTTAACTGTTGAGTCCATGGTTTCTATGGTATCTTCAGCATCTGAGATTCTTTCTTCTATCTCTTGTATTCTGTTGTTGATATTTGCATCTATGTTCCCTGATTTCTTCCCAAGGTTTTCTATCTCCAACATTGTCTCCCTTTGAGTTTTCTTAGTTGTTTCTACTTCTGATTTTAGATCCTGGATCGTTTTGCTTAGCTCCTTCACTTGCTTGTTTGTGTTTTCCTGTAATTCTTTAAGAGCTTTTTGTGTTTCCTCTTTCATGACCTCAGCCTGTTGACCAAAGTTCTCCTGTATTTCCTTAAATTATTTTTGGGTTTCCTCCTTTATTGGCTTTTCTATTCTCCTGAATTTCTTTCAATGATTTTTGTGTTTCCCTTGTAAGGGCTTCTAACTTTTGATCCATTTTCTCCTGAATTTCTTCAAGTATGTCCTTCATGTGTTTCTCTACCAGCATCATGACCAGTGATTTTAAATCCAAATCTTGTTTTTCTGGTGTGATGGGGTATCCAGGACATGCTGTTAAAGGAGAATTGGGTTAAGATGCTGCCATATTGCCTTGATTTCTGTTAGTGACGTTCCTGTGTTTGTCTTTTGCCATCTAGTTCTCACTTGTGTTAGTTGGTCTTGTCAATGCTGGACTCACCAGTGCAAGCTGCCTCTTCCCAGGTGGCCTCTGGTGCACAGCTTACCTCCTGCACTGCCTGGAGACAGGGTGCTTTGGCCCAGACTGTTCAGATCTCGATGCAGACACCTGAAGGCTCCTGCCCGGGGCCTGCTGGACTCACCAGAACACACTGACCCCTCCCAGCTGGCCTCCTTGGTGCCCCTCTGGCCTCTTGCAGGACCTGGAGATATGGCGTTGCAGCCCAGACTGTTCTGGACACTGAAGTGGAGATCTGAAGGCTCCTGCCAGAAGCCTCAGGACTGGAACCTAATCTCTGTGCTGCTGGAGCAAGCTGTGGCTCCCAGTCTGCCGCTGGGTGCACACCAGGCCTGTTGCACTTCCTGGAGACTGAGTGCTGTGGCCCAGGCTGTTCAGATCCGGAAGCAGACACCTGAAGGCTCCTGCTGGGGCCTGCTGGACTCACCAGAGCATACTGACTCCTCCCAGCCGACCTCCCAGGTGCTCCTTTGGCCTCTTGCAGGACCTGGAGATGTTGTGTTGCAGCCCAGGCTGTTCTGGATCTGGAAACCCAGATCTGAAGACTCCAGCCAGAGGCCTCAGGACTGGAACCTAAGCTCCATGCTGCTGGAGCAAGCTGTGGCTCCAGTCTGCCTCCAGGTGCACCCCAGGCCTCTTGCACTTCCTGGAGACCGAGTGCTGTGGCCCAGGCTGTTCAGATCCGGAAGCAGACACCTGAAGCCCTTGATTTAATTTTGATCTGTGGTATCTGTCTAGAAAACCATCCATTTCATTTGTAATTTCGAGTTTTGTTAAATATAGGCTTTTATTGTAGGATATGATTATTTTTTTTTTAATTTCCTCCTTTTCTGTTGTTGTCTCCCTTTTCATTTCTGATTTTGTTAATTTGGATACTGCCTTTCAGCCCTTTATTTATTTATTTATTTATTTATTTATTTATTTATTTATTGTTATAGAATAGAGTTTATTCAGGGCAGAGGATGGGAGTTAATGGGGTAGTGGAGGCAGAGAAAGGCAGAGAGAGAGACAGAAAGAGGGAGAAAGAGAGGGAGAGAGAGAAAGTAGAGAAGTTGAAGCTGGCCATGACCATGTGGAGAGTGGGGGTAGGGGAGGAGAGCCCAAGAGGAGCAAGAGATAGGCTGAGAGTAAGAGTAGCAAGAGGGAAGAGCTAAGCCCTTTATTTAGTTTGGCTAAGGGTTTATCTATCTTGTTGATTGTCTCAAAGACCCAGCTTATGGTTTTCTCAATTCTTTGTAATAATTTCTTTGTTTCTATTTGGTTGATTTCAACTCTGAGTTTGACAATTTCTTGCCTTCTACCCCTCTTCGGTGAGTTTGCTTCTCAGGTGTGCTGTTAAGGTGTTAGTGAAGATCTCTTCAGTTTCTTTACCATGGCACTTAGTGCTATGAACTTTCCTCTTAGCACTGCTTTCCTTGTGTCCCATAAGTTTGGGTATTATGTATCAATATTTTCATTAAATTCTAGGAAGTGTTTAATTTTTTCTTTATTTCCAAGTTATCGTTGATTTAAGAGTTGTTCAGTTTCCACATGTATATTGGCTTTCTCTAGTTTTTGCTGTTTTTGAAGAGCATCCTTAGGCCATGGTGATCTGATAGGATGCATGGTATTATTTCAATCTTCTTGAATTTGTTGAGGGTATTTTTGTGACCTGTGGTAATGAGAAGTGGGTGTATTCTTTTGTTTTAGGGTGAAATGTTCTGTAGATTCTTGTTAAATCCATTTGGTCCATAACGTCTCTTTGTTCTCTGTCTCTGATTAGTATCTCTTTCAATGACCTGCCCATTGTTGAGAGAGGGCTGTTGAAGTCTCCCACTGTTACTGTGTGAGGATCAATGTGTGTTTTAAGCTTTACTAAAGTTTCCTTTATGAAATTGGGTGCCCTTGTATTTGGGGCATAGATGTTCAGAATTGAGACTTTGTCGTGATGGATTTTACTCTTGATGAATATGAAGTGTCCTTCTTCATCATGCTTGCTAACTTTTGATTGAAAGTCTATTTTATTGGATATTAGGATGGGAACCTGTTTGTTTCCTGGGACCATTTGCTTGGAAGACCTTTATCCATCCTTTTACTCTGAGATAGTATCTGTCTTTGTTATTGAAGTACATTTCTTGTATTCAGCACAATGCTGGATCTTGTTTGAGTATCCAGAGTTATCTTATGTCTTTTTAGAGGTGAGTAGAGTCAATTAATATTGAGAGATATTAATTAGAGATGACTGTTGGTTCCTGATATGTGTTTTGGTAGGTGGTGTAATGTTTTTATAGTTTTCTCCTTTTGGTTTGTTGTGAGATTTTTAATATCTTGTCCTTTCTTTGGTATAGGTACCTTCCTTGTGTTAGAGTTTTCCTTCTAGGATTCTCTGTAGGGCTGGATTGGTAGATAGATATTGTTTGAATTTGGTTTGGTACTGGAATATTTTGGTTTCTCCAACTATGTTGATTAAGAGGTTTGCTGGCTATAGTAGTCTTGGCTGGCATATGTGTTCTCTTAGAGTCTGCATGATCTCTGACCAGGATCTTCTGGATTTCATAGCCTCTTTTGAGAAGTCTGACATAATTTTGATAGGTTTACTTTTGTATATTGCTTGACCCTTTTCCCTTGTAGCTTTTAATATTCTTTATTTGTTCTGTGAGTTTAGTGATTTGATTATTATGTGATGACAGGATTTTCTTTTCTGGTCCCATTTATTTGGTGTTCTATCAGCTTCTTATACTTTTATGGCCATCTCTTTCTTTAGGTTGGGAAAGTTTTCTTCTAATTTTGGTGAAGATATTTTCACATCCTTTGAGCTTGGGATCTTCATTCTCCACTATTTTGATTATTCATAGATTTGGCCTTTTCAGTGTGTCCTGAATTTCCTGGATGCTTTGGTTTAGGAGGTTTATTTATATTATAAATTTTCTTTGGGACTTATGTCAATTTCTTCTATGGTGTCTTCTACACCTGAGATTCTTTCTTCTATCTCTTGTATTCTATCTGTGATACATCTGTAATTCCTGACCTCTTTCCTAGCTTTTGCAGTTCCAGGTTTGCCTCCATTTGTGTTTTCTTTATTGTTTCTACTTCCACTTTTAGATCTTGGATTGCTTTATTTAATTCCTTCATCTGTTTACCTGTGTTTTCCTATATTTCTTTCAGTGAGTTATTGATAGCCTCCTTAAAGCACTCTATTATCTTCATGAGATAGGAATTTAGGACAGATTCATGATTTTCAGGTGTGGTGTTATATTCAGAGCTTGCTGTGTTGGAAGAACTGTGTTCTGATGGTTCTGACATTTATTGGCTTTTGTTGCTTATGGTCTTGCTCTTGCCTTTTGTCATCTGGCTATCCCTGGTGTTTGTTGATCTGGGTAACTGTCTGGAGTCTGCATCTTTTGTCCTTGGGTTGCTTCAAGTCTCCTGGTAGGTCTGCAGCATTGGCTGTAGAAGACCACTTGCGGGGCCTTCCAACTGGGGACTCTTCACAGGGCCAGAGAAGCTACTGATCACTTGCCCTGGGTGCAGTAGATTTCCTTGAAGACCTTCAGACTGTTGGATCTTCAGTGGAGCAGTCAATCTGTTTTCCAACTTCTCTGAGTGCAGATGATCCACAACTGTTCTGAGTGCAGTGGATTCTCAACTGCTCTGAGGACAGTGAGTCCTCTACTGCTCTGAGTGCAAAGGGTCCTCTAGGATGGGTCTTCATTGGAGCAGTCCAGCTAAGAGGCTGCCACTGTAGAAAAGACTAGGTGGAAAGGGTGGAAGGGACAGAAGGAGAATGGTATTTGGGAGGGCAGAGATTTTAGTGGGTGATTGGTCCTGAGGCCACCAGACCCCCAGCAGCAGCTGTGGCTCCGGATGGGTGGTGTTCTTACCAACTGCTCTGAGTGGAGAGGGTCTTCTAGAATAGGTCAGAATATTATGTCTTCACTGGAGCAGACCAGCTATGAGTCTACCCCAGCAGAAATGACCCAAATTAGTTTTCTAAGATATTGTAAAAGCTGCATTCTTAAGTTGATCCTCTATAATTAGTATTGACTTCAAGTTTTCTCCTTTATTATATTCTTTTATCCTTTATTACCATACTGCTGTATAAGCTTTGATGTAATATTTAACATAATTATTTTTATTTATTTTTAATAGAATTTATATTGTACAAGATTGGATATCCTACTTTCATTTTATCATTTTAGGGGCTACCTTAAAAAACAATATTGATTTCCTTTTAATAGTCCCCTTTACAGGAGTGCCTCAGTTGCTACTTCATATAAACAACAGAGTAGAGTCTTGGAAAAATACCATTAAATTATGCTTAAAACATTTTCAATTTATTTTTCAAAAATTCTTATTTTTTGAGAATGTTATATATGTGTGCCATGCATTTTGATAATATAAACATTAGGCTATTCCTATTCTTCCCAGACACTTTTCCCTACTTTAATCCCTTCCCACATGCAAGTTTATGGCCTCTTTATTTTACTGTCACCCATGAAATATAGTGTTGCAAATATGTCTATGGCTTTAGTACTATCCAGCAGAATATGGGGAAATTAGTAGATGCCACACCCTCAATAAAAATACCTCTCCCTCTCTAGCGCCATAAACTGTCAATGACTTCTCAGTTAAGAGTAACCTTGTGAGGCCCTTCTCCAGCCATTCTGGAAGACTGATTAGATTAACCTTGTATAAGTTAAGCTGATCATTCATGCTGGCAAACAGTTTCTGGGTACTCATGAGTGTGGTGATATTCTCATGTCCAGAAGACAGTGTTTCACTCTGGTCCTCAATGGCTTCTGTCTCTTATAATATTTCCATGCCTTCTGCTTCATGTTTCCTGATATTTCTGAGGAAGAGTTATAACATAGATGTCTCTGTGATATCCATAGTGCTAGGAGCTTAGCCCTGGGCTATGTCCTATTAGAAGCACCTAGGGGAAAGTCCATTGGGACAAGACTTGGTTTTGCAAGAGATTAGGGTTACTTTCTATAACAATGTTTACTTGATTTGATTCTAAGTTACAATGAACCCAGAATCTGCAGACCTCTGGTTGAATTAACATTTGGTGCTTAACAGCCAGGGATTAAGTGATGGGTTAATTGCTTAGGGCTTCTTTCTCTCTTGCCCAGAATCCTCTTATGTCACTTGCCAAGCCAAAGGGAGTTTTGGAGCAATACATTTTTATTGAATCTGGAGAAGGGAATCACATCACCAGAATGAAGTGTTCATACACATGAAAATGTGCATAAATCCATACATATGTTCATACATTCTTTCATACATTCTTGCATGTTTAGCTACTTGATTTATATTTAATTACAGACACATTCATATTCTTACACACACTTTTCTATGGAAAAAAGTCCCAAGCATCAGTAAAGAAAAAGCAACAACAATAACAAAATAAACCAACGAACCAAAACCAAAACCAAAAACAAACAAACAAAAAAACCCAACTCATTCTTGATGAAAACTAAGCTTCAACTTTTATTGCACAGAGAATGAAAAAACTTCAATCTACTAACCTTTTATTGCAAAATGAATTAACTGCAAGTCTGTAAAATAACATAAAGAAATAAAACAATTTGTCTTCATTAGTAAGATTAAACCTACCTTGCAATTATCCTTTCATGCTTAAAGTCTTAGAAAAAAAAAGGAATTCAAGGCCCATACCTAAACATAGTAAAAGTAATATGCAGCAAGCTGGTAGCCAACATTGTTACAGTCCGTGGGTCTGCTGCAGGATAACCAGGATTCTTTGGTCCAGGAAGACACAGGTCCAGCGGAAAATGACAAACCGACATGACCACAGAGGTGGTTTGATTCTGAATGTATTTTTTGGATATGTCCCCAAAGTCCAGTCAAGTTAACATCTCAAATTAAGCATCACATACATCTATAAAATGCTAGCTAGGCTTTCTCAGGCAATACAGGCAGGGTGTTTACAGAAAGTCCAGGGCCCATGTGGCTAAACTGCTTCTTCATCTTGATCTCGATGTCATGTCGGCCTGGGAGCTGAGGAAGGATGGTTCCTGTGTCTAGCCTCCTGGTGAAAATAGCAGCATTATAGAATTTGGGAAGCTGCCTGGCTGGCACTGTCTTTCAAGAGTATTTCTGCCTAGTCTGTCAGTTGCATTCTTCTCTGTGCCATGTGAAAGGACTTTTGGCACCAAGATGAAAGGACTTAAAAGGGGGGAGTATCGGGGGTTAAGTGAGTGTGGCTAGGCGGTGTGGGGGAAAGGTGTCCAGGTGAGCCCTTGCCTGGGCACCTCTGCCCCTGAGGGACCACACACACAGAGACATGGTATAGAATAGAGTTTATTCAGAGTAGGGGATGGGAGTTAGTGGTAGAGAGAGGTAGAGAGAGAAGTAGAGAGAGAGAGAGAGAGAGAGAGAGAGAGAGAGAATAGAGAGAGTGAGAGAGTAGAGGCCAGCCATGACCACGTTGAAGGGGGAAGAGCCCCAGGGGCAGAAAGGTGAGAGAGTGTGGGAGAGCGGAGAGCAAAGAGGGAGAGGAGGAGCAAGTAGCCCCTCTTATAGTGGGCCAGATCTCTGGGGCGGGGCATACCTGACTACTGCGAGGTAGGTGTGGGGTGGAGCTTAGATAAAACCCCAACACCATGCCTGCGGCCATCGTAGGCCCCTAGCCCAGGGCCATCATAGGCCCCAGGTGATCAGCTCCAGTGATTAGCTCTGGTATCAGCCTCTAGCCTCCAGCCTGGTAAGGCTAACTGGCTGGAGCTTTTTGGGCCAGCCTGGTAAATTAACCGGCTGTTAGCCCTTAGGCCCAGCCTGAATGAACTAACTAACTCATTCTTCCTCTGAGTGTCTCTCTGAGTAGTAAGTATCTACTCTCTCTCTCTCTCTGTCTCTCTCAGACTCAATTGAGTCTGAGTATTAAGTAAACTACATCCTGAATCACATTTGGATAAGCTAAGAAAGGTTGCTTTTCTCAAGGACTCCCTGTGTGAGGTCTGAAACACAAAAGGCCAGTTCCTCATAAATTTCCCTTGCTTTTCAGGTGGCCCTGAGATAGCCTATCTGTAAGCAAAATCAAGAGTTAAAGGCAGAACTAGATCAACTTGTGGGGGAAAGTAGTAGCTATGGGACTAAGTACCAACTCAAATGCAAATTCTCTCTACTTTGCCCAATATCCATTAGTATTGAGAGGTTCTTTAGATGTAAATCTCTTTAGTCTGGCATATTGTTTGGAATCCACCTGCCCTGAAAGGCAGTGACTAGAAAACCAAAAAAAGAACTTGTGACTGGAATTTCTGGAATGCCTTTTCTACCATAATAATATAAATGGTTGGAGCAAAGCAAAGCAGAATTTTTTGCTATAAGATGGATTCTTACATATCTGTTTTCTTGGTTATGCCATGTCTCATCTACAAGGAAAGAGGAGAGTTTAGGAAATTGCCACGTGAGATTTTTAGCTTCTAAATATACAGAGTGGTCTGTTATTCTCAGGAGACATTTTTTCTTTCACCTCTGTCTGTAAAATATGTTTACAGACTTCACTGGGCCACTGCAGCACAACATCAAACTAAATGGAGGGAAATTTGAAACAATCCCACTAAAACCAGGGACTAGACAAGGCTGTCCCCTCTCTCCATATCTTTTCAATATAGTACTTGAGGTACTAGCTAGGGGTATTAGACAACATACGGAGGAGGTCAAAGGGATAGAAATTGGAAAGGAAGAAGTCAAATTATCACTATTTGCAGATGATATGATAGTCTACCTAAGTGACCAAAAACTCCACCAGAGAACTCCTACAGCTGATCAACAACTTCAGCAAAGTGGTAAGTTATAAAATCAACTCAAGCAAATCAGTAGCCTTCCTCTATTCAAAGGATAAGCAGGCTGAGAAAGAAATTAGGAAATGACACACTTCACAATAGCCACAAACAATATAAAGTACCTTGGTGTGACTCTGACCAAACAAGTATGACAAGAATCTGTATGACAAGAACTTCAAGTCTCTGAAGAAGGAAATAGAAGAAGACCTCAGAAAATGGAAAAACCAGCCATGCTCGTGGATTGGCAGGATTAGTATAGTTAAAATGGTCATCTTGCCAAAAGCAATATATAGATTGAATGCAATACCCATCAAAATCCCAACTTAGTTCTTCATAGAGTTAGAAAGAGCAATTCTCAAATTCATCTGGAATAACAAAAAACCCAGGATAGCTAAAACTATTCTCAACAATAAAAAAAAAAAATTCTGGGGAGATCAGTAACCCTGACCTCAAGCAATACTACAGAGCAATAGTGTTAAAAACTGCATAGTATTGCGACAGTGACAGGCAGGTTGATCAATGGAATAGGATTGAAGACCAGAAATGAACCCACACACCTATGGCCACTTGATCTTCAACAAAGGAGCTGAAAACATCCAGTGGAAAAAAGATAGCCTTTTCAACAAATGGTGCTGGTTCAATTGGAGGTCAGCATGCAGAAGACTGTAAATTGATCCATCCTTATCTCCTTGTACTAAGCTCAACTCCAAGTGGATCAAGGACCTCCACATAAAACCAGACACACTGAAATTAATAGAAAAGAAACTGGGAAAGACCCTTGAGGACATGGGCACAGGGGGAAAGTTCCTGAACAGAACACCAATAGCGTATGCTTTAAGATCAAGAATTGACAAAGGGGACCTCATAAAATTACAAAGTTTCTGTAAGGCAAAGGACATCATCAAAAGGACAAATCAGCAACCAACATAATGGGAAAATATCTTTACCAATCCTACATCTGATAGAGGGCTAATATCCGATATACACAAAGAACTCAAGAAGTTAGACCCATAAAACCAAATAACCCCATTTAAAAATGGGGTACAGAGCTAAACAAAGAATTTTCACCTGAAGAAATACGGATGGCTGAGAAGCATCTTAAAAAATGTTCAACATCATTAGTCATTAGGGAAATGCAAATCAAAACAACCCTGAGATTTCACCTCACACCAGTCAGAATGGCTAAGATAAAAAACTCAGGAAAAAACAGGTGCTGGCGGGGGATGTGAAGAAAGAGGAATATTCCTCCACTGCTGGTGGGGTTGCAAATTGGTACAACCACTCTGGACATCAGTTTGGCAGTTCCTCAGAAAACTGGTCTTGTCACTTCCAGTGGACCCTGCTATACCACTCCTGGGCATATACCCAGAGAATTCTCCAGCATGTAATAAGTATACATGCTCTACTATGTTCATATCAACCCTATTTATAATAGCCAGAAGATGGAAAGAACCCAGGTGTCCCTCAACAGAGGAACAGATACAAAAAATGTGGTATATATACAATGGAGTACTATTCGGCCATTAGAAACAATGAATTCATGAAATTCTTAGACAAATGGATGGAGCTGGAGAACATCATCCTAAGTGAGGTAACCCAGTCTCAAAAGGTCAATCATGGTATGCACTCACTGATAAGTGGATATTAGCCTAGAAACTTGTAATACCCAAGACATAATCCACATATCAAATGATGTCCAAGAAGAATGGAGGAATGGCCCCTGGTTCTGGAAAGGCTCAGTGCAGCAGTATAAGGCAATACCAGAACAGGAAGTGGTCGATGGGGGAACAGGGCGAGGGAAGAGGGCTTATGGGACTTTCGGGAAGTGAGGAACCAGGAAAGGGTAAATCATTTGAAATGTAAATAAAAATAAATCGAATTAAAAAACGTTCCTGTTCCACCCCTTACAGAGGAGCCTGCCTATGTTTTCTCTCACTTTGCAGTGAGAAGAACCATTGTCTCTCTTCATCTCTCTCTCATGGTCTGTTATATTCTGTTATGTTCTTTATCTCTTATGTTCATTATTGCTTATACTCTACATCTCTACTATTCTCCTTCTGCATCTCTAATTCTTCTCTCTTCTTCTTCATCTCCCAACTACTCAGCCCCCTCCTCTCTGTAATGTGTCTATCCTTATTCCACTTCTTCCTTAATTCGGTTCTTTCTTACTGCCTCTTAATGTATTGTTTCTAGTTTTAATATTTCCCAGGACACACGATCACATGGTATCCCAGTTATCAACACTTTACCACAGTTTAAACATAAGTTCAAATAATAAACTAAATAAGCAATTTACAACAGATGTTTTCATGTGTTTCCATTAAGACTAGATATCTAACTTGCATTCATTATCTGTCAATAGCTACACAGGTTTGTGGAGATTCTAAAAGTATAATTCTTATGTCTCAGTTAACATTTAGGATATTGTATAGATAAAACCAGTCAATATTTTATCTTAAAGTCTTACACTTACCATAAATTATTCATTCCTAACATATGGCTTTACCACATAAGTGTATTATAGTCTAAAGGAATGTTTTCCTAAATCATAAATTTAGCACAACTGGGCAATGACACATGAAGAATTGCAGAGTCCCAATTGCAGCTTTCATAATACAAAGAGTTCTAATTGCAGTTCTTATTACAAAGGGCTTAATAATTACAAGTATAATTTTAGGATTTCTCAAAGAATCATCATTAGTAATTAAAAAATCATCTATTTGTATAGCATCACCACAGGACAGTACATCTCTGTTAATAAGCAGAAAAATCTCTTCAGTAGAATAGGCTAATGCCCAGGAATTTTTAGATTAATAATGACAGGAAAAGCATATCAATAGCAGGACTCAATCTTGAGGCTTGTCCCTTGGGATTTGTCTCCAAGGGTCCATTCTTTAAGTTCCATAGTGATCTATGTCTGGAAGATCACCTGCTATCCTTTAGCATCTTCTATATTGCTCTTGACACCATAGTCACTTATTTTTGGGTGATTTTACCAGTTCTGAGTATCTGTATCAACCTCGATCCATTAAAAATAAAACTATTTTTGTAAAGGGGTGAGATAGAAAATTACATATGTATTAATAGTCTTCAATAAAAGTTCATGAGTGGCAACCATTGTTCTACTCTGGAAAAATTACAATAGAAGAAGCTATGTATATGAGCGGGGCAAGATTATATATGAGGTATCTCTTTTATCTTCTATATTTTGTTATGAACATAAACTCTTCTTAAAGGATTTTATAGAAAAAATGGCTAAACTTATAAAAATTAAAAATTTATATAATTTTCCCATTATTGAAAAGGTTTTATGAACTTATAAAATTAAATTATCATTAAGCATCTACCTGTGCTAGTAATTATTGTTATTTTATAATTGCTTGGTTTTGTATATTATATGTTGGTCATTTTGTTATTTTGTTTGTCACAGGCATAGTAGAGTACTCAAGTTTATTATTATAGAAGTAAAGACTTACAGATATTTCGATATTCTGGTTATTGTAAAATACTAGCAACCATGTTAGTGAGATGGATCAACATGTAAGATATATCAATGTTCTCAAGGATGACCCAAGGTCAATTTTTAGATCCTAGATAATGAAACTCATAACTATTCTAAGGCCAAATCAAAAATCCTCTGGCCTCCATAGGTACCTTCATGCATATGATGAACAGGAATTCAAACAGATGTACATAAAAAAACAATAAATCATTTTTAAAGGTGGTTTATTATCAAAATTAAAGAAAATATAAAGGTATAATGGAGAAGCAAAGCTTCCATTAGCAACTAATATGCTCTGAATAGAAGCTATAATTAAAAAAACAAGATGGAATTAACCTAACCAAAGATATATATCAAAGACTTCTATAATGAAACATTAAAACACTAAAGAAGTTAGAAAGACAATAAAAGGTAGGAAGACCTTCCATAAACACATATTGAATAAATCAGTATTGTAAAAACAACTATCATACTGAAATGTATCTTCATATTCAATTAAATAAAAATAAATATTTAAGTGACAGTCATAACACCAATTAAAATAAAACAAAATTCATACATTAGCATAGGAGACACTGGATTACCAAAGAGATCGTGTGCAAAAAGAATATAACAGAACGTATCAATATATCACATTTCAGGTTATTCTATAGTGACAGCAACGTAAACATTGTATAAAAAGAGACACATATATCAATGTAAAAAAAGAGGATCCATTTCCAAGGTCATATGACTACATTATTCAATTTTCAATAAATATATCAAAAATGAACACACTTGAACAAAGATATCATCAACAAATGGATCTGTGAAAACTGGATGTTTAACATCAAAAAATAAAATTAAATATTTATTTCTCAATCTGTCAATCAAGGAAATAAACAGAAGATTGGAAATTCTGAAACTTTTAAGGGAACAAGTGAGAAATACACTTCAAGAAATAAGCACAAAGACTATGAATAGGACTCTCATCACTATGAAAATAAGGTACTGTGGATGAGTTTTATGGTTTTAGAAACCCAAACCAGGTATAGTAGCTCACTCTCTCTTCTTGCTGTAAATGTAGAGCTCTAAAATCAGGATGTAAAACTTTCAGTTCCTTCTCCAACACCACATCTGCTTGCATGCCAATGTTTCCTGCCATGGCAATAATGGACTAAATCCCTGCACCATAAGCCATTCCCAATTACTTTCCTTTGTAAAATTTTTCAGTGGTCATAATGTCTCACAGCAGCAATAAAACCCTAACAGAGACACCATGTTGGCTAGAAAACAGACCCAGTATGGGGCAGGATATAGGTAATGTGGCAAATGGGAAAATAGGAAAGAGACACTAATTAAGAAAGAAGATCAGTACTGATTGAAAAGAAGGGAGGAAAGAGAAAGAACATCAAGGAAGTTTGTCTGATAAAGCCTCAAGAGATGCTATTTCATATTATTTCATATATTTAAAATAAATTATATCCAAATATTTGAAATAATACAAAATATTTTTCATATATTTTAAACATCAATATATATATATATAAAACATAGGAGACACTGGATTACCAAAGAGATCCTGTGCATATATATACACGAGTGTGCGTGTGTGTGTGTGTGTGTGTGTGTGTGTGTGTGTGTGTGTGTGACAAAATCTCTAGTAGTGAGCATGGAAAACCTCCTTATAAGTTGTTGGTTACAGTGGTTCAAATTACTTCCCACACAATGTAGTATATTGCTATTGCCTTTTGATTGCTTTCTGCAGTTAAAGATAAGTCTTAATTGCTAAGAATATTACTTACTTCAAACACAGAGTTTGAATTGATGCTGGATCTAACCAAGGAGACTTCTTCTTGTTGTCCAGCTTTCATATTACCAGAAAGTAACATGCAAGCTGATGAGAAAAGAAAATAATCAGTAGTCCAATCCAACTGTAATACTGATGAACAAGAACAGTTGCATTAACATCTTGACAATAACCAATATCTGTTTGATTGGACTTAAAGTCCACTCACCAGGATCAAAGGCATGCCTAGTACTAGAAATATGTCTACCTAGTCAGAACTAGTGAGATCACATATATTATAAGAAAAACTACTACCTTCACCTTACTAGACCCAAATAATTTTTATTTGCATTCTTAATCTTAATTTTATATTCACAGGTACATGTAGCCCTTATCTGAGAAGTTTTTGGAGGCAGACAAATGAAATAGAGGTGGTTCCAGAAAACTGAAACTAGTGATATTGCAGAGATCAATATGTTAGGAGAAAATCCCCCAAAGAACAGATCTGTAATACAACACAACTCCTCGACCTTAGACTCAGGGGATATCACAGAAAGAACAATGTTTGTAAAAGCCAAAGGCAAAGAGCATCTACTGTGAAATTTTCTCCTAGAAATGGCAAAGAAGTTACACCCATAGTACCTCAACAGAATAGCTGTCTAAATAAGACCTTAACAATAACAGTATCAATAAACATACTAGTGCTTAAGAGTAAAACATAATAGTATATAGAATTCTACCCCTAGATTAAAAAAAAAAAAAAAACAGCAACTATTGTCTACTGAGAAAGGGAAAATTTGCATCTCTAGAAATATTCCCCCTAAATTGTTATCCAATACAAAGAGGTCTTACCTGATACACAAAACAGACACATCAAGTTTTACACATTTACACATATTTCTATACAATAATAAGCAAGAAAAAAATGCCACCAGTTAGAGTGGATATGGGTTATTGTAAGAAATAGAAAAATGAAGCATATAATTATATTATTACTAAAACAAAAATAATTTGGGGATATTGTTTTTGCGGTAGTTTGAATGTGCTTGGCACAGGAAGTAGCACTATTAGGATGTGTTACCTGATTGGAGTAGGTGTGGCCTTGTTGGAGGAAATCTGTCATAGTAAGGATGGGAAAAGAGACCTTTCTCCTAACCATATGGAAATAGTTCTTCTTATAGCCTTCAGATGAAGATGTAGAACTCTCAGCCCCTCCTAAACCATGCCTGCCTGAATACTGCTATGCTTCTGCCTAGATGATAATGGACTGAACCTCTGAACTTGTAAGCCAGCCCCAATTAAATGTTGTCCTTATAAGACTTGACTTGGTCATGGAATCTCATTACCCTACTAAAACCCTAATTGAGACAGAGGTTGGTACCAGCGACTGAGGTATTGCTGAAATAGGCCTGATCATGTTTTGGTTTGGGGGAATGTGGATTTGGGGGCATTGTATTTGAGAAGCAGTGGAATGCCTTAAGTGGGGGCTTCCTAGTAGGGATATGGAATACATTGGTGCTGAGGATGATTTGAGCTCTGCATAGATTGCACAATAGGTCTCAATGAAGAATGTTAGTATGTGGCCTAAAAATTGGTTTTTTAATATTTTGATGAAGAATATGGCCATTTTTTTCCTACTATCAAAGAGTCATTCTGAGGCTAAGGTGAAGATATTTAATTTCTTTGACATGGGAAGCCTTAAAAGAGTCTGGTATAAATGCCCTTGTGTGGTTACAAAAGTATATTATTAACAGTGTTTTAATGAAAGGGAGCAAGCTGAGAAAGTAAAATATAAAATGGATGCTTCAAGTAAATAAAGGGGCACCAGGAAATGAAATGAATCTGAATCCTATGTTCAAGAAGATGAACAGCTCCATCCATTTGCCTAAGAATTTCATTAACCCAGACTCAAAAGGTGAATCATGGTATGCACTCACTAATAAGTGGATATTAACCTAGAAAACTGGAATACCCAAAACATAATCCACACATCAAATGAGGTACAAGAAGAAAGGAGGAGTGGCCCCTGGTTCTGGAAAGACTCAGTGAAACAGTATTCAGCAAAACCAGAACGGGGAAGTGGGAAGGGGTGGGTGGGAGGACAGGGGAAGAGAAGGGGGCTTGCGGGACTTTCGAGTAGTGGGGGGGCTAGAAAAGGGGAAATCATTTGAAATGTAAATAAATTATATCGAATAATAAAAAAAAGAAATCCCTATTGATATTTAAAAAAAAAAAAAGAAGAAGAAGATGAACAGATTAAAGGAGTGGTGACCTTGAGGCAAGTGCTTACCCAGCTAAATTTAAGTATTAGTATGCTAGTAGATACCTTTAATCTCACAAGACAGAGGGAAGCAGATCTCTGAGTTGAAGCCCAGCCTGATACAGAACAAGTTCCAAATAGGGAAAAGCTTAAGTCCAGGTGTGGTGGTACACACATTTTATCCCAGGATTCAGAAGACAAAGCCATGCAGATCTCTTAAGTTCAAGGTTGATTTGTAGAGCAAGTTCCAGGACAGCCAGGCTTAGGCAGTGAAGGAGTTGGTAAACAAAAAGCTAGTGATAATGTAATAGAACACAAGGGTCATGTTCCTGCACCTGCAAGCAGAAGAACTCAGTAGCTTTGGCCATGTGAGTCTGGATTTAGAATCAATGATAAAAAGGACTACTGGGACTTTTGATGCTGGTTAGTTGGAGATAGGAAATTAGTCTTGATTAAAAAGAGACCAGCATCTGGAGTACTATTCAGCCATTAGAAACAATGAATTCATGAAATTCTTAGGCAAATGGATGGAGCTAGAGAATATCATACTAAGTGAGGTAACCCAGACTCAAAAGGTGAATCATGGTATGCACTCACTATTAAGTGGATATTAACCTAGAAAACTGGAATACCCAAAACATAATCCACACATCAAATGAGGTACAAGAAGAAAGGAGGAGTGGCCCCTGGTTCTGGAAAGACTCAGTGAAACAGTACTCAGCAAAACCAGAACGGGGAAGTGGGAATGGGTGGGTGGGAGGACAGGGGAAGAGAAGGGGGCTTACGGGACTTTCGGGGAGTGGGGGGGGCTAGAAAAGGGGAAGTCATTTGAAATGTAAATAAATTATATCGAATAAAAAAAAAAGAAAAAAATACAAAAAAAAAAAAAAACTCAGGAGACAGCAGGTGTTGGTGAGGATGTGGAGGGATGTTTCTTACTGGCTTGCTTCTGCTGATTTGCTCAGCTTGCTTTCTTATAAAACCCAAGACCACCAGCCCAAAGATGGAACCATATACAGTGGGCCCTCCCCTCTTGCTTGCTAAATGAGAAAATGCCTTATAGCTGGATGTCATGGAGGCATTTCCTGTGACTCTTTTCTCTGTGATAACTCCAGCCTGGTCAAGTTGACACACAAAACCAGGCGGTAAAATTCTCAAACATGTTTCTTTGGCCTATTACATGCATATCTTCTTGTCATTTTAATAAACTACTAGTCTTACACATGTATAGTGTTTTGATTGAGTTTATGTCTGAATAGGTTTTAAATGGGGAAATAAAGTTTCTTTAAACCAAAAAAAAAAAAAAAAAAAAAAAAAAAAGAAGAGACCAGCATCACTGAGTTGAAATCTTCTGGGAAGTGTTTTATGAAAGCACAAAGAAGTTCCAGAGTTACATAGATAGTCAAGGTTATACCTCATACTGCAGCTGGACTTGGTAATGTGTAAAATCACATATGTGGTACTGATGTTGAAAGTGTGAAGGGGTCTTGGAGAACAGCTGAGGTATGGCAATGTGAGAAGCCAGGAAAGGTGAATGTGCAGTCTCAGTTGCATTTGATAGCCCAGGACTGGAGGGGTCATGCAAAGAGGTTGAGGTGTAGCACTGTGCTACTAAGTTTCCAACTGAATAACCATGTTTAAACCTACAGATTTGTCTTGTTCTCAACCGTATTCAGAGAAGTTTATTTTTCAGTGTATTGTGGGAGACCAAACTGTGGAAAACCAGACTTTCAACAGCTCTCACCTTGAGAGTCCACTGACTATGCAGTTTATAGCTGAACCACCCACTTCACACAAGGCTGATCAACTGGTTCTTATCCTGGCCAAACACCTGGGGTTGTCTAGGCGGAACAAGCATTCCAGAAAAGCTGCTAAAAGCCACAGTTAACATCTGCCCCAGATGTCCTTTTCTCTTTCTTTGCCTTTAGCATTCCCCCTCAACACCTCCCTACTTCCTCTTACTGTGTATTCAAAACCAAGTATTTTGCTTTTCATTAAAGAGGCCTTTACAAGACACCCCTTTTGCTTGGCTTCACTTTTCTTTCCTGCCCATTTCTCTTTCAGGCCAGCCCTCCTTGACTTCCAGAATAACTAGGTCCCACGGGACGTGATATATTGTGATTAAGAAAAATACTTATAGCTGGTCAAAGTTTAAGTAACTGTGAGTGCTAAGCTATGAATGAAATGGCTTCCATCATCCATCAAAGGAAGATGTCACAGAAAAGCATGTAGAAGAAAAATAAGACAAAACTGAATCAGAAATATAAAATGAAAATTTCTGGAAATAAGAGCAATGCTACATTCGTCAATTATCAGTATCTTTGATTTTCAATTCCAGATAAAAATCATCAAAATTCTAAGATGAACTGGAAAGCTTGTGGAGGAACTTTGAGCAATTGGCAGTTTCTGAGGAGAGGAAAGTCAGTCATTTTTTGAAGTAATAGCCTCTGTTAGGTTCCATATGTTCCAGTGGATGGACCTACACCCTGGCATATGGACATCTGAGCATAGTTGGCACCACTAATTGGATTCAATGGGTTATTTGTAGCAAAAAGGACATGAAGTTGGTACATGACAGACTGGGGTCATTACCAGGAGTTGAAGTGAGCAAATGGTAGATGGTTGTAGCCAAAATATATTGTCTAAATGTATAAGCTCTTCAAAGAATAGATAAGAAATATTATTTTAAAGGTAATCTTTGTTATTGTGGTGGTTTGAATATCAAGTTGCTCCTATAGACTTATGTATTTAAAGACTTACTTATAGGACAAGGTACTACTGAAAGGATTACAAGAATTAGGAAATACAGCCTTATTGGAAGAAATATGTCACTGGAGATAAGTTTTGCATTTTCAAAACCCCATGGGAAATCTCTACCGTTGATCAGGATGTAGTTATCATCTAGTGTTCCAAAATCTACCTAAAGGGCACCATGTTTCCTACCATGAAGATAATATACTAAACCTCTGACATTGTAAGTAAGACCCAAATTGAGTGGTTCTCTATTAATAATTGCCTTAATCATTGTGCCTCTTCATAGCTGTAGAACAGTAGTAAAAACAAGTAGGCAGAGGTTCAGTCAAATAGTTAAAGGAATTAATTGTAGAAAACACTTAATTGAACATTTATTTTATTTATTTTTCCAGCACAATAATTTTATTATTTGGGAATTTCATAAAATGTATATAGATCACACTTGCTTCCCATTCCTACGAGGGTTACCATCCTACCTTCATGCCCTCCACATTTCCAAAGGAAGAAAAGAAAAGAAAAGAAATCAAGCCCAATTTGTATTGTCTATATACTCATTGGAGTACAGTCAAACTTGTAATGCCCAACTCCTTAAAAAAGCAGAGTCCTTTCCCCAAAACCACACAAAAACAAGCTGCTATGAAGATCTACATTTTACAATGTTATCAAAGTTTATAATCACTCTTTTCAATAGCTTCCTCTCTGGATCCTTTTCCTTTGGAGGGGATAGGAGTTGTAAGGGAAGTCTTCAATGTCTCTCTCAGTTATGACTTTTCAATCATCAATAACACCTCAAAAGAACTTTCCAGTGATGGCATGGGTCATGACCACCAATATAGTTTCTGGTCATAGCTCAGATAACTGATGTCGATCTGTTCGTGGCATCTTCATGGATCACAAATGTCAACATGGTTCCAGGTGGCAGCACAGAACACTATCATCAAAATACACTCAGGTGACAGCATAAACCAGTGAAATCAACGCAGTCTCCATAATGAGCATCTTGTCTCCAGCAGCAGTACAGAAAGTAAACATGAACAAGTTCTCTGGTAGCAACAGGGTTCGTGGATATCAAAAAGACTTCTGGTGGCAACATGAAATATGAATACCAACATAGTTACCAGTAGTATCACTGATCAGTGAAATCAACAAGATTCATGTGGCAGCTTTAATAAGGGAAATCAATCTGGTCCCCAGTAGTAGCAAGGATCATTGACATAAACATGGCTTCTGGCTGAAGCATGAATTGTAGATGTTACCAAGGTATCAGGTGGCAGCATAGACCATGGAGAGCAAGATGGTTGCCAGTGTTCATATAGATCAGTGATATCAAGGACTTCAAAATGATCACAGTGGCAGAACAGAAGTCTTACAACAATACATTCTTAGCTGTATGGGCCATGGGCTTCCACATAGTCTTAAGCAGCAACATGGATCATGAACGTCAACAAATTCTCTGATTGCAATAGAGACGATGGATATCATCCTGGTTACTAGCAAAAGTATAGATCAATGGCATCAACATATGCTCAGTTAGCAGGAGGAATAACCAGGCATCCTGGATCCAGTAGCAGAAGATATCAGAGATATTAACTTGAATACAATTATCAGCATGGGTCATGGTCTCTAGTTAAAACGCAGAGCATTGGCATCAATAGGGTTTAGGGTAGATGCTCAGATAACAGATATTATTAGCCTAGGCCTTAGTGTCAGCAGAGATCATTAACATAGACATTGTTACATGTGACAGCATGGACCATGGACATCAAAAATGTCCCTGCATCATGGATCACTGACATCAAGACAGTTTCTGATGGCAGTTTGGATCATGGACATCAAAGTGGTGCTCAGTGGCAGCACAAATCACAGACACCAACAAGGTTTCTGGAGGCAATATCAACCATTGGATATAATGATGGTAATCAGCAGCAGCCTAGAGAGAACATAACATGGTCATCAGAGAAGCATCAATCCATGACATCAAGATAGTTTGTTGGTGAAAACTGGAATCATAAAGATCATACTAGGCCTCAGAGGCAGCAGGCATCTCTGAAGTCAACATGATTGGTGGTGGCAGTTATGGTCTTCTTCATAACATGGTCTCAAGCAGCTGCACAGACCATTGACATTAACATAGACTCCAATGGCATGTTGGATCAGATACATCAAACTGGTGCCTGGTGGTTAGCATTGAACACTCTCCAAAATATTATCTCTGCAGGTAGGACAGAACATGACCTTTAACATGGTATCAGCAGAAACAGGTATCATGTATATCAACAAGGACTCTGTTAGAAACAGTAACTATAAACATTATTTTGATAATCAGCAACATAAGTAATCAGTGACATCAATATGTTTGCCAGTGACAGAACCAATTATAAGCATCACATGGTCTCTAACAGCAGCAACAGCAGCATCATGGATCACTGACATCAACATAGTTTACAGTAGAAGATTTGACCACAGACATGTGTCTGGTCCCCAGGTGTAGCACAGAACACTTACCGCAACATGATCTGAAGCAATAGTATAAAACCTGAACTTCACCATAGAATATGGCAGCAATAAGGATCATGGTCATCAACAGGGTCTTCACTGGATATTTGGACTATAGATTTCAACATGGTTAACGGTGGCAACATGGATTGATGACACCAAAATAGATTATGGAGGCAACTGGGATCACCAAAATTAACCTAGTCCCCAGTGGTAGTAGGGATCACAGACATCATGGTTGCCAGTAGCAGCATGGATCATGAAATCATGATGCCTATTGCTAGGATTTAGTGACATCAACATAGTTTTAGGGTATGTCGAATCATGAACCTAAATCTCTAGTATGATGGTGGATCATTGATAGCAACAATTTTTCTCGTGCCAGTACACATTTAGTACATTATATGGTTTATAACACTAGCAGCATGGATCACTGATATCAACATAGTTTTCAGTGTCAGGGCATACTTCAGATACAAGTCTGCCAATGTAGGTCAAAATATTTACCTCAAATTAATTTGAAGTACATTATGGACCATGGCATTTAGTACAGTCTCTAGCAATAATGGGGAACATGACCATTAAATTGGTTACCATCAACAAAACAAACTATAAATGCCATCATGCTGCCAGTGTCAGCAGGAATAACTAACATTAACAAAGCTTCAGGTTGTAGGTTGTATCACTGACATCAAACTGTTCTCTGGTGGCAACATAGAACTCTTCCCTCAGAAAGAACTCAGATGGTAGTATTGAACATGAATTTCAACATTGTCTCTAATTGCCACAGGGATTGTTGATATCAACAACCTCCTCAGAGGCAACATAGACTGTGGACTTCAATATTGATACTTGTGCCAACATTGATAAGTAGCATCTACTTACTTTCAGGTGGCAGTTGGGATTACTGTTACCAACATGATTCCCAGTGACAAGAAGGGTCATAGACATCATGGTTACAGGCAGCAGCAGTTATGGTGAATAGACCATTATCCAAGATCTCTGGTGGGTAGAATATCTGTGATATCAACATAGTATCAGGGATCAGGTTATATCATGGACATAAACATAAGCCTGACATTCCAATTTTAGGAAAAAAACATATACCTGACATTCCAATGTTAGCATGGATCACTGACAGCAATACGGTTGTTAGTGATAGAACAGACTATATATATGTGTATTTGTGTGTTTATGTGTGTGTAGTCTGTTCTCTCTATATATATATATCATAGATATCATAGACTATATATAGACATGTGAATATATATATATATATATATCATAGACTAAAGCTGCAGAAGTGTGTGGAACACTGACATCAAAGTAGTCTAAGGTGGCGGATATTATCTTACAAATTAATCTGGTCCCAAAGAGTAAGAATACCTAAAAACACTTACCTCAACCTGACCTTAGTCAGAAGTATGGAAAATTGACCCAAACATTATCTCTGACAGTAACAGGGATCATACCATAAACAGAGTTTCCATAAATAATATGAACTATGGGCATCATCATGTTTGCTGGCAGCGGCAGGCATTACTGACACCAACATATCTTGAGGATGATCGAACTTAATTACAGGTGGTCTGAGGGTCAGATCACATACATCTCACTGGTATCTAGTGGCAGCATGGAACACTTACCTAACCATAACCTTAAGTAGAAGTATTAACCATGAAATTTAACATGACCTCTGGTTGCCAGGGATCATAGATATCAAAAACCTCTTTGGATGTGACAGGAACTATGAACTTCAATATGATTATGGTAGCAGTATGGAAGATTAACTTCAACATATTTTCTGATGGCAACTGGGACCACTGATATTAGTGTGGTGCCCAGAAGCAGCAGGAATCACTAACAACATGGCTGTGTGTGGCTGTGTGGAACAAAGAAATACCATTGTGTTGCTTAAGAAGATGTATCAAAGAGATCAACATTGTTTCAGAGGGCAAGTTAGAATATGGAAATAAACCTCTTTTCCAGTGGCAGGATGGATCAGTGAAATCAACATTTTCACCAGTAGAAATAAAGAACACAGGGATATAACATGATCTCATGCAGCAGCTTCATGTATCAAGGACATCAGCATTCTTTCTGGTGTCAAATAGGATCTCAGGTATCAGTCTGGGTCCCAGTGGCAGATCAAAACCTGTGGTCATCAGCATGAGCACAGGTAGCAGTATCAAATTTGGACTTCAGCATGCTCTTTAAAAGCAAAATGGATTATAGCCATCAACAGTCTCCATAGGCAACACAAAATATGGACAACATCATGGTGGCTGACAGAAGCTGGCATCACTGATATCAACATAGCTTCAGGTTAAAGGTCAGATCACATAATCATATTAGTCTCCTGTGGAAGAAGACTTACCTCCACATTAACTCAAGCAACAGTATTCACCATGAACTTCAACCTGGCTTATAGTGGCCACAAAGGTCATAGAAATTCATAAGCTCTTTGGAGGCAACATGGACTATGAACATCAACATGTTTACTGGTGGAAGCAAGGATGAGTGACATAACCAAAACATCAGGTACCAGTGGGCATCACTGATACCATGGTTGTGAGTGGCAGCATAGATGATGGACATACCATGCTCTGTGTTTGGAAGAGGAATCAAAGATGTGAACATAATTTCAGACCATAAACTACTTCTCCAATGACAGGATATATCCTTGATACCAATATAGTTACTAGTAGCAGCTTAATCATTGATATAAATGTAATTTCCAGGAGCATCAGGGATCACTAAAAACATAGTTGCTGGGGGCAGCAGGGATGCTGAACATATTACAGTATCTGTTTTGTGGAAATACCAGTAATATTAACAAAGGTTCAGAGGACATGTTAACTATGGATATAAACTACTTTTCCAGTGTCAGAATCAGTGGTTGACAGAAATATCTTTGCTTAGTACAGTAAGGATCTTATATATAATATAGTTTACAGCAGTAAATATATGGATCATTGACATCAACATAGTTTCTAGTGATAGGATCTCAGACATCAATCTGGACAATAGTGACAGATCAGAACACTTAACTAAATGTGAAGCCAGAAAGCAGCATATACCATGGACTTCAGCGTAGTCTCCAGCAGCAACATGGATCAAGGCCATCTACAGAATCTCCATAGGCACAATGAACTATGGACATCATCATGGCTGAAGGATGCAGCAGGAATCACTAATATCAACACAGTATCATTAGCAGGTAGGATCACATGCATCAAACTGGCATCCAGTGAAAGCATAGAAAATTTACCTCAAAAAGATCTAAGGCATCCATGAGGAACATGGACATCAACATGGTCTCCAACAGTAACAGGGATCATGACAATGAGGATCTCCATTGGCAAAACATCCTATGCACATCACAATGGTTGTTAGTACAAGCACATGTAATTATAATTCTGGTTACAGGTGACAACTTGGATGATAAACATATTGTGTCCTATGGAGGGAGAAGGGATCAGTGAAATCAACATAGTTTCAGAGTATAGGTATGATAATGGACATAAACCTCTTTTCCAGTGGAAAGACGTATCATGAAAATCAATATGGTTACACATAGAAAAACACATCTTACATATAACATGGTCTCAGGTGGAAGAAGCTTAGATCGCTGACATCTGTGTACATTCTGGTGGCAGTTAGAACTACTCATACTATTGAGTTCACAAGTAGCAGAAATGATTACTGACATTATGGCTGCTGGTGGCATCATCAATTGTAGACATACAATCATGTCTTTTGCCATGATGTATCAGAGACCTCATCATTAACTTCAGGTAGCAGGACAGACCAGAGACATTAAACTCATGTAAAGTGGCAGCACAGAACATTTATCTCAAAATGTAGCTGGGGATACATGCAAGCATCAGGGACATTAGTCTAGTGTCTTGAGGCAGGTAGGGTCTCAGACAGCAATCCAGTTCCCACTGCAACCTCAGCACACTTATATCAACATGATGTCAGACATCAGTATTGACTTTGGAATTCAGCAGGTTATCAATCAACATTATTGATGATGGCCATAAACAGGGTCTCTATAGACAGCAGAAGCAATAAATACCTTCAAGTTTGATGGTATCAACATGCTACACTGATATAAACATAGTTTCACATTGCAAGTGATGTCACATACATCAAAATTATCTCTAATAGAATCATACAGCACTTACCTCCATATGACAATAGGCAGCGTTTCTGACAAGGAACTTTATATTAGACTCTTCTAGCTGAGGGATCACAGATATCACCAAGCTCTTATGAGATACAATACTAATTATGGATATCAAAATGGTTATTGATGGTAGCATGAATGAGAGACACTAATATATTTCTACTGGCGGTTGGGATCATTGATATCATAAAACTGGTCCAAAGAGGCAGTAGGGATCACTAATATTCTGGTTGCTGGTGACAACAGGGTTCTGGACTATAGCATGGTGTTTGTGGCCAGGGAGTATTAGGGACATCAAGATAGTTTCAGAGAGCAGGTCAGACCATGGACAGAAATGTCTTTTCTAGGGGCAGGAAGGGTCCTTGACATCAAAATAGTAAAAGATAGCAGCACACGTCTTAAATGTAGCATGGTATCAGGTAGCTAAAGCGTGGAACATCAGCATTCAATGGAGACTCTACTGGGAGTTGGAATTACTCATATAATGTGGTTTGAAGTGGCAGCAGAGATTACAAACATCATGCCTGGTGGTGGTATCAAGAATCATGATTATACAATTGTGTCTGTTGCCGCAAATGTACCAGTGTCCTTAAAATAACTTAGCACAGATTAGTTAATTCAATATGCCTTCTATATCAGTGCTGGTCATATACATCAGCATAGTTTCTGGGAGGCAAAATGATCCTAGACTTTAACAATATCTTATAAAGCAATACCACATATAGGTTTCAATACGGCTATTGCTGGCATCATGAATGATTGGTGTCCACATACCTATTGGAGGTAGGTTTTGTTAGTGATATTATTATGGTTCACACTGGCAGCAGGGATCACTAATAGCAAGATTGCCTACAGCAGTATGGAACTTTGAAAATGCCATGGTTTCAGTTGCCATGTGCATCATCAGTAACATCAGCATAGATTAAGAGGGCAGGGGAGATTATGAAGATAAACCACTTTTGCAGTGGCAAGATCTTTGACATCACTAGCATTTCTGGTGGCAGTATGGATCTTATACATAAAATGGTCCAGGGTGGGACTGCATGCTTGCATCAACAGAGTTTCCTGGGGCAGGTAGAATCTGAGACATCATCTGAAAATGAGGGCCAGATCATAACACTTCAATGTGACCTCAGGCGTCAGTATACACCTATGAATTCAGCATGTTATCAATCAGAAACAGGGATCATAGACTCATCAGGTTCTCCATAGGCAAGAGAAATGATGGCCACCATCAAGTTTGCTGGAGGCTGCAGGCAGCATTAACATCAACGTAGATTCAGGTTGAAGAATGGTTTGCACACATCAGACATATATCAAGAGCAGCACACAACACTTACCTTCATATTATGTTAGGGAGCAGTACTGACCATAAAATTCACAAGAAAATCTTCTGACCAGACATATCATAGATATCACCAAGCTCTTCAAAGTAATCATTGAATATGGATGTTGTCAGGGTTATAGGTGGCAGCATGGTTGGATGACATCAATATATTTTAGTTGGCAGTTAGGATGACATCAAACAACTTCAAAGTTGCAGCAAAGATCACTAGTATCCTGGTTGCTGGTGGCAGCAGGGATCTGCAATAAACCATTGTGTTTATTGCCAAGACCTCTACATAGTTTCAAAGGACATGTCAGAATATGTATGGAAACATCTACTCCAGTGGCAGGATAGATTCTTGAAGTCAAAATGGCTTCTTCTACTGGCACTCATCTCTATCAGCATGGATAATTGGCATAACAGCACTTCTGGTGTCAGTAAGGATCCTAAATACAATATGGCCTACATTGAGGCTGCATTTGTATATCAGGGAATTCCCCATAATTTCCTGTGGCTGGTAGGATCTCAATAAGAACAATAGGCAACTTCATAGATGCTGGTAGGCCAGTGATAGCAAGTCTCCAGGATCTGAGATAAACCATGTTGTGTGTCGTGAGGAGCTATATTGACATTTATGGAGTTTCAGAAGATATGCAGACAATGGATACAAACATCTACTTTTGTGAGAGGATGCATTCTTGATATCAAAATAGTTATATCTGGCAACACACATCTTTAGCAGGATGATTCTTTGTCATCAACATCTCTTCTGGTTATACTAATGATGCATTATGGGTATTAACAGTTTCTTATGGCATATATGATCTCAATAGGAGTAATGGACACAATCGTGTTTGGTAGTGAGAGCAGACACTATTGACCTCAACATAGTTTCTGGTAGCATGTTAGACCACACGTATCAAAGTCCACACTGTTGGCAGGATCAAACACTTAACTCACCATGAACTTGGGCTTCAATATTGACCATGAATTTCACAATACATTCTTCTGACCATGGGAATCACAGACATCACCAAGCTTTTTAGACTCAATGACTGTGGATATCAACATGGCTATCAGAAGCAAAATGGATGAGTGACATTGATATGTTTCCATTTACACTGGGTTAACTGATATGATTAACCTGGTTCAAAGTGTCAGCAGAGATAACTAAAATCCTAATTGCTGGTATCAACTGATTTCTAGAATATACAATGTTGTTTGTTGGCATTAGGTATCTTAGACATCAAACATTGCTTTTTAATAGGAGAGGTCAGCCCATGTAGAGAAACTTCTTGATTGTCAGGATGAATCTTAAACATCAAAATGTTTTCAGATATCAGCACTCATCTCTGGCATCATGGCTCTTTGACAACAGAAACAAATTTGTTTTTAGTAATATGGCCTACATTGGGGGTTATAGACATGTATCAGTGACTTCTCCAAAATTTTCTGTGGCAGGTAGGATCTCAATAGGAATATTAACACCATCATGATAGTGGATAGGCAGTGGCAGAGCAATGATCTATTATACACTATGGTGTTTCTTGTCAGGAGTTGTAAGTAACAATTAACGGTGTTTCAGAAGGCAGGTCAAAACATGAAGAGACACTACTTCTTTAGTGGCAGAATGGATCCTTGACATAAAATATTTATACCTAATAGCACACATGGTTTCAGTTGGCAGAGGCATGGGTCATTGATAACAGTATAGATTCTAGTGACACTTTGGAGGCTAACATTAATGTCAACATTAATGTTAACATTAACAGTCAATAGCAGTTTTGACCAACAGCAGAGTATACTTTTATGACCATAGGGATCCTTAACATTTAACATTCTTATCAGAGCAAACATTCAATATAGTTCTCAGCATGATTATTGCTGACAGCCTGAGTTACTGACATCAACATAGTTTATGAAGGAAGTTTGGTTCAATGATATTATAGTAGTTCCTACTAACAGCAAGGATTAGTGACATAAAAGTTGTCTTCTGCATTGTGCTTCATAGGCAATACTGGCTTTAACAGTAACATAAGTATAGTCTAGGAGTGAAAGAGATATTATGTACATAAACTTCTCTAGTGAATGGCTATATCACTGATGCCAACAGCTCATCTAGTGAGAACAAAAATCTTATACATAATATGTACTATATTGGGGCTGTATGAATGCATCAGGAACATCACAATAATTTCCTGTGACAGGTAGTATCTCAGCAAGAATGATAGAAACCATCATGATTTCTGGTGACCAGGCAAACAATGATCTAGGATACACCATGATGCTTGTTGCCAAGGGGTATCAGTGATATTTTCCCATCACCATAGTGGTATCATAGTTTCAGAGGAGAGGTCAGACCATGTAAAGAAAACTCTTCTCTAGTGTCAGGATAGATCCATGGCATAAAATATTTATAGCTGATAGCAAATATCTCATATGTAACATGGTTTCAAGTGGCAGAGCATGGATCATTGACATCAGTACAGATTCTGGTGGTAGTCCCAATAACATATATTAATGTGGTCATATGTGGCAGCAGCTATCACTGACATCATAACTACTGCTGACAGCAAGGATCATGGATATAAATAGAAGGCTATTGCCACAATGTATTCAGGGCATGAGCATAACATATCACAAAATACTTAAATCAACATGAGCTCAAACAGCAGCATTGGCCATGAAATTTAGCATAGACTCAGGTTACCACAGGGCTCCTTGACATTAAAAGTTTCAGCAGAAGCAAGGGAGACTATAGGTTTCAACATGGCTACTGACATCAGCATGGATGATATACTTCAACATAATCTCTGGAGGCATTCTGGATTAGTTATATTAACATGGCTTCCAGGGGACATCTGGAATCAATGACAACAAGGTTCCCTATGGCAGCATGGATGTTGTACAATACCACAGTGCCCCTTATCAGGAATATCAGTGACATCAGAATAGACTCAGAGAGTTGGAAGGATTATGGACATAAGTCTTTTTTCCAATGGCAGGATGGATCAATTACATCAATGTTTTTCTGGTGACACTAAGGATCTTACAAGAGGGACTGCAAGCATGCATCAGAGCCATAGTTTCTTAGGACCTGTAAAATATCAGTAACAGTGTTGGACACCATCGTTTTTCTGGTGAAAAAAGATAGCAATAACATCAACATGGTAGCATGTAGGATTCCAGAAAACAAACTAAGCTTAGGTGATCACTTAAAACATTTAACTCAACAGGGACTTGGGAAGCACTATTTTTTTTATTCGATATATTTTTTATTTACATTTCAAATGATTACCCCTTTTCTAGTCACCCACTCCCCGAAAGTCACATGAGCCCCCTTCCTTCCCCCTGTTCTCCTGCCCACCCCTTCCCACTTCCCTGTTCTGGTTTTGCCTTATACTGCTACACTGAGTCTTTCCAGAACCAGGGGCCACTCCTCTGTTCTTCTTGTATTGGGAAGCACTATTGACCATGAACTTCTTGATAGACTCTTCTGTTCACAGGGATCACAAATATCACCAAACTCTTAAGATACTGACTATGTCACCATGGTTTCCAGTGGTAGCATTGATGAATGGCATCAATATATTTTTGTTGGCAGTTGATATCATCAGTGATATCAACCTGGATCAAAGTGGCATCAGGAACCACTTACATCCTGGTGGCTTGAGGCATCAGTGATCTTGGATAAACTATGCTGTTTGTTGATATCTGCATAGTTTCAGCAGACATTTCAGACCATTGACAGAAACATCTGCTCTGGTATCAGGATAGATCCTTGATATCAGAATATAAATAGCTGGCTATCCAAATCTCATACATCAAATCTTCTCAGGAGTCTGAAGTATGGTTCACTGACATCAGTATAGATGTTGCTGGAAGTTGGAATAACTCACATTAATATGGCTTCAAGAGCCAGCAGGGATCACCATCATGATTGATAGTAGGCCAGTGGCAGCAGTGATCTAGGATACACCATGGTTTTTGTTGCCAGGAAGTATTAATGGCATTAGCACCATTTCAGATGACTAGTCAGACCATGTACAGAAACTTCTAGTATCAGGATGAATAATTTACATAAAAATGTTACTTCTGACAGCACACATCTCATATATAACGTTATCTCCAGTGGCAGAAGCATGGATCACTCATATCAGTAAAGATTCCATTGGCAGTTGGAATCACTCAGGTTAATAAGGTTCTATGTAGAGGCTTATGGCATCAAGAAGAGTGGGTAGTGAATGGTGTCTCTTACCATGAAGTATCAGCCACCTCAATACAACATACCGTAGAACACTTAACTTGACCTCAAACAGCAGTATTGAACATACATACTGTGGTGGCCACAGGGCTCCTTGAACATAATGATCTCTTTGGGTGCAACAAGGACTGTATGTTTCAACATTGCTACTGGTAGGAGCACAGATGTTTGGCTTCAATAATGTTTCTGAAGGCACATTGGATCAGAGATATT
The DNA here is from genome assembly GCF_947179515.1 of Apodemus sylvaticus. Taxonomy (NCBI): domain Eukaryota; kingdom Metazoa; phylum Chordata; class Mammalia; order Rodentia; family Muridae; genus Apodemus; species Apodemus sylvaticus. The sequence goes on from NC_067495.1 coordinate 125,296,581, forward strand.
AACATGGTTCCCAGGGGCATCAGGGATTATTGAAAGCAAGGTTGCCTTCGGCTACATGGTTCTTGGAAAATAACACAGTGTCTATTTCTAGGTTTATCAGTGACATTAATATAGAATCAGAGGATAGGAGAGACTATGGACATAAATTCCTTCTCCAGTGTCAGGAAGGATCATTGACATCAAAGCTTTTCTGGTGATGGTAAGAATTATATATATAATATGTTGTAAGGAAAGGAATATATGAATGCGTCAATAAAATCACCATACTATCCTGTGGCACATAGGATCTCAAAAGAAACAATGGCCACCATCTTGTTTGCTTGTCGCAGCAGGAAGCACTGAGATCAACACACCTTTACGCAGCATATCATGTCACAAATATCAAAGTTAAGAGAATTGACTCTTCTGTCAACAGAGATCACACATAAGCACTTCCGAGTAAACATTGATTATAGAAGTCAACAGACTTACATATGGCAGCATGGAGGAAAAACATCAAAATATTCCCTTTGGATATCGGGATCAGTGATATCATCAAACTGATACATGTGGCATCAGGCTTGTGGCAGCAGGAATCTGGGATAACTCATGGTGTTTGTTATCATAAGCTATCACTGATACCTACATATTTTCAGACAATATGTTAGACTATGAACACAAACATCTACTTTTGTGACAGGATAGATCCTTGATATCAAAATGGTTACAGCAGGCAGCAAACATCTCTAGCAGTATGATTCAATGACATCAATACCATATCTCGTGGCAAAAGGAATATTATCTGTAATATTGTCTACATAAAGTCCTCCATGCATTCATCAGGGACATCATAGGCCATAGTTTCCTGTGACAGGTAGTATCTCAATAGGAATTGTACACTACCTAGTTTACTGATGATAGCAGGTACCACTGACATAATTAACACTTCTGGTGGCATGTTGGATCACATATATCAAAGTCCTTTCTGATGGCATGACTGAACACTTTTGTAAACCTGATTGTGAGCTATAGTATTGACCATGAACTTTACAATAGACTTTTCTGGTCACGGGGATCTCAGACATCACAAAGCTCTTCAGAGTCAATAATGACTGTAGATATCAACATACATGGTTTTCTGTGGCAACATGGATGGGTGACATCGATATATTTCCATTGGCAACTGAGATTACTGGTATCATCAACCTGGTCCAAAGATTCAGCAGGAATCACTAACATCCTGGTTGCTGGTGGCAGTAGGGATCTGTAATATACAATGTTGTTTATTGCCGGTAGGTATCTTTGGTATCAACATACTTTCATATGATATTTCAGACCATGGACAGAATCTTCTTCTTGATTGGCAGGATAAAGCCTTGACATCAAAATGGTTACAAGACAGCAGTGCATATCACAGTAGGATAATTCTTTGACAAGAAGAGCTCTTTCACTTGCAGTAGAGACTTTATATATAATATGGCCTACATTGTGGGATACTCTCACTTTCAGAGATTTATCCATAATTTTACAGAGCAGATAGGATCTCAGTGAGAATGATGGACACCATCATATTTGCTAGTAGATCAGCAACAACATGGTTCTAGGTTATACCATGGTATTTGTTCATAGAATGTATCAGTGACGTCAACGTAGTTTCAGAGGACAGGCCAAAGCATGAATAGAAACCTCTTATCATATATAACATGGTTTCAAGTGTTAGAACCATGGGCTATTGATAACAGTATAAATCTGGAATAACTAATATTGATATAGTCCAATGAAGCAGCAGCCATCACTGACATCATGACTGTTGCTGGCATACAATGGTGTCTGTTACTACAACACATCATTGACTTTAACATAATGTACCACAGTATATCAGTGCCCTTAACATAACATACCCTAGAACATTTAAGTTGTCATCAATAACAGTGTTGACATGAACTTCAGCATAGGTTCTAGAGCAACAGGGACCCTCATCCTTAACAATTTCTTCAGCAGTAACATGGACTATGAGTTTCAACAAGGCTACTTAGGGCAGCATTGATGATTGACAGAAACAGTTTCTAAAGGCATTTTGGCCAGTAATATAATTGTCAGTGGTGGCAGAGATCAGTGGCATCAAGTTTGCCTTTTGCAGCATGGATCTTGGGCAATACCATGGTGTGTGTTGCCAGATTTATCTGAGACATCAACAGATTCAGAGGGCAGAAAACATTGTGGACATAAACTTCTGCTCCAGTGCCTGGCTGAATAACTGACATCAATAGATCTTCTAATAGCAGTAAGGATCTTATACAGTAAGGATGTTCTACAGTAAGGGCTGTATTAATGTATCATGGACCCCACCACTGTTTTCTGTGGCAGGTATTATCTCAATAGGAATGATAGACAGCATTGTGATTGCTGGTGGGCCAGTAGGAGCAAGGATGCGGATATACCATGGTGATTGTTTTCAGGATGTATCAGTGACATCAAAATATTTCAGAAGACAGCATCTACAATGCACATAGTAGTCTTCTCTTGTGACAGGATGTATCCTTCACTTCAAGAGGGTTACACCTGGCAGCACTCATCTCATAAATAACACTGCCTCAAGTGCAAGAAGTATGAATATATGACATCAGTATATACTCTGGGGGCATGTCAGATCAAAGAGAAAAATCATAGGTGGCAGCTCATAAAACAACTCAACATAAACTTGGGCAGTAGTTTTGACAATAAACTTCACAATGGGCTCTTCTATCTATACAGATCACAGGCTTCACCAAGCTCTTCAGAGTCAAAAACTCACTATAGACGTCAACATGGTTACAGGTGGAAATATGGATGAGTTGCATCAATATATTTCTGATGGCAGTTAAGATCACTGGTCCAGACTTACAGCTGGTATCACTAACATCCTGGTTGCATGTGGCAGAATGGGTCTGAGATATTCCATGTTGCTTATGGTAAGGAGGTATCAGTGGCATCAAAACAGTTTCAGAGAACATGTCAGTCTATGGACATATACTGTTTCTCTAGTGTCAGGATTGATCTTTGATATAAAAATTTTTATATTTGGGAGCACATATCTCATACATAATATGCTATCCTGTGGCTGAAGCATAAATCATGGACATTAGTACAGTTTCTGGTGGCAATTGGAAGCACTCAGATTAATGTGTTCCCATGTGGCATCAGGGATCACTGACATCATGGCTGCTGGTAGCATCATGGATTATAGAAATACAGTGATTTCTATGACCACAAGCTACTAATGACCTCAACATAATATATCACATCATATATAACTCAGCATACCTTCAAATTGACCATAAATTTTGGAATAGACCCTGGTAGCCACAGGATTCTAGATATTAACAATTCCATCAGAAGCAATGTTGATTATGGGATGCAACATGGCTTCTGGTAGCAGCATGGATGAATGACATTATGATAATTTCTGGAGATAGTTTGGGTCAGTGTTATTCATGTGGATCCCAGTAGCAGGAGAAATCAATGCTAACAAGGTTGCCTATGATAACATGGAACTTGAGCAATACTTTGGTGCTTATTGCCAATTATAACAGAAATATCAGAATAGACTCATAGGGCAGAAGAGATCATGCACATAAACCTATTCTTTAGCAGAAGGATGGATCATTGACATAAAAATGGTTACAGGTGTGAGCACATATCTCTGACGGGATGGATCACTGACATCAATAGTGGTTTGGGTGGCAGTAAGGGTCTTATACATAATATGGTCTACATCCAGGATTGCGGGATGTGTGCATTGGGAGAATTACCTTAGTTTCTTGTGGCAGATAGGATCTCAATATGATCTATGCAAACAATCATGCTTAGCAGCATTGATCACATCATAACTTCTAGTTGCAAGGTGAATCATACATGTCTCTCAGGTGGCAACTCAGAACACAACTGAAAATGAACTTAGGCAGCAATATTAACCGAGATCCTCAGCATACACTCTTCTATCAATAGGGCTTAGACACACTGCCAAACTTTTTTGACTTAGCACTGACTAAGGATGCAACATAGCTACCACTAGCAGAAGTATTGAGTGACATTAATATATTTCCATTTGTAGGTGGAAATCACTGATATCATTCTGGTCCCAAGAAGGACCAGGAATCATTAGCATCCTGATGCTTTTACAACATGCATCTGAAATGTACCATAGAGTTTGTTACCAAGTAGTTATCAGTGACATCAAATTTTCACTGGGCATGTCAGACCATGGTTCAAAACATCTTTGCTACTTTCAGGATGAATTCTTGGCATCTAATTGGTTACATCTGGCAGCATATATCTCTTTCAGGTTGTATCATATACATCAATAGCTCTTCTGGTGACAGCATCTTATACAGGTCGTGGTCTATAGTGGTGCAACATTCATGCATAGTTTTCTGTGGCAGATAGGCTCTCAATAGAGACATCATGGATGCTGCTAGGCCAGTGGCAGCAGTTATCTAGGTTACATCATGGTGTTTGTATCTGGGAGATATCAGTGACATCAATACAGTTTCAGAGGGCAGGTCAGACCATGTACGTTAACCTCTTCCCTAGTGGCAGAATGGAACCTTATCATCAAAATAGGTGCAGTAAGTAGCATACATTTCATATATGACATGGTCTCAGGTAGCAGAAACATTTATCACTAACATCAGTATTCATTCTGTTGACCATTGGAAATGTTTATATTAATGTGTGTCATCAGCAATCACTGACATTATGGCTTCCACTGGCATCAAGGTTTGTGGACAATGTCGCCTGTTGTCAGAATGTATCACTGACCTCAACATACCATAGAAAGGGTAACTCAATATAACCTTAGTTAGCAGTGTTGACTATGTACTTGGCTCTAGACACTAGTAGCCAAAGGTTCCTTGATATTAATAATCTCTTCAGAAGCAACATGGCCTATGGCATTTAACATACAAGTGTTAGCATGGATGGATATAAACATAGTTTCTGGAAGCACTTTGAATTAGTGATATTAACACAGTACTCACTTGCAGCAGGGATAAATGAAGTCAAGGTTGCCTATGGCAGCATAGATCTTGGATAAAATCCTGGTATCTGTTTCTGCGTGTATCCTTGACATCAGCATAGATTCAGAGGGCAGGAGAGAATATTAATATCAACATTTTCTCCATTGGCACGATAGATAATTAACATTAGTAGTTATTCTGGTTGAAGTAAAGATCTTTTATGTAATATTGTCAACAGCTTCATGCATGAATACCAAGCATTTCATACATTTCTGTGTTTCATAGTATCTTAATAGAAACAATAAACAGCATCATCATTGAAGTCAGTAGGCAACACTGACATCAATACTACTTCAGGTTGAAAGTCAGGTCACAAACATGTAATTCATTTCTAGTTGCAGCACAGTACACTTAAGTCAACATAATGCAGGTTAACAGTATTGACCATGAATTTCAAGATAGACTCTTCTAACAACAGGGGTGGCAGACATCACCAAGCTCTTCAAATGCAGAAATGTTTATAGATATCAACATAGTTATAGGTAGCAGCATGGATGAGAGATATCACTATATTTTGGTTGTTGGGATCACTGATATCATCATCCTAGTCTGAAGTGGCATCACAAATCACTAATATCATGTTTGCTATTGGGAGCAGGGATCCTGGATATAGTATGGTGTCTGTTCACTGGTATATCACTGATAACAGTGTATATTTTGTGGGCAGAAGTATTCATGGACAAAAACCTCTTTTCCAATGGCAGGAGGGTACAATGGCATCAATAGGTCTACTAGTAGCAATAAGTATCTCATTCATAGCTTAGTCTGAAAAAGAAAGTATGTAAATGCCTTAGAGATATAAACAAAGTTTCATATGGCATGTAGAGTCTCAGATATCAATCGGATCCCCAGTGACAACTCAGAAAACTTACCTTAATATCACCTCCAGTGTCAGTGTAGACCTTGGAATTCACAATGTTCTTAAGCACTAACACAACTCATGGATATCAACATGGGCTCTGTAGGCAATAGATACAATGAACTTCACCATGATTACTGTTCACAGTATTCAAAACTAACAACATAGCTTCAAGTTGCAGATAGCATTAGAGGCATTACATGCCTCTCCAGTAGGAGCACACAGCACTTACCTTATTATTCCCTTAGGCATCAGTACTGACCATGAACTGCACAATAGATTCTTCTGGCTGAGGGATCATGAATATCATAGATCTCTTTGAAGACCACTAACTGTGAATCTCAACAGGTTTACCAGTATTAGCATCAATGAGTGACATTAATATAATTCCCTTGGTACTTGAGATCACTGATGTCATCAGTCTGGTCCAAAGTCACAGTAGAGATCACACACACCATAGATGATGCCATGTTGTCTGTTGCCTAGAAGGATCTTGGACTTCTAGACAGTTTCTGAGGGCCGGTATAACTATGATAGGAAGCATCTTTGACATCAAAATGTTTATAGCTGACAGCACACTTCTCATAAATATAAACATTTCATTGAGCAGTATCTTGGAAAAATATCACCAATAACAATTTCACTGGCAGATGGAGGCAATCATATTAAATGTGGTCTCAAGAGGAAGAAGATATCACTTACATCATGGCTTCTGATGGCCAGAAGAAACATTGATACACAATGATATTTGTTACCACTATATATGTGACAAAAACATAACATGTATCATAACATGTACTCCAAATGTCCTTAAGCAACAATCCTGATGTTGAACATCACCATACCCTCAGCTAGCCTCTGCGATCCTTGACATCAGCAATCTCTTCATAAGTAACAGGGACTATGGGTTTCAACATGGCAAATGGTAGCAGCATAAATGACTGACATCAGCATTATTTCTGCAGGCATTTTGGATTGGTGATACTTACGTGGGCCCAGTGGCAGCATGGAACACTGAAAATAAGGTTGCTTCTGACAGCATGGATCTTGAGAAATAAAACAGGGTCTGATGCCAAGTATGTTTGATTGACTTCTACATCAAGTCAGGGGACAGAAGTAATGAGAGTAGTCATACATCATACTTGATATCACTAGCTCCTCTGGTGGCAGAAAGAATATTATATATTACATGGTCCACTGAGGGGCCTACATGCATCCATCAGGGACATCCACAGAATTTCCTCTGGAAAGTAAGATCACAGACATTAATGTGATCTACAGTGACAGTATAGAACACTTACCTCAATATGATATTGGACCTCTGTATGGATCTTGATTTTCACCAGGTTTCCTAAGCAGAAGCACAGACCATGGCCATCACCAAGTTCTCCATCATCAATAGTAATGAGACTCTTTCATGAGGGCAGAGAACCACATGCAACACTGACATCAACATATATCCAGGTTTGAGATAGGATTATAGACATCACAAACATCTCAAGAAGCTGCACGTACCATATTATGATCTTAAGCAGCGGTACTGATCATGAACTCCACAATTGACTCTTCTGTCTGAGGGATCACAAACATCATAGATCTCTTCAAAGACAACACTGACTGTGGATCTCGCCATGGTTACCAGCAGCAGCTCAGATGTGTGACATCAATATATTTTCCTTCGTAGTTGAAATCACTGAAATTACCAATATAGTCCAACTAGATTAGTAATATTAACTTGTTTTCTAGGGGCAGGAGGGATCATTAACAAGGTTGCCTCTAATAGTATGGATCTTGGGCTATTGTCATGTATACTTCAGTGACATCAGCATCAGGCTATAGGACAGAAGTAATTATGTTCATACAACACTTCTCCAGTGGAAGAATAAATCCTTGACAACACTAGCTCTTCTGATGACAGGATATTATACATAACATGTTCTACAGCTGGGGATACATGCATGCATGAGGGACATCAAAATAATTTATCATGGCATATAGGATATCAGTCTGATATCCATTGACTGTGCAGAACAAATGCTTACCTCAATAAGACCTCAGGTATTAGTACAGAACTTGAAATTCAGCAGGTTCTCAAATAGGAACACAGATCATGGCTATCACCAGGTTCTCCATTAGCAATAGGAACAATGGACTCCATCATGATTGCTGGTCATAGCATGGAGCACTGGCATTAAGATATCTTCAAGTTCGAGGTAGGATCATAGGCATCAAAAGAATCTCAAAAAACAGCACACATCGCTTACCTAATTAGGATCTTAGGCAGTAATATCAACCATGAACCTTACAATAGACTTTTCTGGCTGAGGGATGACAAATATCACAGAGCTCTTCAAAGAGGACACTGACTGTTGATCTCAATATGGTTACTAAAGGCAGCATGGATGACTGACATCAACATATTGCTTTGGCAGTTTGAATCATTGATGTCATCAATGTAATCCAATTGGCCTAATCACATTAACATGTTTCCCAGTGGCAGCAGGGATCATGGACAATAAAGTTGCCTCTGGCAGCATGGATCCTGGGCAATATTATGGTGACTACTGCCAGGTAACTTCTGTGACAGCAACATTGAATCAGAGAACAGAAGTAATTTTAATAATTCTCCTCATCTCCAGTGGCATGCTAAATTATTGACATCATTAGATCCTTTGGTGATAGTAAGGTTCTTATACATGTTCAATAGGTGAGGCTACAAGCATGAGTCAGGGACATCAAGAGAATTTTCTGTAGGAGGTAGGATCTCAGATACCAGACTGATCTTCTGTGCCTGCTCAGAATACTTACCTAAATATTTCCTCAGATATCAGTATGGACCTTGGAATTCAGCAGGTTCTCAATCAGCAACACAGATCATGGCCATCACCAGGGTCTTCATTAGTAATAGGAACAGTAGAATCCATCATGATTATTGGTCACAGCTCACAGTGCTGGCACTAACCTATCTCCAGGTTTGAAGTAGGATCACAGGCATCAAAAGCATCTCCAGAAGCATGACAAAGCACTCACCTTATTATGACTTAAGACCACAGTACTGATCATGAATTCACAGTTGGATTTTCTGTCTGAGGGATCACAAATATCCTGGAGCTTTTCAAAGACAACACTGACTGTGTATCTTAACATGGTTACCAGTGTCAGCATGGATGAATGATGTCAATATATTTCTCTTGGCAGTTGGTATCACTGATGTCACCAATCTAACCCATGTTGACAGTAGGGATCACTCACATTTTGGTTTTCTCTGGCAATGGGTACCAGACATATAGCATGGTGTCTCTTGCCAGGAAGCTTCAGAGACATTTAAATAGGTTCAGAGGGCAAATAATAGCATTTGCAGAAACCTCTTCTTTAGTGGCAGCCTGCATCCTTGACATCAAAATGGTTATACTTGGCAACATACTTCTCATAAAAACAAGGTCTCTTTGGGCAGAAACACAGAAAACCAGCATCAGTTAAGTTTCCATTGGCAGTTGGAGACACTCATATCATTTTGGTCCCAAGAGGCAGCATGAATCCCTGACATCATGACTGCTGCTGGCCTGAAGTATTACGGACATAAAAAGGTGTCTATTGCCACTGTATGTTTGATCATAACATAACATATATCAGAACATGTAACTCCACCTGAAATTAGGCAGCTTGTTGATTTGGAATTTCAATGTGGACTCTGCTGGCCTCAGGGATCCTTGTTCTTAACAATCTATTATGAACCAAAAACTGAATATGGGTTTCAACTCTTACCCATATACATGATCTTATAAGCAGTATTGACCATGGAATTCGATCTGGACTCACTTGACATCAAGAATCAAAATTCTTAAGATAATCTCTGTTTTTAACAGGAAATATGGACATCAACAGGCTCGGTTGGTTATTGTGGGCATTTATCAGTTACATCAATCTAGGTTCAAGTTGTAGTATAGATTATAGACATCAAAATAGATTCTGATAACTTCACAGAATACTTTCTTTAAGATGGACTTAAGCAACAAAACTGACAAAGGTCTTCAAATGGTCTCTTGTGGCAACACCAACAAGGTCTCATAGTATAACATAGATCATGACCATCAATAAGATTTCTGTTGAAAACTTGGAGTACCGATGTTAACATGGTTAATGAAGGCAGCATATCAGTGCTATCAACATAATAGCCAGAGGCAGTAAGAATCATGCATATATTCAATATTATTTAACAAATATATAAACCTTAATTTTAGGTATATTTTGACTAGGTATATTTGTTATTGTTAACATTGCCAATTAATAATTTTTAAATGATAAAAGTAGCATAACAAAATGTAATATAACACACAACATATAACTTTGTATTATAATATATTTAAAAGTAAACCTTTCAATCATTTGAAATCTTTTCCTGACACCAATACTCTAGATTTTAAGAAAATTTTCCCAATAATTTAACTGATGTGCCTAGATATTTCTTTCTACCCCTTACTAAGTCTTCACAATTCACACATGTACACACCATCTTTGATTCCTTGAGATGACCATAATTTGAACTTCATCCTTGGTGTTAATTTTTGCATTACACACAATTTCCAGTGGCACCTGACAGTAAACATAAGTATAACAAAACAGAATATCAACAAACTTCAATTTAATGGCAATAATCATAAAATATATTTGTCTATAAAATCCATCTTAAAGATACCTGTCCATTTCTACTCAGAATTGATATTGAGAAACATTGAAAAATAAAATTTGAAAGGGAAGTTGTGTGAGGATATGGCAGTCTGTTAGTTCACTGACCACTAACCTTAATAACTGAGAGTAGAGCAAAGATCCTTACCTATGTATAGCCTACATAGCACCGGAAACCACCGGTCATCTCACAAGGTCACAAGGAAATTTATCCACATTTTTCATTGATCTTTGCCTCTTTCTTAACTTGTAAATTAAAAAGTAATAAAACACTAAGTATGAAAACTTATTTTTTAAATTTCAACATTCTCTTTTCTTAGAATTTAAAACAGCCTGGCGGTGGTGGTGCACACCTATAATCCCAGCACTCTGGGAGGCGGAGGCAATCAGATTTCTGAGTTCGAGCCCAGCCTGGTCTTCAGAAGTGAGTTCCAGGACAGCCAGGGCTATACAGAGAAACCCTGTTTCAAAAAAAAGAATTTAAAACAGATAGTTCTAGATGTTAAAATAAATAGGAATAAAATATTAAATTTTGATTTATGGTTAATTTGCATTTAGTTTTATTAATTTTATTAAATTGAAATATGCTTAAAAACTATATCACTAGCTAGATATAGATACTAAATTTTCTTTTATTTAGGTAATCTATTAACTATTTCAAATAATATATGTTTTCTACTTAATTTCTTACCTATTCCCTCACTCAGATATAAGCATTCCTCATGCTTTACAATTATGTTTTGTTTATTTTTCTTTCCTTTTTGTTTCATTTGATCCTATAGTCTTTTGTTTTAAGTTCATTTCTGGCAGTGTTTCAGTTTTTTTCTGTTAATTTCTCAAATGGTATACTTCAATACATAAAAATCTTCCCCTTTACTTTAAATATTTATTTTTATGTTGAGAAAATGATAGGAAAGAAAATAATAGGTAAGAGCTCTTGTAGTAGGGAAAGGTCAAAGAATTCCGAAAGTGCTGACAATAAGGTAGAATGAGCAATGGCCTCATTTCCTCTGACAAGATCTTTCTCTTTATGGGTGAATTTCAGTACAGATTTGAGGAATTATTTATGTAATTCTGGCAAGCACAACAACAGTCTAGCATAAAGGATGTTTTCATCATGTTCTAACTGATGATTGAATATGTGTTCCACATACAGTATGGAGTAGTTTTCATCTGTTAAAAGATGTAGTCAGGACATTTACAGGTATATGAATAAAATTTTAAAAATTATAATGAGTGAGTTCATCTAAATACTAAACTAGAAAAGTTGCCCGGTGGTTCTCATCAGAGGCTCCTAGATCTAAATCTTTCAATGTGAGTGCATAACATGAAGAAACGTGAGAAACCAGGAATGTAAAAAGGAACCATTGCAGGGTTAGTAGTCAGAGAGCAATTGACTGGCCAAGAGCAGGTTACAAGTGAACTGAAGGAGAACATAGAATAGTTAGGTTCCAATTTGGGAGAGATAAATACAGAAGGAGGGAAGAGGGTAAGATGAACTACCGATGTCAGAAAAAGTCATAAGAAGTTACACTATTAAGTAGCTATATAAATATATATAAATACCATAGATGTATGTGTGTGTGTGTTGTAAATGAATAAACATAGTTTAAGCAAATCTTTCCACTTTTAATTTACATATTAAAGCCAATGTATAAAATTATTTATGTCTCTTTTCTCAAATTACATAACACCACACCTAAATATTACACAACATCACACCTAAATATTACACAAATATGTGTGATATATGTTCATGTGGGCTTCTTTATATATATATATATATATATATATATATATATATATATATATATATATATATATGTGTGTGTGTGTGTGTGTGTGTGTGTATATATATATATATATATATAGTTAAAAATAATAGTGTTAGGTACTCCCCTGTGGCCTATGACCTCCTGAGGTATGTGTTTTTGCTCAAATTTGCATTATGTAGCATAGGTCCTCCCTTGTGTAGTGGGCCTTGAGGTTTTATGACTGCAAGTGTCAGGAACAGTTGAACTAGTAGGAAGCTGAGAGCTCTCACCTTTAACAAACGCAAAGAAAGAACTAAATTGGAAGATGAGCAGGGCTATATATTCTCAAAGCCTGCCTCTTGTAAAATACTTCTTCCTGCATTTTTATAACTTAATACACCTTCCCAAATACCAGCACATGATGGGAATAAAGTACTCAAATACTTAACCCTGTTGGAGGCATTTCTCATTTAAATCGCCATATGTAGTTACTACTGGCATATTCATGGCTCATGACCTAAAAATATAATTTTCCATCTTCCAATCATGAACAAAAAGAAGTGGTTAAAGTTCTTAGCTCATAGTGGGAATTTGTCTGGATTAATCTTATCCTGGTCTTACGCACATAGTTATAGCCACTATCATTTCACATATAAAAATGCCTTCTTTTGTCTGAAAAACAGAATTTTTGAACCTTGAGACCTCAACCTTGAGAGGAGGGGGTACTGTTGTAGTTTACATAAGAAATTCCACCATTAATATTTGGAATTTGAACACATAGTTCCAAATGTATAGTACAGCTAGCCAGACTGGAGTTGATATGATGAAGAAGTATATCATCACAGACAGAAACTCAGTATCATCTCACTACCTCCAGCTTATTCTCTCTCAGATCCTGCTTTCAGTTCAAGATGTGAGCACTCAGTATTCTGATCTATCCTGTACAAGCAAATGGACCTAAGAAGTAAGCTGGTTTATCCATTCTAATATCCAACAATAAATTTTTCAAACCCAAACTAATTAAAAGGGACAAAAAAGGACACTTCATATCCATGAAAAAGAAGATACAGGGTGATCTTTCAGTTTTTAGCATTTATGTCCCAAATGCAAAATCACCCATATTTGTAAAGGAAACTAAAGCTTAAATTATACATGAACCCTCACACAGTGATAGTGGAAGACTTTAATACCTCATTCATAACAATTGACAGGTCATCCATAACAAACCAGAAACAGGGAAATACTGGAGCTAGCAGACATTATGAATCCTAAATACCTAGCATACATCTACAGAACATTTCACCAAATTATAAAAGAATACAATTTCTCCTAAGTAACTCATGGAGCATTCTCAAAAATTGACAACATAGTCACAAATTAAATGTCAACAGATACAAGAAAACTTGAAATAATCTGCTGTATCTAATAAGACCTCCATAGACTAAAAGTTAATTTAAACAACAGAAAGAACATAATGCCTACAAACTCACAGAAAGTGAACAACCTCTCTACTGAATGACTGCCAGGTCAAGACAGAAGTAAATAACAAAGAATTGACAGAATTCAGTGAAAATGAGTGTACAACATACCCAAACCTATGGAACACAAAGAAAGTAGTGCTAAAAAGGAAAGTTCATAACACCAAGTTCTGGATAAAGAAATTGGATAGGTCTCATACTAGCAAATTAACAGCATACCTGATAGGTATATATATATATATATATATATATATATATATATATATATATATATATATATATATATATAGTCATTTGAAGTGTCATAAACATAAAAGCCCAGGGAAAAATATTCTTAGCACCAATTTTTATCAGACTTTTAAAGAAGAGACAATGTCATTACTACTCCAATCAATCCACAAAATAGAAACTGAAATAATATTTCCAAATTAATTTTTTTAGGCCACAGTACCGTGACACACAAGCCACACAAGGATTCAACAAAGAAAGAGAATTACACACCAGTTTTACTTGTGAAAACAAATGGAAAATTCCTCATAATCAAATACACATGAACCAAGGACATACCAACATCACACACCATGATCAAGTATGTCTCATCCCAAATATACAGAGATGGTTCAAAATATAAAAATCGGAAATGTAATCTACCATATAAACAAAGTGAAAGAAAAAACCCACATGATAATCTCATTAGATTTGGAAAAATCATTTGAAAAAAAAGTCCAATACCTTTCATGACAAAATTCTGGGAAATATTACGGATACAAGGGCCATACTTAAACATAATAAAGATAATTTTCAGAATATCAATAGCCAAAATCAAATTAAATCAAGAACAAAACAAAGCTGTCCATTCTTTCATATTCATTCAATACATGAAGTAATTGAAGAAGGAATAAGAAAACTGAAGGAGATAGATCAAGGGGATACAAACTGGAAAATATTTCCAAGCATTGCTGTTTGCAGATGATATAATAGTATACATAACTCCAGAATTCTACCAGAGAACTCCTAGAGCTAATAAACATCTTTAGTGAAGTAGCTGTACAGGAGAATTTAAAAAAAATGTTAAGTAGCCTTTTTTTTTTATAAAGAAAAGACAAATGGAAGAAGAAATCAAGGAATCAACATCCTTTAAAATAGCTATAAATAATATATGTTGGTATAATCCTAAGCAAGAAAATTTAGGACTTTTATGACAAAAACTTCAAGTCTTTGAAGAAAAGTTGAAAGAGATCAGAAGATAGACAGATCTCCTGTGCTCATGGAATGATTGAATAGTAAAAAATTGTCATCTTACCAAAAGAAATCGACACATTTAGTACAATCACCATCAAATTTCCAACATAAATATGTACAGATCTGAAAAGGACAACATTCAGCTTGCTATGAAAAAAGTAAAAGAAAACAAAACAGGTTAACTAAAACAATATTATACAATAAAAGAACATCTGAAATATTACCATCCCTGATTTCAAGCTCTATTAAAGAGCTATAGTAATAAAACCAGATAGAATTGAACTGAAGATCAAGACATAAATCCACAGACCTATTGAACCTGATTTTTAAGAAAAGAGTGGGAAATACATACTGGAAAATAAAAGCAGCAGCATCAAATGATAATGGAATAACTAGATGTGTGAGCATGTAGAAGAATGGAAACTAATCCATACCTATTACCTGGACAAAACCCAATTCCAATTAGATCAAAAAAAACCAAGGTATACTTTTTTGTTTGTTTGTTTTGGGTTTTTGTTGGGTTTTTTGTTGTTGTTGTTTTTGTTTTTGAGATAGGGTTTCTCTGTGTAGCCCTGGCTGTCCTGGAACTCACTCTGTAGACCAGGCTGGCCTCGAACTCAGAAATCCGCCTGCCTCTGCCTCCCAATTGCTGGGATTACAGGCGTGCGCCACCACCGCCCGGCAAAAACAAGGTTTACTTAACCCAATCTATGAGAAAGTGAATCTTGAACTCACTGACAAAGGGGACAACCTGAACAGAATACCCATAATGATGGCACTAAGTACAACAATCAGTAAATGGGACTTCATGAAACTGAGAAACTTCTGTAAGGCAGAGACATCAGCAAACATAATCCAATTAAAAATGAGTTACATATATAGATAATTTCCAACAGAGGATCTCAAGTGGCTAAGAAACACCTTTTTTTGTTCCTCTCTTTTTTATTTTTTTATTTTTTATTGAATATTGTCTTCATTTACATTGCAAATGATAAAACCTTTCCTGATTTTCCCCCTCCCCCCAAACCCCCAACCCCTCCTCCCAGCCCCTGCTTCCACTATATGGCCCTTCACCCAACTCACTTCCACCTCCCCCCCTTGATTTCCCTTTGTTGGGGCCTCTATTGAGCCTTTACCTGACCACACTGATGCCCAACAAGGTATTCTTCTGCCACAATTTTGGCTGGAACCATGTGTACCCCTTGGTTGATGGTTTAGTCCCGGAAAATTTGTTTCTCTACTGCTTATAGCCACTTCCTTTTCAGAAGTGGGTGCCCAGGGCACCCACACTGGTTTTGTCCTGTCTAAGGCATCCCGGTCCTGAGTTCACTAGCCTCTTTTTCAGTGTGTGCCATGAAGAATTAGATGGTACTGTAAAATGAGATGGCAAAGTTTCTTTCCTTTCCAAGAGTCACCTGCAACCATACTGGCAGAAAGGATGATATTCTAAAGAAACACTTGTCTGGCCCTACCCAACCTTAACACAGACAATCAAATTATGGAGCTGGTGTTCCTCTGGGTACTTGAATTTTCTCAGCAACCTCATGCTCAGAGAAGGAAAGAATTGAAGCCTGTATCAGCCCAAGGGGATCTTGTCTCCCAGAAGGCACAGTTGTGACTTGTCAGAACACCTTGCAGAAGAGACTAGAACAGAGAAGATGATGGACACAACCACACCTTGATCGGGACTTCTTTGTCATGTCTACTTCCTGCTCTCTACAGTAACCCAAAGTTCATGTCAGTGCCCTGAAGATAGAGTAGAAGTCATTGGATCCCTTAATGGGTTGCTTTTCTCAGTGCAACCATATCAAATGAATGTCAATTTCTGCCCTTTCACAACTACTTGTAATTGGCCAGTTGAGGATGGGTGGCCAAGCCTAGCTTATTAGGGGTCTTAGAGACTAGGTTCTGACACTAAGAACTTCAATAACAAACCTACCCTTGCAGACCTGAGGTTTAAGTACCAAAGTTATGAGTAGCATCTGGCACATAATAGAAAGTTGGTAAGGTCTTTCTGAGGCCTTTGCATATCTTCTACTTCTCTGCTTCAGCATATGCCACCTTTAATTGGAAAATGGAGTTGAAATTGATCCTGTCTTGAAATTCTTTGAAGAATTAGTTGGTAGTCTTATAAAAACCACGAATCCATGATTACAATTGCAAGAATTGAATGGAGGTCTGGCCTCCAGCTCTGAATGTAAATACTTCTAGATGTTCGAGTAATATTTAAAATAGGAAACCATTCATTCTGCATAGGATTGAATAAGTAGGTCTGCAAATGGGTATTGCCAGTCCATGTGTGAGCCTGTTCATCAGCTCTTTCTGGATAAATGTGTTCAATATGACTTTATAATGGATTAAAGGGACAGCAACGTGTCTTAAAAATCCTTATTGTATAAGCATGAGTACCTGAGCTTAGATTTAACTGTTCATATAACAAGATAGATGGGGTCTAGACTATACCTGTATAGATCCAATGATGAAACATTTAATGGATACCAACCTAGCCAAAATTGCATGAGCTCCAGGTCTAGAGAGAGACTGAGAGTTAATATATTAAAAAAAAAAGTAGAGAGTGATAGATGAGGATACAGATGTTTTCTCCAAGCCTCTGTGCACACACAGGTACATGCATTCATACACATATGCACACGAAGTTAAATTAAAATGATTTTATAAAAGTGACTTACTCACTCGAATCTTATATTAACATTTAAAGAGAACTCTCATAGTAGGCACTGCAAAGACAAAAGTTTCAGGCGGCAGTCCTTCTTTCCTTCCTGCTTTGTAGTCCTTGCTATGTAGTCTCTCTGCTCTGGTGAGACAGGGTCTTGTGAATCTTAGACTGTCCCCAAACTCAGTATGTAGCAGAGGAAGATGAGCTTCTCATGCTTCAAGTACAAATATTGTAAGCATCCACTAACCACACCTCATGTATGGGATGCCAAGGATAGAACCCAAGGCTTGTTGCATGCTAGGCAAGCACTCCACTAACTGGACTATACGCCCAGTTATCCATTGGGATAATCTTTGAGATTCCTGCCTGCTCAAATCCTGTTTGATGTCCACTGGAATCTGAAGAGTCAGGGCCTTGGACCCAGTAGTAATCGAGTCATCTCTGCCTCCCTGGTTTCCTATCTCTCCTCTGTGAGTGCAGACTCCTCCCAATGGTCTTCACTCTCTTTCACGGCAATAGTGAACCCCATTGCTATGTCTGTCCTTGCTCATTACACCTAGTTTCACATGTTCTATGCTGTCCCTAAAGATACTCACAGGGAACACAAACCTGACACGTTCTTCCTGCCGGAAGCATTTTGCTTCTGGGACAAACAATCTTCAAAGAATTCCTACAGAGAATAGACAAAAAAGAAGGCAGGGCCACATTTGCCAGCCACTGAGGACCTTAGAAATAACTCTTCCAGCTGCTCGGTTCTAAAAAGGGAAAGCTGAGACCCAGAAAACTGGAGTACTTTGCCTGATAGCATACACAACATTTCACAAAATTCTCCAGCACTTTGTATACTTCACAATCCATTTCTCCAAGTGCATCTTGTAAAGATGTTTTGGACACGTGGAAGAATCAGACCTACAACCCTAAGCCAGCATACAGTGTCTCCTTGGGATAAGGACTATTTAGGGATCAGAGCATTTGGGGAACCTCTATGGTTACAAGTATGTCAAGAGAATGGAATAGTGATGGAGAACAACATGGAAGGAAGGCCAGAGCTTAAGGGGTGGGGATCAAGACTCAGCAGGGATATTGGGTGATAGGAGGGATAGACTTTCCTTGCTAGTCTAGAAGGGTTGAGCTTGTAGAGCAGTGGTTCTCAATCTGTGGGTCGAGACCCCATTGTGTCGAGTGATCTTTTCACAGTAGTCACAATATCAGATACCCTGCAGATCAGATATTCACATTATGGTTGATAACAGGAACAAAATTACAGCTATGAAGTACCAATGAAATACTTTTGTGGTTGGGGTTCAACATCACATGAGGTTCTCTATTATAGGGTCATAGCTAACATTAGGAAGGATGAGAACTACTGCTCCAGAGTCTAGCAGGTGGATTTCCAGCTGAGATCATTAGTGTTTGTTTTTCTACTTTGGTTGTCTTTCACATTTAAATGCACAACATCTTTAGCCATCAGTGAAATGAAATTTAGAATTGCTTTGCGATTCAATTGTGCACCTATCAGAATGGCTAAGATCAAAACACAAGGGGCAGTTCATGATGGCAAAAATTTGAAATAAGGGGAAGACTACTACATTGCTGGTGGAAGTGAAACTATAGTTTTATTTTTGACTAAATATTCAGTAATATATTTGGACCAAAGCTACAATTTAGTATGATTTTGGATGTTGCCTATTATTGCAACTTTTTTCTAGAGTAAATATTTAACTTTGCTCCTTTGCTTTATGGGATTTTGATTTTTGTTTTATATGTTTGAGGATATTCATTATGTGGTTCATCTTGAATTGAACAGTTTTGTTTTTCATAGTAATACATTTTATAATTTGAGGTTCAGACAGTTATGGTGTTAATGATTAAAGTCTGTGTCTATAAAATACTTAGGAGAGTGGTGTTTCTGATTGCTGTTTTTGTAAATTCTGTTAACACTGTGGGACCAGGAGGAAGTGTTCTTTTTATTGCTATATAATAGTGAAGAAACAACTAAGAGAACAAACAATTTTCTTGTTAAGCCATGGATTCTATAAATAATGGTAATGTGTACCTTTGACATCAACCTTTATAAACACTTCCTTTAGGCTCCTTTGACAAACAAGCATGCTGTTTGTCTCTAAGACTGCTGTACTGCCAGCAGTAAAAATAAATTCATTTAATTGAAACTTGAAAAAAATATATCATAATGAAAATATACCCACAACACCCATGTATAATTTTAAAATTCTAAGTCTTCCTTTTTATATTTTTTAAAAGAGGGTTTACACTCTCTCACAATAAATAAAAAAGCATAAAGGTTTATGGTACATTTGTTCATGATTTTTTTAAACCTAATTGTATAAAAATACAACTGAATTTTTTAAAAGTACAAGAAAAATAAACATCATTAAAGGGCATTTGAAAGTCATGTAAAATAAAATGTCATGAATGTATTAAGATAAAGAAAAGGACTGTTTGGCCCCAGTGTGAGAGAATGCCTAATCTTCTAGAGACTTGACCACCAAAGAAGGGGATGTGAAGAGGGTGGGAAGAGGAGTGACCTTCTCAGAGGTGAAGGGGATGGGCAATGGGTTGAAGATATCTTGTAGAGGGGATCAGGGAGTGGCAAAATTGATATATAAATAAATAAATAAATAAATAAATAAATAAATAAATGTAATTAATGAATAAAAATATAATCTATATTTGAAAACAAACAAAAACCAAAGGATGTTGAATGCTATTCTTACACTAATAAGCAAGGACAAGAAACCAATTAAAATAATGTTTATCTAAGTTTATTTTTTAGTAAAGACATGTATCTTAATGTAGCAAATTCCCTGAGAAAATAATGAAAACTATCTTCATAAAAGATAAATCAATATAATGTACATTGTTATACTCAACATATACATTAACAAAATACAAAGAACTTCATTGGTAAATAAATTGTATATGTAAATACCTGGACAAAAATCTAAGAGATTATAGTATTTTTCAGTGAGAGGACATAAAAATGCTAGTAATTTAAATTAAATAAGGAGTCTAGGTTTACAGACCTAGTTACCTAATTTGCATGTAAACTTTTCTCACTAGTTTATAAATTACATTTAATTATTAATTGTATTTAATATTAGTTGGTTTACTCAAAATGACCATAACTCATGAGTTTAAATGATTTCCTGTTGGTAAATCTTTTATAACAGTGATAGTACATGTAAGAACTGTTTATTTATTTGTCTTAAAATTGAGTTGATAAATGAGATGAAAATATAATTTCCCTTTTTAAAATATATACCAAGTTTCCAAAGATGATACACCTTTTCAACAGTCCAAAGTAAGTTTTCCTGTAAATAAATAATAAATTCTAAAAGTGTTAAT
Organism: Apodemus sylvaticus; assembly: GCF_947179515.1. Classification (NCBI taxonomy): domain Eukaryota; kingdom Metazoa; phylum Chordata; class Mammalia; order Rodentia; family Muridae; genus Apodemus; species Apodemus sylvaticus. Next base: position 125,317,679 of record NC_067495.1, read on the forward strand.
ATTTTTATTTAAAAAATTGAATACTAATTTACAACTAATGCTATTGTTCTATTTTGAATTATACCATTTATATAATGGTGGCTATGAATTTGAATGACTCTGAATATAAAGAATTCATCATTGTAAAATGATGGAAAAACTTTACAAGTGCTAACTGCAGGAAAAAGCTAATTACTATAGACAACATAATAATTAACACCTGAAACAACAGTTACAGAAGTGATGGGTTTGTGATACTTTGCTGTCTTTAGCAATGAGAAGTAAATATGGTGAGTCAACTAATAAGAATATTCTTGTTCAATAAATGGAAGAATTAAAATGAAAAATAAAGTTTCTTTAAAACTACAGATGATATTTGTTTTATATTAAAGTAACCTGTGATCTTTTTAGTAAGAAAAATCAATGAAACATGGAAGACTGTAAGATCATCATTCATCCCACAACACAGTGCTAAAGGCTACAATCTTTTAAGAACTGTGTTTCATACATTTCTCTGAAGAGATAATATGTCATGCCTATCATGAGCTCTTTCCTAGTATCTTAGTTTGCTTGTCAGTATGCATAACACTATAAATTAATTTGTATGAATTAAGTATTTTAGCCAAGCATATACATAGAAGCAGGGTGAGTGAGGATGGGATGGGGGTTTATGGATGGGAAACCAGGAAAGGGGATAACATTTAAAATGTAAATAAATAAATTATCCATTTTTTTAAAATCAACTATCAATGTCAGGCAGGACAATTTCTTTTGTGAACTATGTAATCACCCACAGCTGTTCGCCTCTTTATTTTAGTGACAAGGAATCATAGAAAATACAAAATGAATAAGCATGGTTGAGCTTCAATAAAACTTCATTTGCAAAGCACGTAGGCAAACTGTGTTGATAGTCAACTATTGTTGCAGAGGGAAATATTGGAAAATGTACAGAATTCTGTTACATGGTTTCTTGGTTGTTTAAGTGAAGTTTTACAGAACAGAAACCATTCTGGCTTAGTAAACTAGTGGTTGTAAATTACTCTCCAAAATACATGACCTTGCTAGTCCCAGACAATTGACTAAGCCCTACAACAACCTCTTCTCTAAATCAACATATGTAGCATCTACATTATAAATGTTTATCCTATTTTTAATTTATTGATATATTTATTTACATTTCAAATGATTTTCCATTTTCTGGACCCCCACTCCCCGAAAGTCCCATCAGTCCCCTGGCCTCCCCCTGTCTTCCCATCCAACCCTTCCCAATTCCCTGTTCTGATTTTGCTCTATACTGCTTCACTGAGTCTTTCCAGAACAAGAGGCCACTCCTCTGTTCAGGTACCTCATTTGATGTGTGGATTATGTTTTGGGTATTCCAGTTTTCTAGGTTAATATCCACTTATTAGTGAGTACATACCATGAGTCACCTTTTGAGTCTGGGTTACCTCACTTAGTATGATGTTCTCCAGCTCCATGCATTTGCCTACGAATTTCATGAATTCATTGTTTCTAATGGCTGAATAGTACTCCATTGTGTATATATACCACATTTTTTGGATCCACTCTTCTGTGGAGGGATACCTGGGTTCCTTCCAGCATCTGGCAATTATAAATAGGGCTGCTATGAACATAGTGGAACATGTATCCTTATTACATGCTGGGGAATATTTTGGGTATATGCCCAGGAGTGGTATAGCAGGATCTTCTGGAAGTGAGGTGCCCAGTTTTCAGAGGAACCGCCAGACTGATTTCCAGAGTGGTTGTACAAATTTGCAACCCCACCAGCAGTGGAGGAATGTTCCTATTTCTCCACATCCTCTCCAACACCTGCTGTCTCCTGAATTTTTAATCTTAGCCATTCTGACTGGTGTAAGGTGAAATGTCAGGGTTGTTTTGATTTGCATTTCCCTAATGACTAATGAAGTTAAGCATTTTTTAAGATGTTTCTCTGCCATCTGAAGTTCTTCGGGTGAGAATTCTTTGTTTAACTCTGTACCCCATTTTTTTTTATTCGATATAATTTTTTATTTACATTTCAATTGATTTTCTCTTTTCTAGCCCCCCACTCCCCGTAAGTCCCATAAGCCCCTTTCTCTTCCCCTGTACTCCCACCCACCCCTTCCCACTTCCCCGTTCTGGTTTTCCTGAATACTGCTTCACTGAGTCTTTCCAGAACAAGGGGCCACTCCTCCTTTCTTCTTGTACCTCATTTGATGTGTGGATTATGTTTTGGGTATTCCAGTTTTCGAGGTAAATATCTACTTATTAGTGAGTGCATACCATGATTCAACTTTTGAGTCTGGGTTACCTCACTTAGTATGACATTCTCCAGGTCCATCCACTTGCCTAAGAATTTCATGAATTCATTGTTTCTAATGGCCGAATAGTACTCCATTGTGTAGATATACCACATTTTCTGCATCCACTCCTCTGTTGAGGGATACCTGTGTTCTTTCCAGCATTTGGCAACTACAAACAGGGCTGCTATGAACATAGTAGAGCATGTATCCTTATTACATGGTGGGGAATCCTCTGGGTATATGCCCAGGAGTGGTATAGCAGGATATTCTGAAAGTGAGGTGCCCAGGTTTCGGAGGGACTGCCAGACTGATTTCCAGAGTGGTTGTACCAATTTGCAACCCCACCAGCAGTGGAGGAGTGTTCCTCTTTCTCCACACCCTCTCCAACACCTGCTATCTCCTGAATTTTTAATCTTAGCCATTCTGACTGGTGTAAGGTGAAATCTCAGGGTTGTTTTTTTTTTTTTTATGTTAAATTTTTTTTATTCGATATAACTTATTTACATTTCCAATGATTTCCCTTTTCTAGCCCCCCCACTCCCCGAAAGTCCCGTAAGCCCCCTTCTCTTCCCCTGTCCTCCCACCCACCCCTTCCCACTTCCCCGTTCTGGTTTTGCCGAATACTGTTTCACTGAGTCTTTCCAGAACCAGGGGCCACTCCTCCTTTCTTCTTGTACCTCATTTGATGTGTGGATTATGTTTTGGGTATTCCAGTTTTCTAGGTTAATATCCACTTATTAGTGAGTACATACCATGATTCACCTTTTGAGTCTGGGTTACCTCACTTAGTATGATATTCTCTAGCTCCATCCATTTGCCTAACAATTTCATGAATTCATTGTTTCTAATGGCTGAATAGTACTCCATTGTGTAGATAAAACAGGATTTCCCTGACCGGGAATCGAACCTGGGCCGCGGCGGTGAGAGCGCCGAATCCTAACCTCTAGACCACCAGGGAACTTTCTCAGGGTTGTTTTGATTTGCATTTCCCTAATGACTAATGAAGTTGAGCATTTTTTAAAATGCTTCTCCTCCATCCGAAGTTCTTCAGGTGAGAATTCTTTGTTTAACTCTGTACCCCATTTTTAATAGGGTTGTTTGGTTTTCTGGAGTCTAACTTCTTGAGTTCTTTATATATATTAGATATTAGCCCTCTATCTGATGTAGGATTGGTGAAGATCTTTTAACAATTTGTTGGTTGCCAGTTTGTCCTTTTGATGGTGTCCTTTGCCTTACAGAAACTTTGTAATTTTATGAGGTCCCATTTGTCAATTCTTGATCTTAGAGCATACGCTATTGGTGTTCTGTTCAGAAACTTTCTCCCTGTACCCATCTCCTCAAGGGTCTTCCCCAGTTTCTTTTCTATTAGCTTCAGAGTGTCTGGCTTTATGTGGAGGTCCTTGATCCATTTGGATTTGAGCTTAGTCCAAGGAGACAAGGATGGATCAATTCGCATTCTTCTGCATGCTGACCTCCAATTGAACCAGCACCATTGGTTGAAAAGGCTATCTTTTTTCCATTGGATGTTTTCAGCCACTTTGTCTAGAACCAAGTGGCCATAGGTGTGTGGGTTTATTTCTGGATCTTCAATCCTGTTCCATTGATCTGCCTGCCTGTCACTGTACCAATACCATGCAGTTTTTTACACTATTGCTCTGTAGTATTGCTTGAGGTCAGGGATACTGATTCCCCCAGAATTTCTTTTGTTGCTGAGAATAGTTTTAGCTATCCTGGGGTTTTTGTTATTCCAGATGAATTTGATAATTGCTCTTTCTAACTCTGTGAAGAATTGAGTTGGGATTTTGATGGGTATTGCATTGAATCTGTATAGTGCTTTTGGCAAAATGGCCATTTTAACTATATTGATCCTGCCAATCCATGAGCATGGGAGTTTTTCCCATTTTTGAGGTCTTCTTCCATTTCCTTCTTCAGAGTCTTGAAGTTCTTGTCATACAGATCTTTCACATGTTTGGTAAGAATCACCCCAAGGTACTTTATACTGTTTGTGGCTATTGTGAAGGGTGTCATTTCCCTAATTTCTTTCTCAGCCTACTTATCCTTTGAGTACAGGAAGGCCACTGATTTGCTTGAGTTGATTATAAAACCTGCCACTTTGCTGAAGTTGTTTATCAGCTGTAGGAGTTCTCTAGTGGAGTTTTTTGGGTCACTTCAGTAGACCTTCATGTCGTCTGCAAATAATGATAGTTTGACTTCTTCCTTTCCAATTTGTATCCCTTTGACCTCCTTATGTTGTCTAATTGCCCGAGCTAGTACCTCAAGTACAATATTGAAAAGATAAGGAGAAAGTGGGCAGCCCTGTCTAGTCCCTGATTTCAGTGGGATTGCTTCAAGTTTCTCTCCATTTAGTTTGATGCTGGCTACCGGTTTGCTGTATATTGCTTTTACTGTTTAGGTATGGGCCTTGAATTCCTGTTCTTTCCAAGACTTTAAGCATGAAAGGATGCTGAATTTTGTCAAATGCTTTTTCAGCTTCCAATGAAATGACCATGTGGTTTTTTTACTTTGAGTTTGTTTATATAGTGGATTGCATTGATGGATTTCTGTATATTGAACCAACCCTGCATCCCTGGGATAAAGCCTACTTGATCATGGTGGATGATCGTTTTGATGTGTTCTTGGATTCAGTTGGCAAGAATTTTATTGAGTATTTTTGCATCGATGTTCATAAGGGTGATTGGTCTGAAGTTTTCTTTCTTTGTTGGATCCTTGCGTGGTTTTGGTATCAGCTTTATTGTGGCTTCATAGAAGGAATTGGGTAGGGTTCCTTCTGTTTCTATTTTGTGGAATAGTTTGAAGAGTATTGGTGTTAGATCTTCTTTGAAGGTCTGATAGAATTCTGCACTGAAACCATCTTGTCCTGTGCTTTTTTTGGTTGGAAGACTTTCTATGACCCTTCTATTTCTTTAGGAGTTATGGGACTGTTTAGATGATCTATTTGGTCCTGATTTAATTTTGGTATTTGGTATCTGTCTAGGAAATTGTCCATTTCCTCCAGATTCTCCAGTTGTGTTGACTATAGGCTTTTATAGTAGGATCTGATGATTTTTTGGATTTCCCCAGTTTCTGTTGTAATATCTCCCTTTTCATTTCTAATTTTGTTAATTTGGATACTTTCTCTGTGCCCTTTGGTCAGTCTGGCTAAGGGATTATCTATCTTGTTGATTTTCTCAAAGAACCAGCTCCTGGACTCGTTGATTCTTTGTATGGTTCTCTTTATTTCCACTTGATTGATTTCAGCCCCGTGTTTGATGATTTCCAGTCTTCTCCTCCCCCCGGGTGAAATAGCTTTTTTTTGTTCCAGGGCTTTCAGGTGTGTCATTAAGCTGCTAGTATATGCTCTCTCCATTTTCTTTTTGGAGGCACTCAGGGCTATGAGTTTTCCTCTTAGCACTGCTTTCATTGTCTAACAAGTTTGGGAATGTTGTGCCTTCATTTTCATTAAATTCTAAGAAGTCTCTGAATTTTTCTTTATTTCTTCTTTAGCCAAGTTGTCATTGAGTAGAGTATTGTTCAGCCTCCATGTGTATGTGGGCTTTCTTTTGTTTTTGTTGCTATTGAAAACCACTCTTACACCATAGTGATCTGATAGGAGGCATGGGATTAGTTCGATCATCTTGTATTTGTTGAGGTCTGTCTTGTGACCAATTATATGGTCAATTTTGGAGAAGGTACCATGAGGTGCTGAGAAAAAGGTATATTCTTTTGCTTTAGGGTAAAATGTTCTATAAATATCAGTCAAGTCCAATTGGTCCAAAGCTTCAATTAGTTTTACTGTGTCCCTGTTTAGTTTCTGTTTTCCTAATTGGTCCATTGAGGAGAGTGGAGTGTTGAAGTCCCCCACAATTATGGTGTTAGGTGCAATGTGTGCTTTGAGCTTTAGTAAAATTTCTTTTATGAATGAGGGTGGCCTTGTATTTGGAGCATAGATGTTCAGAATTGAAAATTCTTCTTGTTGTATTTTTCCTTTGACCAGCAAGAAGGGTCCCTCAGGGTCTCTTTTGATGACTTTAGGTTGAAAGTCAATTTTATCTGATATTAGAATGGCTACTCCGGCTCGTTTCCCGAGACCATTGGCTTGTAAAATTGTCTTTCAGCCTTTTACTTTAAGGTAGTTTTGTCTTTGACATTTAGGTGTGTTTCCTGTATGCAGCAAAATGTAGGGTCCTGTTTCCTTATCCAGTCTGTTAGTCTATGTCTTTTTATTGGGGAATTGAGTCCATTGATGTTAAGAGATATTAAGGAATAGAGATTATTACTTCCTGTCATTTTTGATGTTATTTTTATATTTGAGTAATTATCTTCTTTTGGGTGTAGTTTCCCTCCTTTTATTGGAGTTTTCCTCCTATTATTCTTTGTAGAGCTGGGTTTGTGGAAAGATATTATGTAAATGTGGTTTTGTCATGGAATGTCTTGGTTTCTCCATCTATTGTGATTGAGAGCTTTGCTGGGTATAGTAGTCTTCTTGGCTGACATTTGTGTTCTCTTAGAGTCTACATGAGATCTGCCCAGGATCTTCTAGCTTTCATGGTCTCTGGTGAGAAGTCTGCTGTGATTCTGATAGGTCTTCCTTTATATGTTACTTGGCCTTTTTCTCTTACTGCCTTTAATATTCTTTCTTTGTTTAGTGCATTTGGAGTTTTAATTATTATGTGGCGAGAGGTATTTCTGCTCAGATCCAGTCTGTTTGGAGTTCTGTAGGCTTCTTGTATATTCATAGGCATCTCTCTCTTTAAGTTGGTAAAGTTTTCTTCCATAATTTTGTTGAAGATATTTGCTGGCCCTTTCAGTTGTAAATCTTCACTCTCATCTATACCTATGATCCTTAGGTTTGGTCTTCTCATTGTATCCTGGATTTCCTGGATGTTCTGGGATACAAGCTTTTTGCATTTTGCATTTTCTTTGACTGTTGAGTCAATGGTTTCTATGGTATCTTCAGCATCTGAAATTCTTTCTTCCATCTCTTGTATTCTGTTGTTTATATTTGCATCTATGGCCCCTTGATTTCTTGTTTTCTATCTCCAAAGTTGTCTCCCTTTGTGATTTCTTAGTTGTTTCTACTTCTGTTTTTAGATCCAGGATGGTTTTGCTCAGTTCCATCATTTGTTTGTTTGTGTTTTCCTGTAATTCTTTAAGAGAATTTTTTGTGTTTCCTCTTTCCTGACTTCTGCCTCTTGACTCAAGTTCTCCTGCATTTCTTTAATTTTTTTTTTTTGTATTTCTTCTTTATTGGCTTCTATCTCTTGAGCCTTATTCTTCTGCATTTCTTTAAGTGATTTTTGTGTTTCCATTATATGGGTTTCTAGCTTATTCATGTTCCTCTGTATTTCTTGAAGAGTTTCATTTATGTCCTTTTTGTGTTCTTCTAGCAGCATCATGATCAGTGATTTTAAATCCAAATCTTGTTTCTCTGGTGTGTTGGCATAACCAGGACTTGCTGATGTTGGAGAGTTTGGTTCAGATGCTGCCATATTGCCTAGATTTCTGTTAGTAGTGTTCTTGCTTTTGCCCTTTGCCATCTTGTTCTCTGGAGTTAGTTGGTCTTGTCCCTGGTTGGTGTTTGTGCCTCCTGAGGGGCTCTGGGGCTGTTACTGCAACACTATATGGCTGAGTTTCCCCTGTAGCAGATTGCTGATGTGCTGTCCTCCTCTTGGGTGCCCGTGCAGCTCTAGTGTGCTTTGCCCCAGATTGTGTCTGTGAACCAGATGGAGCCTGTTTGCACCTTCAGGGAGTGCTGATGGTGTATGCTGCCAGGACCTTTTCTGTGTACTGATCACTCTGCTGGGCAGCCGATCTCCCAACCGGGTTGGTGCACACAAGGCTAGCCTGGCTGCTCAGGCCCTTGGTCCAGGTAAAAGCCTGGGAGGCCAAGGCCTGAGCAAAGTTCCCCTTGGGCTATGACTGTTAATTGGGTCTGTCAGGTGGCCAGGATTGTGGGCGTGTGCTTGAGCTCCCTGAAAGTGCTGGGAGAGTCTGCTGGGCTAACAACCTCCTGGGCGGGTTGACACACAGATGGCCCACCAAGCCGCCCAGTTCTTGGGGTCAGTCCAGGTCCTGTTGGGGCCTAGACCCCCGCTTTGTTAGCCTCAGGCTATGCCTGTTAGCTGGCTTTGCCTGCTAGAGCTCTCTGGTGTCCAGTAGGCAAAATGGCGGCGCCCACGCTGGACCGGGCAAAAAAACGTCCTGGCTGGGTTGGCACCCAGATGGCCCCCTGAACAGCCCAGGGCCTGGGTGCAGGCCAACGCCAGTCAGGCTTAGACCCCCGTGATGTTGGCCTCGGGTTATGTTTGTGTACCTCAGTCTGTCTGATCTCTCTGGAGTCTGAAACCAAGATGGAGGTGAGTATCTCCTGACTGGTGGGAGGCAGAGTTCTGAAGTGGCTTCTGTGCGGTGAAAGGCACCGTAAATCCGCAGCTGCTTGCAGCCCGGCAGGCCAGGGAAGGTCAGTGGTCTTGGGCGCAGGGCCTAACTGGACCCTGTGTCGCCTTGGTTCCACTGCTGATGGCCCTTCAACAGGACCAGCCACTGCTGCACTGCCGCCACCTCTGCTGCAAGTCCATAAATGTTTATCCTTATCTGCATAGATAAGCGTAGCTTTCAGCCATCATCAAATAAATTTCCTATTTATAACAGATTAAGGAAATGAAAAAAACACAACCAATCAAAATGTAGAGAACATATGATCATATTTTACTCAGCCCTAAATCCTATATATAAAACACAACTCTTGCACCTAAGATTCATGGGATAACATAGAAGAGGGAGAAGAAAGATTGTAATAGCCAGAGGACTAAGAAGTCTGTTATGAGGTTGTGAGTCCTAGACATTTTGGGAAGGCTAAACCTACAAACTCTCAACAACATGGCTGCCTAAACAAGACCTGAATAAGAATAACACCAATAGACATGTTACCATGGACAGGGCAATTCTCATGGAGCCTGACCCTAGACAAAGGTCTTGAAACAACTAGGAATGCTGAGACTGGGATAGATAATCAGAAGAATTCCCTTAATTACCTATTCAGTACCACTTCACTCACTCACTCACTCACACACACACACACACACACACACACACACACACACACATGCCAATTAAAGGAAAGCTGCCATGACTTTGAAAGAAAACAATGGGAAAGTGCATGAGAAGTGTTAGATGAAGAAAGGGAAAGAAAGTTAAGCAGTTATATTTTATTTTTTAAAAATCAAAATATGTATAAATGAAAGTAACATTTTCAGAATATTTTTTAAAACAAACATGAGAACACAATACACTTCTAGACTATTCACTTCAAATTATATAATCTGACTTATTTTTAAATCTGATGCCTTGCATATTGATATATGTAAATACTGTTTTACCTAATTTAACATATTGAATCTGCCTTTTAAGCAACCACATAGGTATTATTTGTATTTGTCACACAAATACATTTTCACATAAGTTCCATGAATTTTTTCTTTAAGATCATAAGAACAAGAATAATAGGGACCAAAACTGAACTATTACCATAGAGTTTCCTTTTAAGATTACCATATAAACTGGGCGGTGGTGATGCATGCCTGTAATCCAAGCACTTTGGGAGGCAGAGGCAGGTGGATTTCTGAGTTCGAGACCAGCCTGTCTACAGAGTGAGGATGGCCAAGGCAATAGAGAGAAACCATGTCTCAAAAAAAACAAATCCAAAAAACCAAAAAAAAAAAAAAAAAAAAAAGATTAACCATATAATTTACCATCACAGATTCGATACAGTTCTGATCAACTGGATATAGCAACATTATGTCATGAAATAGTGATTTATATTTTCAAAATTACAATTATGAAGAAGCAACATTGACAGGGAAAGTCACCATAACATGAGGAACTGTACTAAAAGGTTGAAGCATTAGGAAGGTTGAAAACCCATACTGTAAAGTATGAAGATAAGTTACCAGATGAAAAGTAATACTAGGAGAGTTTAGATTAATAGTCCTCTGAAAATATTATAACCCTTGATAAAATGGTCACTATAATATTATGTATTTCTGAGTAATGAGACCGTTTTTGATGTAGTGAAAGTTAGAGAGACTCGCACATACTAACATTTCCAGTGACCTACTTTAAAAGGCTTTTTTTCTTTCTATACCTCTATGATATTTTTAAACACCTTGTTTCCCATAAAAAGGGCATGTAGGCCAAGGTGGAATGGATGAATCATATTAAACTTACACCTGTTGTTTCTTTCTGGAGTCCTTGGGATGCTAATTCTGAGACTAACAAACAGAGAACACAAGATACTGTACAGTCAAGAATGAAACATTCTTGGGACACAATAATGTAAGCTATGCTAATTAAAGTGGAAAGGACAGTAAGACATTTCAAGCCTTGAAGAAGAAATTTTTATACTCTATTGTGGATAATCATTTTTTTCTTTTTTTATTATTAGATATATTCTTTATTTACCTTTCAAATGTTGTCCCCTTTCCACCACCACACAAAATTCCCCTATCAAATCCCCCCTCCTCCTGCTCACCAGTCTACCCACTCCCTTCTTAGGGCAAAGGGCCTCTCCTCCCTTTGATGTCCAACAAGACCACCCTCTGCTGAATATGAAGCTGGAGCCATTGGTCCCTCCATGTATACTCTTTGGTTGGTAGTTTAGTCCCTGGAAGCTCTGGGGGTACTGGTTGGTTCAAATTGTTGTCCCTCCTATGGGGCTGGAAGCTCCTTCAGCTCCTTAGTTCCTTTCTCTAGCTCCTCCATTAGGGACCCTGTGCTCACTCAGTTCAGTGGTTGCCACCTCTATATTTGTCATGCACTGGCAGAGCATTCCATGTGACAGCTATATTAGACTCCTGTCAACAAGCACTTGGTGGCATCCACAAGAGTGTCTGGGTTTGGTGACTGTATATGGAATGGATCCTTAGGAGGGATCAGTCTCTGGATGGTCTTTGCCTCAGTCTCTGCTCCACACTTTGTCTCTGTATCTCCTCCTGTGGGTATTTTGTTCCCCCTTCTAGGAAGGACCAGAGTATCCACACTTTGGTCTTCCTTCTTCTTGAGCTTCCTGTAGTCTGTGAATAGTATCTTGGGTATTTTGAACTTTTGGGCTAATATCTAATTAGTTATCAGTGAGTGTATACCATGTGCATTCTTTGTGATTAGGTTACCTCACTCAGAATGATATTTTCTAGTTCCGTCTATTTGCTTAAGAATTTAATGAATTCATTGATTTGAATAGCTGAGTTGTATTCCACTGTGTAAATGTAGGAAATTTTTGTATCCAATCATCTGTTGAGCTGATATCTGAGTTGTTTCCAGCTTCTGACTATTATAAAAATGGCTTCTATGAACATAGTGGAACAAGTGTCCTTATTATATGTTGGAGCATCTTCTGGGAATATGCACAGGAGTAGTATAGCAGGGTCCTTTGGTAGTATTATGTCCAATTTTCTGAGGAACCACCAAACTGATTTCCAGAGCCTACCCATATATTCTGTCTGATCCAAATGATGAGCATATTCACCAGTGAGACTGAATTCTGTACCCATATGTGGTTGTTGGGATGGAACATGGCCCTCTGTTCCAATGACATCTTTAGCGGCTTTCAGTTTTCAATCATTTCCTTCACTACCTAAGTTTAGCTTGTGTGTGTGTGTGTGAGAGAGAGAGAGAGAGAGAGAGAGAGAGAGAGAGAGAAAGAGAGAGAGAGAATGAATGTTGCTTTTGAAGGTTCTTAGATTACACTTTCTCTCTACTCAATATAGACATGTACTTTGGCAAGAAATTTGTAGTTCATTTTTCTTTTCAACTACCTCAGAATATGGGGAAAGTCTAGATACACTGTATTGTATACTAGTTATATTTTAGGCTCTCATAGCTTGAGTTTCCTCTCACAATGTTTATCATTTGATTCCCAGGTTATTTGGGACTTTACAATTATAAGTTTGCCTTGTTAGAATTGAAATGAAACCTCTGCTTTAAAAAGTGAAACTAATAGCTTCTGGAAATAGTTTCATGTACTATGTTGCATACTTCATTTAATTTATTTCATTTTATTTTATCTTTTAATTAACCTAGAAGTTAGTAGATTTCATTGTGTATGTGTGTGTGTGTGTGTGTGTGTGTGTGTGTGCCTAAATGTGTCAGAAGTGGGCATCAGATCATTTGCACTAGTAGTTGTCAACCTGTGGGTTGTGATTCCTTTGCATTTACAACCATTGAATTAATTCCATTAAATTAACAGAACCTTTTTCTGAAGTTGCCTAAGACCTTTATAAAATACAGGTATTTGCATTCCAACTTATAATAAAAGTAGAAAAATTACATTTATGATGTAGCAAGGAAGTAATTTTATGGTTGTGTGTCATTACAACATGTGGAGCTATATTGCAGGGTCACAGCATTAAGAAGGCTAAGAAAAATTGCCTTAGAACTACATTTACAGGCAGTTGTGAGTCACATGACATGGGCACTGGGAAGTAAACTCTGATACATAACAAAAACAACAAAACTTAAATTCAGGGTCAACCAACTTTCTTGGCCTTCATCATGGCTTCTTCATTTGCACTCAGGACATACTCCTGTCCCTAACCCAACATAATTATTCACATCTGCATTTAAGCTATTCTATACTCAGTACTCCCCTTTCCAATGTACTTCTATTCAAACTTCATACTGCCCTCTCTTGGGGCTTTTTTTTTCTAGTTTCTTGGCATTTAGACACAGCAGATGTCATTATATAAATAAAACCTTTAAGAGATTAGGGATATTAGCATTCCATCAGGAGGAGGGGCAGTTGTATGGTCTCCACCTCCCAGGGGCTCCAAGACAGTTAATATTTTCTGGGAGGAGGGGGTCTCATAAGACTCCTAACAGCTCTCTGAGAACTCGCAGGCAGTTAACAGTACTGAGGAGGGAGGTAGCAATGAAGTTCCACTGATATCTGATGCCAACTGCCAGTTGGCTGTAGCTAGGGGAATGCAAGATATTTTCTTAAATGTTATAGGTGTTGATAAGTACCTATGTCCCTGTGAGTAATTCCTCACCCTTGCTCCTGTATGAATCTCATTAGGTCACCACAAAACAAAAAACATGAGAGAAGAATAAGACAAATCAGGAAGAGGGAGCTGATCAGCAGGAGATAAAGGACAAGACAGGATCTTGGCAAAAAACATAATCCGAATGGATTATATAAATGTGGGAAATGATATAATGGAGCCAATTATTATGTAAAATTAATGCTAATTAAATAATTGAGAATTTATGACAAAGAAACTTCTGATAAAGAAGTATCATCAGCACTTTGAGTACATACTTATGGATTTTATCAAGTTAAACTTTGATGGAAGGCATTTTAAGTGTTGATAGATTTTGTTGTTGTAGCTTTTAGTTTTTAGTTCTTTGATAATTTCATGCAATATATTTTACCCATATTATTCCCCCATCTCCAACACCAACATCTTTCCTCCACACCCATAATTTTGTCTCCAATTTTAAACCAAGTCAAATTTGTGCTGTCTGTATACTCTAACCATTGGTAATTTCCCCAGAGTGTAATTTTAAATGGGTATTGATAATTTAAGAATTCCAACATTCTTTTACAATGGCATGGACTTTATATCAAAGTTATTTATTTTGTTGGAAGATGGAAACATGAATCATTGCTGAAATATGACATAATCTACCTGACATTATGCAGCTTTTGTATATATATATATATATATATATGTGTGTGTGTGTGTGTATGTGTGTGTGTGTGTGTGTGTGTGTGTGTGTGTATGTTTAAGTAACATATAATATGTATATATTTCCTGTTATGTATTTCCTGTTTACCCTGAAGGAAGTTTCAAGAGACTTTAAATCCTTGTTCATTTCCTTTCCTACAGCTTTGCCTATTGTGATAATTTCACTGAATATTATATTTATAGTCCTCCTAACAATTTTCTCACTGCTCTTAGAATTACAATAAATTTAGATTAATTATTTTTATATTACTAACTATATAAGTTAGAAATAGAGTCAATAGTTTATATTATTTTATGAACTTATGAAAATAAACACACAATTTTGAAGGGCAAGGAGTCCTCTGATGTACTTATTACCTGTAAGCTAGCAAATCAAGAAATAAGGTAATATAATTCAATCCAAGTCTGTAGGGCTAAGGGTATACTATACTGTTAGTCCTTGTCCACAACTGAATGCCAGAAGGACAAATTAGGTCTGGTCTCAGGAGAATATGTATATCTCAGCCAAATAAAAAAATATAAAACATTTGTCCTTCCTCCCTTTATCTTGTCTGGTTAGGAATCCATTAAATTATTAATAAAGTACAAAATATATGGAAAATACAGTTAAAATTTCAGTTGCTTAATTTTTTTATTCCATATATTTTTATTTACATTTCAAATGATTTCCCCTTTTCTAGCCCCCCACTCCCCAAAAGTCCTGTAAGCCCCCTTCTCTCCCCCTGTCCTCCTACCCTCCCCTTCCCAATTCCCCGTTCTGGTTTTGCCGAATACTGCTTCACTGAGTCTTTCCAGAACAAGGGACCGCTCTTCCTTTCTTCTTGTACCTCATTTGATGTGTGGATTATGTTTTGGGTTTTCCAGTTTTCTAGGTTAATATCCACTTATTAGTGAGTGGATACCATGATTCACCTTTTGAATCAGGGTTACCTCACTTAGTATGATGTTCTCTAGCTCCATCCATCTGCCTAAGAATTTCATGAATTCATTGTTTCTAATGGCTGAATAGTACTCCATTGTGTAGATATACCACATTTTTTGCATCCACTCTTCTGTTGAGGGATACCTGGGTTCTTTCCAGCATCTGGCAATTATAAATAGGGCTGCTATGAACATAGTAGAGCATGTATCCTTATTACATGGTGGGGAATCTTCTGGGTATATGCCCAGGAGTGGTATAGCAGGATCTTCTGGAAGTGACATGCCCAGTTTTCAGAGGAACCGCCAGACTGATTTCCAGAGTGGTTGTACCAATGTGCAACCCCACCAGCAGTGGAGGAGTGTTCCTCTTTCTCCGCACCCTCTCCAACACCTGCTATCTCCTGAATTTTTAATCTTAGCCATTCTGACTGGTGTAAGATGAAATCTTAGGGTTGTTTTGATTTGCATTTCCCTAATGACTAATGAAGTTGAGCATTTTTTAAGATGCTTCTCCGCCATCCGAAGTTCTTCAGGTGAGAATTCTTTGTTTAACTCTGTACCCCATTTTTAATAGGGTTGTTTGGTTTTCTGGAGTCTAACTTCTGAGTTCTTTATATATATTGGATATTAGCCCTCTATCTGATGTAGGATTGGTGAAGATCTTTTCCCAATTTGTTGGTTGCCGATTTGTCCTCTTGATGGTGTCCTTTGCCTTACAGAAACTTTGTAATTTTATGAGGTCCCACTTGTCAATTCTTGAGCTTAGAGCATATGCTATTGGTATTCTGTTCAGAAACTTTCCCCCTGTACCGATGTCCTCAAGGATTTTCCCCAGTTTCTTTTCTATTAGCTTCAGAGTGTCTGGCTTTATGTGGAGGTCCTTGATCCATTTGGATTTGAGCTTAGTACAAGGAGACAAGGATAGATCAATTCGCATTCTTCTGCATGCTGACCTCCAGTTGAACCAGCACCATTTGTTGAAAAGGCTATCTTTTTTCCATTGGATGTTTTCAGCCTCTTTGTCGAGGATCAAGTGGCCATAGGTGTGTGGGTTCATTTCTGGATCTTCAATCCTGTTCCATTGATCTCCCTGCCTGTCACTGTACCAATACCATGCAGTTTTTAACACTATTGCTCTGTAGTATGGCTTGAGGTCAGGGATACTGATTCCCCCAGAATTTCTTTTGTTGCTGAGAATAGTTTTAGCTATCCTGGGCTTTTTGTTATTCCAGATGAATTTGAGAATCGCTCTTTCTAACTCTGTGAAGAATTGAGTTGGGATTTTGATGGGTATTGCATTGAATCTGTATACTGCTTTTGGCAAAATGGCCATTTTAACTATATTGATCCTGCCAATCCATGAGCATGGGAGTTTTTCCCATTTTTTGAGGTCTTCTTCCATTTTCTTCTTCAGAGTCTTGAAGTTCTTGTCATACAGATCTTTCACATGTTTGGTAAGTCACCCCAAGGTACTTTATACTGTTTGTGGCTATTGTGAAGGGGGTCATTTCCCTAATTTCTTTCTCAGCCTGCTTATCCTTTGAGTATAGGAAAGCCACTGATTTGCTTGAGTTGATTTTATAACCTGCCACTTTGCTGAAGTTGTTTATCAGCTGTAGGAGCTCTCTAGTGGAGTTTTTTGGGTCACTTAGATAGACTATCATGTCATCTGCAAATAATGATAGTTTGACTATCATTATTATCCTATTGGAAAGGATATAAACATATTCTTTCCAATTTGTATCCCTTTGACGTCCTTATGTTGTCAATTGCCTGAGCTAGTACCTCAAGTACAATATTGAAAAGATAAGGAGAAAGGGGGCAGCCCTGTCTAGTCCCTGATTTTAATGGGATTGCTTCATGTTTCTCTCCATTTAGTTTGATGCTGGCTACCGGTGTGCTGTATATTGCTTTCACTATGTTTAGGTATGGGCCTTGAATTCCTGTTCATTCCAAGACTTTAAGCATGAAAGGATGCTGAATTTTGTCAAATGCCTTTTCAGCATCCAATGAAATGACCATGTGGTTTTTTTCTTTGAGTTTATTTATGTAGTGGATTGCATTGATGGATTTCTGTATATTGAACCAACCCTGCATTCCTGGGATAAAGCCTACTTGATCATGGTGGATGATCGTTTTGGTGTGTTCTTGATTCGGTTGGCAAGAATTTTATTGAGTTTTTTTTGCATTGATGTTCATAATGGTGGTTGGTCTGAAGTTTTCTTTCTTTGTTGGATCCTTGTGTGGTTTTGGTTTCAGTGTAATTGTGGCTTCATAGAAGGAATTGGGTAGGGTTCCTTCTGTTTCTATTTTGTGGAATAGTTTGAAGAGTATTGGTGTTAACTCTTCTTTGAAGGTCTGATAGAATTCTGCACTGAAACCATCTGTTCCTGTGCTTTTTTGGTTGGAAGACTTTCTATGACTCCTTCTATTTCTTTAGGCATTATGGGATTGTTTAGATGATCTATTTGGTCCTGATTTAATTTTGGTATTTGGTATCTGTCAAGGAAATTATCCATTTCCTCCAGATTCTCTAGTTGTGTTGAGTACAGGCTCTTGTAGTAGGATCTGATGATTTTTTGGATTTCCTCAATTTCCATTGTTATATCTCCCTTTTCATTTCTAAGTTTGTTAATTTAGATACTTTCTCTGTGCCCTTTGGTCAGTCTGGCTAAGGGTTTATCTATCTTGTTGATTTTCTCAAAGAACCAGCTCCTGGTTTTGTTGATTCTTTGTATGGTTCTCTTTGTTTGTATTTGAGTGATTTAGGCCCTGAATTTGATGATTTCCTGCCTTCTACTCCTCCTGTGTGAAATAGCTTCTTTCTGTTCCAGGGCTTTCAGGTGTGTCATTAAGCTGGCAATGCATGCTCTCTCCATTTTCTTTTTGGAGGCACTCAGGGCTGTGAGTTTTCCTCTTAGCACTGCTTTCATTGTGTCCTATAGATTTGGGTATGTTGTATCTTCATTTTCATTGTGTTCTAAAAAGTCTTTAATTTTTTTCTTTACTTCTTCCTTGACCAATGTATCATTGAGTAGAATATTGTTCAGTTTCCATGTGTATGTGGGTTTTCTGCTGTTTTTGTGGCTATTGAAGACCACTTTTACTCCATAGTGATCTGATAGGAGGCATGGGATTAGTTCGTTCTTCTTATATTTGTTGAGGTCTGTCTTGTGACCAATTATATGGTCGATTTTGGAGAAGGTACCATGAGGTGCTGAGAAAAAGGTATATTCTTTTGCTTTAGGATAGAATGTTCTATACATATATCTGTTAAATCTAATTGGTCCAAAGCTTCAATTAGTTTCATTGTGTCCCTGTTTAGTTTCTGTTTTCCTGATCGGTCCATTGAGGAAAGTGCAGTGTTGAAGTCACCCACAATTATTGTGTTAGGTGCAATGTGTGCTTTGAGCTTTAATAAAGTTTCTTTTACGAAAGAGGGTGCCCTTGCATTTGGAGCATAGATGTTCAGGATTGAGAGATCTTCTTGTTGTATTTTTCCTTTGACCAGCAAGAAGTGTCCCTCAGAGTCTCTTTTGATGACTTTGGGTTGAAAGTCAATTTTATCTGATATTAAAATGGCTACTACAGCTTGTTTCCTGAGACTATTTGCCTGTAAAATTGTCTTCCAGCCTTTTACTCTAAGGTAGTGTTTGTCTTTGACCCTTTGGTGTGTTTCCTGTAAGCAGCAAAATGTAGGGTCCTGTTTACGTATCCAGTCAGTTAGTCTATGTCTTTTATTGGGGCATTGAGTCCATTGATGTTAAGAGATATTAAGAAATAGTGATTGTTACTTCCTGTCATTTTTTACGTTATTTTTTAAATTTGAATGCTTAAGTTCTTTTGGGTTTGATGAAAGGTTAATATCTTGCTTTTTCCAGGGTGAAGTTTCCCTCCTTGTATTGGTGTTTTCTTTCCTCCTATTCTCCTTTGTAGGGCTGGATTTGTGGATAGATATTGGGTAAACTTGGTTTTGTCATGGAATATCTTAGTTTCTCCATCTATGGTGATTGAGAGTTTTGCTGGATATAGTAGTTTGGGCTGGCATTTGTGTTCTCTTAGAGTCTGCATGAGATCTGCACAGGATCTTCTAGCCTTCATAGTCTCAGGTGACAATTCTGCTGTGATTCTGATAGGTCTTCCTTTATATGTTACTTGGCCTTTTTCTCTTACTGCTTTTAATATTCTTTCTTTGTTTAGTACATTTGGTGTTTTGATTATTACGTGACGGGAAGTATTTCTGTTCTGGTCCAGTCTGTTTGGAGTTCTGTAGGCTTCTTGTATATTCATGGGCATCTCTCTCTTTAGTTTGGGGAAGTTTTCTTCCATAATTTTATTGAAGATATTTGCTGACCCTGTAAGTTGTAAATCTTCACTCTCATCTATGCCTATAATCCTGTGTCCTGGATTTTTTGGATATTTTGGGTTACAAGCTTTTTGCATTTTGCATTTTCTTTAACTGTTGTGTCCATGGTTTCTATGGTATCTTCAGCCTCTGAGATTCTTTCTTCTATCTCTTGTATTCTGCTGTTGATATTTGCATCTATGGTGCCTGATTTCTTCCCAAGGCTTTCTATCTCCAAAGTTGTCTCCCTTTGAGTTTTCTTAGTTGTTTCTACTTCTGATTTTAGATCCCGGATGGTTTTGCTTAGCTCCTTCACTTGCTTGTTTGTGCTTTCCTGTAATTCCTTAAGAGATTTTTTGTGTTTCCTCTTTCATGACCTCAGCCTGTTGACCAAAGTTCTCCTGTATTTCTTTAAGTGTTTTTTGCGTTTCCTCATTATTGGCTTTTGTATTCTCCTGGATTTCTTTCAATGATTTTTGTGTTTCCCTTGCAAGGGCTTCTAACTTTGGATCCATTTTCTCCTGAATTTCTTTAAGTATGTCCTTCATGTGTTCCTGTACCAGCATCATGACCAGTGATTTTAAATCCAAATCTTGTTTTACTTTTGTGATGGGGTATCCAGGACATGCTGGTAAAAGAGAATTGGGTTCAGATGTTGCCATATTGCCTTGATTTCTGTTAGTCACGTTCCTGTGTTTGCCTTTTGCCATCTAGTTTTCACTGGTGTTAGTTGGTCTTGTCAATGCTGGACTCACCAGTGCAAGCTGCCCCTTCCCAGGTGGCCTCTGGTGCACAGCTTACCTCCTGCACTGCCTGGAGACAGGGTGCTGTTGCCCAGGCTGTTCAGATCCTGAAGCAGACACCTGAAGGCTCCTGCTGGGGCCTGCTGGATTCATCGGAGCACACCGACTTCTCCCTGCTTGCCACCTGGAAGCCCCTCTTGCCTCTTGTAGGACCTGGAGATGTGGTGTTGTCGCCCAGGCTGATCTGGATCCTGAAGCTGAGAGATCTGAGGGCTCCCACCAGAGGCATCAGGACTGGAACCTAAGCTCCGTGCCACAGGAGCAAGCTGTGCCTGTGAGCTCCCAGACTGCCTCTGGGTGCACACCAGGTCTCCCGCACTTCCTGGAGACCGAGTGCTGTGGTCCAGGCTGTTCAGATCCCAAAGCAGGCACCTGAAGGCTACTGCTGGGGCCTGCTGGATTCACTGGAGCACACTGACTTCTCCCCGCTGGCCGCCCGGAACAGTTGGTTAATTTTTAAAGAGACAATACCATGGAAAAACTTACAAGCATAACAAGAGAAAAAAAAAAGTCCCATCATAAGCACTTGAGATAATATAATAAATTACTGAATATGAATAGCTTTTATTACAAAGGCAGTATCTATAAATTTATGTTTTGGGAAATTTGTGAATTATTACATAGTGTTGTAATGAACAAATATTTTGAATGCTGAAATACCTGTTGGAAAATATTAGTATGCCAGTGATGAGGAATAATTATGTGATGGGATAAGTATCTTTAACATAGTCTTTGTTTTTCTCTTTGACACAAATGCAAACAATTTTGTATTTCTTGAAAATTAAAATGTATGTGGTAGTTACACCAAACACTAGAAGTAGTGCTACTAACATTTATACCACAAATTATATATATATATATATATATATATATATATATAACTCTAAATTATTTACCACAGAGATATACACTAAGACTATGTTTGAATGAACCAGTAAATGTACAAAAACTTATTGTGCGTATACATAATGTAATTCTATTCATTAAGAAATAAGAATTAAATTAGATTACAAGAAAATGGATTCAACTAGAGATCACAATATATTAAGCAAAAATCACTCAGATTCAGAGAGATAGATATTAAGTTTCCTTTTTGTGGATTGAATAGTTTGCATATTTATGCAAATTCCTTGTATATGAATATGTGGCAGAAATATAGATGCAAGATTATATAGGGAAGGATAGATTTCAGTGAGAAGTGGATGCAGGAAAAAATAGAAGCAATAGGGTTGAATATTTAAATATATAATATGCTTGAATAAAAATATTTTTATAAATCTCACCACTATGTATATTTAATATACACTAATACAAATTAAAACAATGAAAAATTATGTGTCTAGAATCAATACTAAACATTATCCATGAAGTAAATAGAGAATTTGAACCTTTTTGTTTATTTATTAGTGTATTGAAGCAAAGGAGGTAATGTTGATTTAAATGCTGCCCCAGTTCCAGCAGTAAATGGTCAACACAAAATAATCTCAATGGTATTTTTAGCAATTTTTGTCTCATAATTATTGTGGCATTTAATAAAACTTTCTGGCCCTTTGTATATTATGGTTTCTGATTTTAGAGTTTTATGATGTGTGCTTGCATGTGTTCAAGTTTCCTATTTTTTTTTAATTCAGGTTTGCTTTCTGTTGTTTTTTATGTTTATGTATGGTCCATGAATTTCTGATATTTACAAGGCTTTTATCACCTTAAGCAAAGTGGCCAGATATAAAATTAACTCCAACAAATCAGTTGATTTCTTCTACTCATAGAATAAACAGGTTGATAAAGAAATTAGGAAAACAACACCCTTCACAATAGTCACAAATTATATACAGTATCTTGGCATGACTCTAACCAAACAAGTGAAATATCTGTATGACAAGAACTTCAAGCCTCTGAAGAAAGAAATTGAAGAAGACATCAAAAGATGGAAAGATCCCCAATGCTCATGTATTGGCAGGATTAATTTAGTAAAAATGGCCATCTTGCCAAAAACAATATACAGATTCAATGCAATCCCCATCAAAAATCCAATGCAATTCTTCATAGAGTTAGAAAGAGCAATTCTCAAATTCATCTGGAATAATAAACAATCCAGGATAGAGAAAACTATTCTCACCATGCAGTGGTGGTGCACTCCTTTACTCCCAGCATTTGGTGGGCAGAGGCAGGCAAATTTCTGAGTTTGAGGCCAGCTTGGTCTACAGAGTGAGTACCAAGACACCCAGGGCTACAGAGAGAAGCACTGTCAAACAGAAAAAAAGAAAAAGGAAGAAAAAAAAAGAAAAGAAAAGAAAAGAAAAGAAAAGAAAAGAAAAGAAAAGAAAAGAAAAGAAAAGATTATTCTCAAAGAACTTCTGGGGATATCAACATTCCAGACCTCAACTATATTACAGAACAATTATAATAAAAACTGCATGGTATTGGTAAAGTAACAGGCAGGTAGATCAATGGAATAGATTTGAGAACCCAGAAATGAACCCACATACCTGCGCTCACTTGATCTTTGACAAATGAGCTAAAAACCAACAAGTGGAATAAAAGATAGCCTTTTCAACAAATGGTGTTGGTTCAACTGATGGCAAATTGATCCATTATTATTTCCTTATACAATGCTCAAGTCCAAGTGGATCAATGACCTCCACATAAAACCAAACACACCGAAACTAATAGAAAATAAAGTCAGGAAGAGCCTTGAGCACATGAGCACAGGGGAAAATATTCCTGAACAGAATACCAATAGCTTATGCTCTAAGATTAAGAATTGACACATGGGACTTCATAAAATTGCAAAGCTTCTGTAAGAAAAAGGAAACTGTCAATAGGACAAAACAGCAACCAACAGATTGGGAAAAGATCTTCACCAACCCTACATCCAATAGAGGGCTAATATCCAATATATACAAAGAACTCAAGAAGTTAGACTCCAGAGAATCAAATAACCCCATTAAAATGGGGTACAAAGATAAACCAAGAATTCTCAACTGAGGATTACAGAATGGTTGAGAAGCACCTGAATAAATATTCAACATCTTTAGTCAACAGGGAAATGCAAATTAAAACAACCCTGAGATTCCACCTCATACCTGTCAGAATGCCTAAGATCACTCAGGTGACAGCACATGCTGGCAAGAATGTAGAGAAATAGGAACACTTTTCGACTGCTGTTGATGGCAAGCTGGTACAACTACTCTGGAAATCGATTTGGTGGTCCCTCAGAAAATTGGATATAGAACTACCAAAGGATACAACTCCTGGCCATATACCCGGAAGATTCTCCAACATGTAATAAGAACACATGATCTACTATGTTCATAGCAGCCTTATATTTAATAGAAGCTGGAAAGAACCCAGATGTCCCTCAACAGAGGAATGGATGAAGAAAATGTGCTGTATTTACACAATGGAATATTACTCAGCTATTAAAACAATGACTTTATGAAATTCTTAGGCAAATGGATAGAACTAGAAAATATTGTCCTTAGTGAGGTAACGCAATCACAAAAGACCACACATGGTATGCACTCACTGATAAGTGGATATTAGCTCAGAAGTTCAGGAGCCTGATATAGCTGTCTCCTGAGAGGCTCTGCCAGTACCTGACAAATACAGAGGTTGAGGCTCTCAGGCAATCATTTGATTGAGCGCAAGGCCTCCAATAGAAGAGCAAGGGAAAGAACTAAAGGAGCTGAAGGAGCTTGCAGTCCCTTAGGTGGAACAATAATATGAAACAACTAGAACCCCCAGTGCTACCATGTACTAAATCACCAACCAAAGAGTATACATGGAGGGACTCATGGCTCCAGCTGCAAATGTAGCAGAGGATCACCTTGTGAGACATCAGTGGGAGAAGAGGCCCTTGGTCCTATGAAGGTCCGATGCCCCAGTGTAGGGAAATGGCATGATAGGGAAGCAGGATTGGGTGGGTTGGTGAGCAGTGGTAGGGGGATGGAAGAGCATGTTTATAGAGGGGAAGCAAGGAAATGGGGTAACATTTGAAATGTTAATAAAGAAAATATCTAATAATAAAAAAAAAGCCACAAGGTCCTGGTCAGATACCTTGCAACCTCTTAAAAACAACAGTTGTTAATCTGGACTACTTCACCCAGCAAAACTCTCAATCAACATAGGTGGAGGAAACAAAATATTTCAAGATGGATCAAAGCTCAAACAAGATCTAATCACAAATGCAGTCTTACATAAAATGCTAGAAGGAAAACTCCAATCCAAGGAGAATAACTACATCCAAGAAAATGTAGCAAATAAGTAAATTTACACCAGCAAATCAATAGAAGTGCATACACACACACACACTCACAACCAACATCAAAATAACAACAATTATCCATATTGGTCATTAATTTTTCTCAACTCAATTCACTTAATTCCCAAATAAAAATACAAAGGCTAAAAGAATGGATGTAAAAACAGGATCCATCCTGCATATAAGAAACACACCTTAGCTATAAAGATAGACATTACCTCAGAATAAAGGACTAGACACTGTTTTCCAAGCAAATGGAAACAAGAAGCATGCTAGAGTAGACATTCCAATTTCCTCATGCATGCTACTGTACCCCACAGCCCTGCCCATATCCTAGGAGGTCCAGTCTAATCCTAGACATAGGAGGACTGTTTTAAACAGAAACACAGGAGGCCTCCTCTAAACAGGTAAACAGGAGGCCTGCACCAAACTGAGACACTGCCTGCCTCCCAGAAGGCCTATTTTAACCCAGGTCACACAGATCTACCTACCTCAGAGTAGGCCTGCTCCAATCTCAGAAACTAAGGTCTCTTAACGCCAGAAATAACCATATTCCCCAAGGCAAGCATAAGAACATAAGCAACAGAAGTCAATGTAATTTGGCACCATCATAAAAAAAATTCTAATACCATAGCATTCCCTGAAAACCCAAACACACCCCAAAGCCAAGATTCTAACCTAAAATCTCATCTCATGAAGATGATAGAGACCTTTACAGATCACATCATTAACTCCCTTAAAGACCTGCAGGAAAGCACAGGCAAACAAGGAGAAATCCTTAAAGAAGAAACAAATCCTTTAGAAATACAAGAAAAGACAGTCAAAACAGGTCAAGAAACTTAACAAAATTGTCCAAGACCTGAAAAATGAAATAGAAAGAATAAAGAAATTACAAACAGAGGCAACCTTGTTGGGAGCTGGTCTGCATGTAGACAAATACAAATAGATCCATATGTATCACCCTACACAAAGCAAGTTCACATGGTTCAAGAACCTCAACATAAAACCAGATACACTGAATATAATAGAAGAGAAAGTGGGAAAGAACCTCCAACAAATTGACACAGGGGAAAGTTTCCTGAAGAGAAGAGCAGTGGATCAGGCTCTAAGAACAAAAATTGATATATGGAACTTTTGAGACTGAAAAGACTTTGTAAGGCAAATGACGCTCTCAATAAGACAATATGGCAGCCTGCAAATTGGTAAAAGATCTTCACTAACCCTACATCAAGTAGAAGGCTAATATATAAAACATATCAAGAATTCAAGAAGTTAGACTTCAAAAAAAGCAAAAACCCTATGTAAAAATTGGTACAGAGATTATCTGATAATTCTCAGTAGGAATTCTCTAATGGTTGAGAAACAGTTAAATGTTCAATATTCTCAGACATGATGGAAATATAAATCACAATTACTCTTGGGATTCCACGTTCCACAAATCAAAATGTCTAAGATCAAAAATGCAAATGAGCACATGCTGGCAAGGATGTAGTGAAAGAGAAACATTTCTCCATATTTTCTGGGATTGAAAACTTGTACAAGTACTCTGGAAATTGCTCAAGAGGTTCCTTAGAAAATTGGAAATAGTTCTACCTGAAGAACCAGCTCCTGGATGTGTACTCAAAAGGTGTTCCACCATACTACAAGGATATGTACAAGGATTATATCCATAGCAACCTTATTCAAAATGGCCAGAAAATGGAAGCAGCCCAAATGTCTCTCAATCAAAGAATGGACACAGAAAATGTGGTTCATTTACACAATGGGATATTATTCAGCTACTAACAATGATGATACCATGAATTTTCTAGGCAAATGGATGAAACTAGAAAATATCATCCCGAGTAAGTTAACTGAGACCCGAAAGGACATGCATGGTATATACTCACTAATATCACTAAGTAGATATTAGTTAAAAAGTACAGAATACCCATGGTACAAACCACTGGCCATAATAACATTAACGAGAAGGAAAGCCCAAGTGAGAATACTTTAATTTGACTCAGAAGGGGAAAGAAAGTAATCATTGGGGCTGGAAAGATGCCCCAGCAGTTAAGAGCACTGGATGCTCTTCCAAAGGTCCTGAGTTCAAATTCCAGCAACCACATGGTAGCTCACAACTATCCATAATGAGATCTGACAACCTCTTCTACAGTGTCTGAAGACCCCTACAGTGTACTCACATATAATAAAAATAAATAAATAAATAAATAAATAAATAAATAAATAAATCTTTTTTAAAAAAAAAAGAAAAGAAAGAAAATAATCATTGGAGGCAGAGGGAGGGAATTTTTTGGGAGAGAAGAGGGGTAGGAGAAAGGGGGCATGATCAAATATCGGCGCAGACTTTAGAGAACCCCAGAGGGCCAGGAGAATGAATGGAAATCTGCAGCTGCTAATGGTGAGCAGTGAGGGTAGGGTAACATCTAGAAAGTCTTAGAGACCTGGGATATGTGAGGCACCCAGAACTCAATATGGATGACCTTAGCCTAAATACCCCAAAGTGGGGTTATAAAACCTGAATAGTCTACCTCTAAGAGTAAGATAGGACACTCAGTGGAGGGATAGGAACACTCCAGCTTCAAAATTTTATAACTAGAACTCTTCCTTTCTAAAAGCAATTCAGGGACAAAAATGGAGTAGAGTTTGGGCCAACCAGTGACTAGCCCAACATGGAATCCATCTCATGGAAAGGCACTAAATCCTGATACTACTACTACTAATGCTGTTGTGCTTTCACACAGTAGTCAAGCATGGTTGTCCTCTGAAAGGCTCTGCCAGCAGCTGACAGAATCAGATACAGATTCATGAAGCCAACCTTTGGACTGATGTCAGGAAGTCCTATGGAAGAGTTAGGGGAAGGACTGAAGGAGTTGAACAGGATAGCAACCCCATAGGAAGAACAAAAGTGTCAACTAACCTGGACCCCTGGGAGTTCCCAAAGACTGAGCCACCAACCAAAGAGCACACAATACCTAGTCCAAGGCCTCCAGCACATATATAGCAGAGGAATAACTAACTGCCTTGTCTGGTCCCAGTGGGAGAGGATGCACCTAGTCCTGTAGAGTCATGATAACTGTAGAGAAGGGGGATATTCTGTAGGAAGCACACTCTCAAAGGTGAAGGGGAGGAGTGATGGGGTAGGGAAATATGGAAGGGGAGAACTTGGAGTAGGGGCAATATTTGGGATGTAAATAAAATAATAAAAAAGAAAGAAATTAGGCAAATGACATCATTTACAATATCCAGAAATATCTTGGTATAACTCTAACCAAGCAAGTGAACGATCTTTGTCACAAGAACTTCAAGTCCCTGAAGAAAGAAATTGAAGAAGATATCAGAACATGGAAAGATTACCCATATTCAAGGATAGGATCCCAATGAAAATCCTAACAGACTTTATATAGACCTTCAAAGAACTATTCTAAACTTCATGTGGAAAAGTAAAGCACCAAAGAGAGCCAAAACAATCCTGAACAATAAATAAAACTTCAGGAGAAATCACTGTCTCTGATCTCAAGCTTTACTACAGAGCAATAGTGATAAAATCTGTATAGTATTGGTACACACTGATCAACAAGCAGCAAACAGCACAACAGAACACAGACCAGTAAATAGACACACTGATCAACAGAATTAAATCAAAGATAAATAAATAAATCTGTACAGCTAAGAATAGTTGATTTTTGATAAAGAAGCCAAAACCATAGAATGGGAAAAAGAAAGCATCTTCAAAATACTTTCCCAGTTTACTTGGATGGCTACATGTAGAAAAATTAAAATAGATCCATATTTATCACCCTGAACACAACATGAGTCTGAGTGGATGACACAAGACCTGATACACTGAATTTCATAGAAGAGAAATTGAAAATAGCCTTGAACACATTTGTACAGGAGAAAATTTCCTGAATGGAACACCAATGGCTCTGTCTATAAGATGCATAATTGATAAATGGAACTTCATGAAACTGTAAAGCTTCTATAAGGCAAAGGACACTGCCAATAGAACAAAGTGACAGACTACAGAATGGGAAATGTTCTTCACCAACCCTATGTCTGACATAGGATTAAAATTGAAAAATTGTAAATAACTTTAAAAGTTAGACACCAACATCCCAAATAACCCAATTAAAAAATGGGGCACAGATCTAAACAGAGAATTCCCAACAGAAGAATCTCAAATGGCAGAGAGTGTCTTAAAGAAATATTTAAAGTACTTAGCCATCAGGGAAATGCAAACTAAGATTCTACCTTACAGTCAACTGAATGGCTAAGGTTAAAAACTTGAAGGACAGCACATGCTGATGAGGATGTGCAGCAAGTGAAATGCTCCTTCACTGCTGGGAGAAATGAAAGCTTGTTCAACCACTTTGGAAATCTGGTTTGCACTTTCTCAGGAAACTCGGAATAGTTCGGAATAGTTCTTCCTCAAGACTCACCTGTACCACTACTTGGTATACAAACAAAAGTTGCTCAACCATCCCAGAATACACTGGTTCAACTCTTTTCATAGCAGCTTTATTCATGATAGCGCGAAACTCAATACAACCTAGAAGTCCTTTAGCTGCCGACTGGATAAAAATATGTGATACATCTACACTATAGGATACAATTCAGCTAATAAAGACAAAAACACCCCAAACAGTGGAGACACAGAAACTGAAGAGATTACATCTAGTAGTTAAATAGAGTCCCCATTAGAGGGATGGGCACACCAACACATCTTGAAAAATTTTGATCCACAAATTTTCCTGTCTCAAGAAAATGCGGAGACAAAAATGGAGTAGAGACTGAAGTAAAGGCATCCTGTGACCACACCATATTAGGATCCATTCCACGGGCAGCCACCCAACCCTGACACTATTACTGATACTATGTTGAGCTTGCAAATGTAAACCTAGAATGGCTGCCCTCTGAGAGGTTCTATTAGCAGATGACTGAGTCAGATACAGAGATTCACTCACACCAAGGATCAGACTGAGGTCGGGGACCCCTATGGAATAGTTATTAAAAGGTTTGAAAGAATTTGAAGGGTGTGCAACCCTTTAGGAAGACCACCACTATCAACTAACCTGAACCCCTGAGAGCTCCCAGAGACTGAGCCACCTACCAAAGACCATACACAAGCTGGTCTGATGCCCTGGGCATATATATAATAGAGGACTGCCTTGGCCTCACTGGGAGAAGATTTACAGATGCACCTAATGCTGTTTCCTGTAGAGAGTTGATACCCCATGGATGGGGGAGACTTGAAGAGGTATGCTGTCAGAAGAAAATGGGAGGAAAAATATGGGGAAGAGCTCTGTGAGAGGCAAAGAGGCAACATTTGAGATATAAATAAATAAATTAACTAATTAATAATAAAAATAAATTTAAAAAATAACAAGAAAAAAAGACACCATGAATTCTGCAGACAACTGGGTAGAACTTGAGAATATCATCCTGAGTGAAAGATACCAGACTCAAAAGGACATGCATGGTATGTACTCAGTTTTAAGTGGATATTAGCCATAAAATAGAGGATGTCTATACTGCACGCCAAAGACCCAAGGAAGCTAAAAAAGAAAAAAATGCACAAGCAAGGATGCTTGAATTTCAGTCACAAGGTGGAATAAAATAGTCATAAGAAGCAAGTGGAGGGAGGACTTGGGATTGATACAAAATGGGGAGGGAAATGAGGGGTTCAGAATCAGGTGTTGGGACAGACAGGAAAGCTGGCTACATCGCCAGGAAACTGAATGGAAATCTATAACTGAAAGGTATTAGACATGGGAGGAACCTCCAGGATATATTGATGATAGAGGCCTGGAATAAGACAGGCACCCAAGAATCAATGGGAGAAACCGTAGCTGTGACTGATAGCATTGGGGAACTTGAAGAGGCCTCCTCGCAACCAGGCAGGAACCCCAGTAGTGTGATAGGAATAGCAACCCACACACAAAACTCTTTGAAACTTTTGAGTGTGGCCACATAAGGAGAGTTGACAGGCCTCACCTTACTCCACTCAGTGTTTCGGAACTTTTAAACATTTGACTAAATCATCTAGACTGAATTAGTATTGTACTGATCACACAGGACCTTTCCAACCAAATTATAATATATCCCTAGTTAAAGATCTTCCTCAGAAACATAAATAAGTAAGGAACCATAATATTAATTATATCTTTATCAATGTAGTACATGCTATATGACCTAACATGTACTGCAATATATAACTATACAATTATTTGACTTGCTGAAATAAACTTATGAATACCTCGTCAATTGCGATCTTCCCAATTCATACAATAAAAATAAATCCTTGAAATTTATCTGCAATACTACACTACAACATGAACATTTTAAAAAATTATGAGTGGTAGTTATTACTATCTTCTTTAAAAGTACAAACACACACCAGGCAGTCATGGCACACTCCTGTAATCCCAGCACACTGGGAGGCAGAGGCAGGCGAATTTCTGAATTCGAGGCCAGCCTGGTCTACAGAGTTAGTTCCAGGACAGCCAGGGCTATACAGAGAAACCCTGTCTCAATAAAAACCCAAAATAATAAAAAGGACAAAAATATAATAAACAATAATTTTATATCTTTTTTAAAACCATGGAAATTAAATATTGCTTAAAAGAGGATTCAAACATACACATTTTAAAGTAATAATGTCCTACATGCTTGGATACATTCACAAGTGGAAAAATCTCAAGAAGGCTTTAGATCCTTGTTTTATTTTATTTTAATATTTTTTCTAAATTCTTTGTTTACATTCCAAATGCTTTCCCCTTTCCCAGTTCCACCCTCCCCATATGTCCCATAAGCCTTCTCTACACCCATTCTCCAATCACCTTCCTCCTATATCTCTGCCCTGGTACTCCCCTACAATGCTGGATCAGGCCTTTCTGGGATCAGGGCCCTCTTATTATTTCTTCATGGGAGTCATTTGATATTCAAATTGTGTCTTGGGTATTCAGAGCTTCTGGGCTAATTAATATCCACTTATCAATGATTGCATTCCAAGTATATTCTTTTGTGATTGGGTTACCTTGCTTAGGATGATATTTTCCAGATCAAACCATTTGTCTAAAAATTTTGTGAATTCATTGTTTCTAATGGCTGAGAAGTATTCCATTGTGTAAATATACCACATTTTCTGTATCCATTCCTCCTTTGAGGGGCATATGGGTTCTTTCCAGCTTCTGGCTATTATAAATAAGGCTGCTATGAACATAGTAGAGCATATGTCCTTATTGCATGCCGGGGAATCCTTTGGGTATATGCCCAGGAGAAGTATAGCAGGGTCCTCCAGAAGTGTCATGTCCAGTTTTCTGAGAAACTGCCAGATTGATTTCAAAGTGGTTGCACCACCTTGAAAACCCACCAGCAGTGGGGGAGTCTTCCACTTTCTCCACATCCTTGCCAACACCTGCTGTCTCCTGAGTTTTTAACCTTAGCCATTCTGACTGGTGTGAGGTGAAATCTCAGGGTTGTTTTGATTTGCATGTCCCTAATGACTAATGATGTTGAGCATTTCTTACGGTGCTTCTTGGCCATCTGAATTTCTTCAGGTGAAAATTCTTTGTTTAGATCCGTACCCCATTTTTAATAGTGTTATTTGGTTCCCTGGGGTCTAACATCTTGAGTTCTTTGTATATATTGGATATTAGCCCTCTATCTGATGTAGGGTTGGTGAAGATCTTTTCCCAATTTGTTGGTTGCCGTTTTGTCCTTTTGACCGTGTCCTTTGCCTTATAGAAACTTTGTAATTTTATGAGGTCCCATTTGTCAATTCTTGATCTTACAGCGTAAGCTATTGGTGTTCTGTTCAGGAACTTTTTTCCTGTGCCCATGTCCTCAAGGGTTTTCCCCAATTTCTTTTCTATTAGTTTCAGTGTGTCTGATTTTAAGTCGAGGTCCTTGATCCACTTGGAGTTGAGCTTAGTACGAGGATAGGAGGATGGATCAATTCACTTTCTTCTGCATAGTGACCTCCAGTTGAACCAGCACCATTTGTTGAAAAGGCTATCTTTTTTTCCATTGGATATTTTCTGCTACTTTGTCAAAGATCGAGTGATCAGAGTTGTGGGATTCATTTCTGGGTCTTCAATTCTATTCCACTGGTCCACTTGCCTGTCACTGTGCCAATACCATGCAGTTTTTAACACTATTGCTCTATAGTATGGCTTGAGGTCTTGAATACTGATTCCCCCAGAAATAATTTTACTGTTTTAGCTATCCTGAAGAGTTTTAGCTATTCTGAGCTTTTTGTTTTCTCCAGAAGAATCTGAGAATTGCTTTTTCTAACTCTATGAAGAACTGAGTTGGGATTTTGATGGGGATTGCATTGAATCTGTGTATTGCTTTTGGCAAATGACCTTTTAACTATATTAATCCTGCCAAACCATGAGCATGTCAGATTTTTCCATTTTCTGAGGTCTTCTTCGATTTCCTTCTTCAGAGACCTCAAGTACTTCTCATACAGATTTTTATTTGTTTGCCTAGAATCACACCAAGATACTTTATATTGTTTGTGGCTATTGTGAAGGGTGTCACATACACCTTCACATACCCTAACATCTTTCTCAGCCTGCTTATCCTTTGAGTATAGGAAGGCAACTGATTTACTTGCATTGATTTTGTAGCCAGCCACTTTTTTTTTTATTTGATATAATTTATTTACATTTCAAATGATTTCCCCTTTTCTAGCCCCCCCCCCCACTCCCCGAAAGTCCCGTAAGCCCCCTTCTCTTCCCCTGTCCTCCCTCCCACCCCTTCCCAGTTCCCCGTTCTGGTTTTGCCAAATACTGTTTCACTGAGTCTTTCCAGAACCAGGGACCACTCCTGCTTTCTTCTTGTATCTCATTTGATGTGTGGATTATGTTTTGGGTATTCCAGTTTTCTAGGTTAATAACCACTTATTAGTGAGTGCATACCATGATTCACCTTTTGAGTCTGGGTTACCTCACTTAGTATGATGTTCTCTAGCTCCATCCATTTGCCTAAGAATTTCATGAATTCATTGTTTCTAATGGCTGAATAGTACTCCATTGTGTAGATATACCACATTTTTTGTATCCACTCTTCTGTTGAGGGATACCTGGGTTCTTTCCAGCATCTGGCAATTATAAATAGGGCTGCTATGAACATAGTAGAGCATGTATCCTTATTACATGGTGGGGAATCCTCTGGGTATATGCCCAGGAGTGGTATAGCAGGATCTTCTGGAAGTGAGGTGCCCAGTTTTCGGAGGAACCGCCAGACTGCTTTCCAGAGTGGTTGTACCAATTTGCAACCCCACCAGCAGTGGAGGAGTGTTCCTCTTTCTCCGCACCCTCTCCAACACCTGCTGTCTCCTGAATTTTTAATCTTAGCCATTCTGACTGGTGTAAGATGAAATCTTAGGGTTGTTTTGATTTGCATTTCCCTAATGACTAATGAAGTGGAGCATTTTTTAAGATGCTTCTCCGCCATCCGAAGTTCTTCAGGTGAGAATTCTTTGTTTAACTCTGTACCCCATTTTTTAATAGGGTTGTTCGGTTTTCTGGAGTCTAACTTCTTGAGTTCTTTATATATATTGGATATTAGCCCTCTATCTGATGTAGGATTGGTGAAGATCTTTTCCCAATTTGTTGGTTGCCGATCTGTCCTCTTGATGGTGTCCTTTGCCTTACAGAAACTCTGTAACCTTATGAGGTCCCATTTGTCAATTCTTGCTCTTAGAGCATACGCTATTGGTGTTCTGTTCAGAAACTTTCTCCCTGTACCGATGTCCTCAAGGGTCTTCCCCAGTTTCTTTTCTATTAGCTTCAGAGTGTCTGGCTTTATGTGGAGGTCCTTGATCCATTTGGATTTGAGCTTAGTACAAGGAGACAAGGATGGATCAATTCGCATTCTTCTGCATGCTGACCTCCAGTTGAACCAGCACCATTTGTTGAAAAGGCTATCTTTTTTCCATTGGATGTTTTCAGCCTCTTTGTCGAGGATCAAGTGGCCATAGGTGTGTGGGTTCATTTCTGGATCTTCAATCCTGTTCCATTGATCCTCCTGCCTGTCACTGTACCAATACCATGCAGTTTTTAACACTATTGCTCTGTAGTATTGCTTGAGGTCAGGGATACTGATTCCCCCAGATTTTCTTTTGTTGCTGAGAATAGTTTTAGCTATCCTGGGTTTTTTGTTGTTCCAGATGAATTTGATAATTGCTCTTTCTAACTCTGTGAAGAATTGAGTTGGGATTTTGATGGGTATTGCATTGAATCTGTATAGTGCTTTAGGCAAAATGGCCATTTTAACTATATTGATTCTACCGATCCATGAGCATGGGAGGTTTTCCCATTTTTTGAGGTCTTCTTCCATTTCCTTCTTCAGAGTCTTGAAGTTCTTGCCATACAGATCTTTCGCATGTTTGTAGCCAGCCACTTTGCTGAAGTTATCAGCTGTAGGAATTCTCTGGTGGAGTTTTTTGGGTCACTTAAGTATACTATCATATAATCTGCAAATAGTGATAATTTGACTTCTTACTTTCCAATTGGCATCCCTTTTACCTCCTTATATTGTCTAATTGCCCTAGCTAGAACTTCAAGTACTATATTGAAAAGATATGGAGAGGATATCCTTGTCTAGTTCCTGATTTTAGTGGGATTGCTTCAAATTTCTCTCCGTTTAGTTTGATGTTGGCTACCAGTTTGCTGTATATTGTTTTAACTATGTTTAGGTATGGGCCTTGAATTCCTGTTCTTTCTAAGACTTTTAGCCTGAAAGGATGCTGAATTTTGTCAAATGCTTTTTCAGCATCTAATGAAATGAGCATGTGTTTTTTTTTTCCTTTGAGTTGTTTATGTAGTGGATTGCATTGATGGATTTCTTTATATTGAACCATTCCTGCATCCCTGGGATGAATCCTACTTGATCATGGTGGATGATCGTTTTGATGTGTTCTTGGATTCTGCTGGCAATAATTTTATTTAGTATTTTTACATCGATATTCATAAGGGAAACTGGCCTGAAGTTCTCCTTGTTTGTTGGATCTTTGTGTGGTTTTGGTATCAGCATGATTGTGGCTTTGTAGAATGAGTTGGGGAGTGTTCCTTCTGTTTTTATTTTGTGGAATAGTTTGAAGAGTATTGGTGTTAGGTCTTCTTTGAAGGTTTGATAGAATTCTGCACTGAAGCCATTTGGTCCCGTGCTTTTTTGGGGGGGGGGATGGGAGACTTTCTATGACCCCTTTTATTTCTTTAGGGGTTATGGGACTTTTTAGATGATCTATTTGATCCTGATTTAATTTTGGTGATTTGTATCTGTCTAGGAAACTCTCCATTTCCTCCAGATTCTCCAGTTGTGTTGAGTATAGGCTTTTGTAGTAGGATCTGATGATTTTTTGAATTTCCTCAGTTTCTGTTGTTATATCTCCCTTTTCATTTCTAAATTTGTTAATCTGGATACTGTCTCTGTGCCCTTTAGTTAGTCTGGCTAAGGGTTTATCTATCTTGTTGATTTTCTCAAAGTACCAGCTCCTGGTTTTGTTGATTCTTTGTATGGTTCTCTTTGTTTCTACTTGTTTGATTTCAGCCCTGAGTTTGATGATTTCCTGTCTTCTACTCCTCCTGGGTGAATTAGCTTCTTTTTGTTCCAAGACTTTCAGGTGTGTCATTAAGCTGCTAGTGTATGCTCTCTCCAATTTCTTTTTTGGAGGCACTCTGCGCTATGAATTTTCCTCTTAGCACTGCTTTCATTGTGTCCCATAGATTTGGTTATGTTGTGCCTTCATTTTCATTAAATTCTAAAAAGTCTTTGATTTCTTTATTTATTTCTTCCTTGACCCATCATTGAGTAGAGTATTGTTCAGTATCCATGTGTATGTGGTCTTTCTGCTGTTTTTGTTGTTATTGAAGACCACTTTTACTCCATAGTGATCTGATAGGAGACATGAAATTATTTCGATCTTCTTATATTTCTTGAGGTCTGTCTTGTGTCCAATTATATGATTGATTTTGGAGAAGGTAACATGAGGTGCTGAGAAAAAGGTATATTCTTTTGGTTTAGGATGAATTGTTTTATATCTGTAACAATATAAACAGATATATCTGTTAAATCTAATTGGTCCAAACCTTTAATTAGTTTCATTGTGTCCCTGTTTAGTTTCTGTTTTCCTGATCATTCCATTGAGAAGAATGGAGTGTTGAAGTCACCCACAATTATTGTTTTAGGTGCAATGTGTGCTTTGAGCTTTAGTAATGTTTCATTTGTAAATGGGGTTGCCCTTGCATTTGGAGCATAGATGTTCAGGATTGAGAGTTCTTCTTGGTAGATTTTTCTTTTGACCAGTAAGAAGTGTCTCTCGGTGTCTCTTTTGATGACTTTTAGTTGAAAGTCAATTTTATCTGATATTAAAATGGCTACTCCAGCTTGTTTCCTGAGACCATTTGCTTGTAAAATTGTCTTCCAGCCTTTTACTCTAAGGCAAAGTTTGATTTTGACACTGAGGTGTGTTTCCTGCATGCAGCAAAATGTAGGGTCCTGTTTACCCACCCAGTCTGTTAGTCTATATCTTTTTATGGGGAATTGAGTCCACTGATGCTAAGAGATACTAAGGAATAGTGATTATTACTTCCTGCCATTTTTTATGTTATTTTTTATATTTGATTGGTTATCTTCCTTTGGGTTTGAGGAAAGAATTTACTGTCTTGTTTTTTCCAGAGTGAAGTTTCCCTCCTTTTATTGGTGTTTTCCTCCTATTATCCTTTGTAGGACTGGGTTTGTGGATAGATATTGAGTAAATTTGGTTTTGTCATGGAATATCTTGGTTTCTCCATCTATGGTGATTGAGAGTTTTGCTGGGTGTAGTAGTTTTGGCTGACATTTGTGTTCTCTTAGAATCTGCATGAGATCTGCCCAGGATCTTCTAGCTTTCATAGTCTCTGGCGAGAAGTCTGGTGTGATTCTGATAGGTCTTCCTTTATATGTTACTTGGCCTTTTACTCTTATTGCCTTTAATATTCTTTCTTTGTTTAGTACATTTGGGGTTTTGATTATTATGTGACAGGAGGTATTTCTGTTCTGGCCCAGTCTGTTTGGTGTTCTGTCGGCTTCTTGTATATCCATGGGCATCTCTCTCTTTAGGTTAGGGAAGTTTTCTTCCACAATTTTATTGAAGATATTTGCTTGCCCTTTAAGTTGTTCACTTGCATCTATGCCTAAAATTCTTAGGTTTGGCCTTCTCGTTGTGTTCTGGATTTCCTGGATGCTTTGGGTTACAAGCTTTTTACATTTAGCATTATCTTTTACTGTTGAGTCCATGGTTTCTATGGTATCTTCAACATCTGAGATTCTTTCTTCTGTCTCTTGTTTTCAGAGATTTCTGATGTGATGCCCTTCTCTTGGGTGCTGTTGGAGCCCTGGTGTGTCCTGCCCCAAGCAATGTTATACTTAGGTTGTCTCTGTGGACCGAACCTAGTGCTGTCTGTCTGCTCTGTCAGGGAGTGAAGACGGCAGTGGAGATCCCACAGGGTACAGGACCCATGCTTGGTTGACACACAGATGAACCGCTGCTCTGCCCAGGTCCTGGGCATAGGTGGCAGCCTGCAGCTTGGCGGTTTGAGTGCCCAAAAGTCGTAGACTCGAGTTATCTCAGAACCTGTGGTCGCCTGTCCTGTCCTACTGTGAGCTAAGATGGAGGTTGCTGACTTCTCCGCAGTGCACAGGACCCATGCCTGGCTGGCACACAGTCAAACTGCTGTTCTGCCCATGTCCTGGGCACTGGTGGCAGCCTGCAGCTCTGCGGTCTGCGTCCTCAGAGGTCTTCAACTCGGGATATCTTAGTACCTGGGGTCTCCTGTCCCATCCTACTCATATCCTTTTTTTATAACCACGTCATATTATCTGATTGTTCAGATCCTTGTTTTATAACTACAACATATTATCGGCTTGCTCTGTACAGAATCTACAAGGCCAGCCAAAAAAGAAATATAATATAGAACATTTTTTATCATTTCATTTGCTAAATGTAATGTATGTTAAATATTTTCAAGGGTAAGTTTTATGTGTAAGGCTTGCAACATTGATAAGGAAGTAATATTACTGTAGTGAATTTTATTATTGATACACATAAGCTCAAATACACCTGTAATATAACCAATAATGGTTTGAAAGTAATTAAAAATTGCTGCATTAATATTTTTCACAGAATATTTATTTATACACTTAAATGATAGCATTACTTTATTAGTAAAATGTCAGAAATCCCTATATTTTGGATGATGACATTATTTATGTATTTATTAACACAAAGATCCAACAAAGAAGGAAAACTTCAGAACAATTTCCCTTATGAACATCGATGCAAAAATACTCAATAAAATTCTTGCCAACCAAATCCAAGAACACATAAAAACGATCATCCACAATGATCAAGTAGGCTTTATTCCAGGGATGCAGGGTTGGTTTAATATATGGATATCCATCAAGGCAATCCACTACATAAACAAAATCAAAGAAAAAACCACATGGTCATTTCATTGGATGCTGAAAAATCATTTGACAAAATTCAGCATTCTTTCATGCTTAAAGTCTTGGAAAGAACAGGAATTCAAGGCCCATACCTTAACATAGTAAAAGCAATATAAAGCAAACTGGTAGCCAGCATCAAACTAAATGGAGAGAAAACTGAAGCAATCCCACTAAAATCAGGGACTAGACAGGGCTGCCCACTTTCTCCTTATCTATTCAATATTGTACTTGAGGTACTAGCTTGGGCAATTAGACAACATAAGGAGATCAAAGGGATGCTAATTGGAAAGGAAGAAGTCAAACTATCATTATTTGCAGATGATATGATAGTCTATGTAAGTGACCCAAAAAACTCCACTAGAGAACTCCTATGGCTGATAAACAACTTCAGCAAAGTGGCAGGTTATAAAATCAACTCAAGCAAATCAGTAGCCTTCCTATACTCAAAAGATAAGCAGGCTAAGAAAGAAAATAGCAAAATGTCACCCTTCACAATAGCCACAAACAGTATAAAGTACCTTGGGGTGACTCTTACAAAACATGTGAAAGATCTGTATGACAAGAACTTTAAGACTCTGGAATGAAATAGAAGAAGACCTCAAAAAATGGAAAAACCTCCCATGCTCATGGATTGGCAGGATTAATATAGTTAAAATGGCCATTTTGCCAAAAGCAATATATAGATTCAATGCAATACCCATCAAAATCCCAACTCAATTCTTCATAGGGTTAGAGCAATTCTCAAATTCATCTGGAAGAACAAAAAACCCAGTATAGCTAAAACTATTCTTAATAACAAAAGAAATTCTGGGGGGGAATCAGTATCCCTGACCTCAAGCAATATTACCAAGCAATAGTGTTAAAAACTGCATGGTATTGGTACAGTGACAGGCAGGTACATGAATGGAACAGGATTGAAGATGCAGAAATGAACTCACACACCTATGGCCACTTGATCCTCAATAAAGAGGCAGAAAACATCCAATGGAAAAAAGAAGATAGCCTTTTCCACAAATGGTGCTGGTTCAACTGGAGGTCTGCATGCAGAAGAATGCAAATTGATTCATTCTTTTCTCCTTGTACTAAGCTCAACTCCAAATGGATCAAGGACCTCCACATAAAGCCAGCCAGTCTGAAGCTAATAGAAAAGAAACTGGGGAAGACCCTTGAGGACATCGGTACAGGGGGGAAGTTCCTGAACAGAACACCAATAGTGTATGCTCTAAGATCAAGAATTGACAAATGGGACCTCATAAAATTACAAAGTTTCTGTAAAGCAAAGGCCACCATCAAAAGGACAAATTGGCAACCAACAAATTGGGAAAAGATCTTCACCAATCCTACATCAGATAGAGGGCTAATATCCAATATATACAAAGAACTCAAGAAGTTAGACCCCAGAAAACCAAATAACCCTATTTTAAAAATGGGGGTACAGAGTTATACAAAGAAATCTCACCTGAAGAACTTCGGATGGTGGAGAAACATCTTAAAAAATGCTCAAATTCACTAATCATCAGGGAAATGCAAACCAAAACAACCTTGAGATTTCACTTTACACCAGTCAGAATGGCTAAGATTAAAAACTCAGGAGACAGTAGGAGTTGGCGAGGATGTGGAGAAAGAGGAACACTCCTCCACTGCTGGTGGGGTTGCAAATTAGTACAACCACTCTGGAAATCAGTTTGGCGGTTCCTCAGAAAACTGGGCATGTCACTTCCGAAAGATCCTGCTATACCACTCCTGGGCATATACCCAGAGGATTCCCCAGCATGTAATAAGGATATATGCTCCACTATGTTCATAGCAGCCCTATTTATAATTGCCAGAAGCTGGAAAGAACCCAGGTATCCCTCAGCAGAAGAATGGATGCAAAAAATGTGGTATATCTACACAATTGACTACTATTCAGCCATTAGAAACAATGAATTCATGAAATTCTTAGGCAAATGGATGGAGCTGGAGAACATCATAATAAATGAGGTAACCCAGTCTCAAAAGATCAATCGTGGTATGCACTCGCTATTAAGTGGATATTAGCTTGGAAAACTGGAATACCCAAAACATAATCCACACATCAAATGAGGTACAAGAATAGAGGAGTGGCCCCTAGTTCTGGAAAGACTCAGTATAACAGTATAAGACAAAACCAGAACAGAGAAGTGGGAAGGGATGGGTGGGATAACAGAGGGAGGGAAGGGGGCTTATGTGACTTTCGGGGAGTGGGGGACCAGAAAAGGGGAGATCATTTGAAATGTAAATAAAAAATATATCGAATAAAATTAAAAAAAATACAATGCTTAGATAGAATACAAGTAATGTTATAGAACAGATGAGCATTCTAGGACTGACATGCATTTCCAGATGCTACAGGCCATGTTTCACATATTAAAATAATTTTTATTAGAATTAAAAGAATTAGAAATTATTACTAAGTTATATTAAGTTGTATTTTCTACCTCTCCCATTGCTCCCAGAGACCTTTCCCTCTTAAACTTGTCCTCATTAATTGCTTTATCTCAGCCCCAAATGTGAAGGCACTCACTATTAACACACAGAGTACGCCTGCCAGGGTCACATGTAGGGTGACTGCAAATCTTCAGCTCTCCCTCTGTTCCTGTAGACCCAATACTCTTGTCTTATTCTCAGCTCTGAAACAGAAAACATGTGGAAACCTCCCACAACTATACTTTAGTGTATCTTCCCAACCTAATCTTCCTCTTTTCACTCATTGTTTTAGCCCAGCCCCAACCACTCAGGCTAAGAAAGCAAGTAGCATGACTGCAGATCATCATCTCTCCTTACATTCCTCCAGAACTAATCTCTAATCTCACCCTAGCTCTATACCCTATCTTCTGGAGACTTTTTACTCTTTGTTCCAATTCCAAAAGATTAAATGAGCAGATTCTGGAGTAACATCTGTTTTCTTCGCCCCTGTGATTCCCCCACCCCAGCCGACCTCTGTTCCTATGTGTCAGTCCCCAATATTCAGAAACACATTTTACCTGGAAACTCCAGTGCCCACACATACTAAGACCACTGAAAAGTCTTAGCCATACAAAACACAGGCACCTTACTATTCCTAAATCCAGAGAGAAAATAAAAACCAAGCAACAAAATACCCCTACTCAACAAAGAATGATCTTTTGTCAG
The DNA here is from genome assembly GCF_947179515.1 of Apodemus sylvaticus. Lineage (NCBI taxonomy): Eukaryota > Metazoa > Chordata > Mammalia > Rodentia > Muridae > Apodemus > Apodemus sylvaticus. The sequence goes on from NC_067495.1 coordinate 125,359,687, forward strand.
CACCTAGATCTGTAATTTTCCCTATTCCAGATGCCTTGATGCCAAGGCAAAACACAGCAACTGCAAGGACAATATATGTCCACTGAAGCTCAGAAATCCTACAACAGCAGACCATTAATATTTCAACATATGTAAAGCAAAATCAAAGAGACCTGAATAAAATATGATAGATATTCTTAAAGGTGAAATGCTTTAATCCCTTAAAGATATCCAGGAAAATGCAAAGTAACAGTAAAAGCAATTGAATAAAACTGTTCAAGACCTGAATTTGGAAATGCAATCAATAAGAAAATGCAAACTGAGGGAATTCTGGAAAAGAAAAAATTAACAATTCAATCAGGAACTACAGCTTCACCAATAGAATATAGAGATAGAGAAGAAAATCTCCAGTGTTGAAGGTGCAACAGAGCAAAATGGATATATTCATCAAAGATAATGTTAAATATAAAATAAAAAATCCTCTGACACAAAACATCCAGGAAGTCAGGCACATTTAACAATATTTGTGATAGAAAAATGAAGAAGAAAGCCTGGTTGAAGGCCCAGAAAAAATATTTACAAAAAAAAAATAAGGAAAATGTTGGCACTAAAGAAGGAAATGCCTATCAAAATACAAGAATCAAACTGAAAAACTAAGTATATTGGACCAGAAAACAAAATTCATTTGGCAAATTATATTCAAAATATTAAACACACAGGACAAAGAAAGAATATTAAAAAATTACAAAAACACCAAGCAGCATATAAAGGTAGACCTATTAGAATAACAGTGGACTTCACAGTGGAGACTCTAAAATCCAGAGGGTCCTGGGGAGATGTTTTTAAGAGACAACAGATGCCAGCACAGGCTATTGTTCACAACAAATCTTTTAATCATCATAGAAGCATGGAGAAAATAAAACATTTTATGATAAAATCAATTTAAGTAATATCCAGACATACAAAAAGGAACTAGAAAAACTCTAACCTGAAAACATTAAATACAACAATGAAAACACAGGGAATAAAGAATCTCTCATCAGCCAAAACAAAAGAAAGGAAGCATACAACACACATATACAACAACAACACTGAACACTGATTTTATTATAAGAACATACCTGCATTTCTTTCTTTCTTTCTTTCTTTCTTTCTTTCTTTCTTTCTTTCTTTCTTTCTTTCTTTCTTTCTTTCTTTCTTTCTTTCTTTCTTTCTTTTTTGCGTTTCTTCTTTATTGGCTTCTATCTCTTGAGCCTTATTCTCCTGCATTTCATTGGATGCTGAAAAAGCATTTGACAAAATTCAGCATCCTTTCATGCTTAAAGTCTTGGAAAGAACAGGAATTCAAGGCTCATACCTAAGCATAGTAAAAGCAATATACAGCAAATTGGTAGCCAGCATCAAACTAAATGGAGAGAAAATTGAAGCAATCCCACTAAAATCAGGGACTAGACAGGGCTGCCCCCTTTCTCCTTATCTTTTCAATATTGTACTTGAGGTACTAGCTCAGGCAATTCGACAACATAAGGAGGTCAACGGGATACAAATTGGAAAGGAAGAAGTCAAACTATCATTATTTGCAGATGATATGATAGTCTACCTAAGTGACCCAAAAAACTCCACTAGAGAACTCCTACAGCTGATAAACAACTTCAGCAAAGTGGCAGGTTATAAAATCAACTCAAGCAAATCAGTAGCCTTTCTATATTCAAAGGATAAGCAGGCTGAGAAAGAAATTAGGGAAATGACCCCCTTCACAAACAGTAGCCACAAACAGTATAAAGTACCTTGGGGTGAGTCTTACCAAACATGTGAAAGATCTGTATGACAAGAACTTCAAGACTATGAAGAAGGAAATGGAAGAAGACCTCAAAAAATGGAAAACCCTCCCATGCTCATGGATCGGCAGGATTAATATAGTTAAAATGGCCATTTTGCCAAAAGCAATACACAGATTCAATGCAATCCCCATCAAAATCCCAACTCAATTCTTCACAGAGTTAGAAAGAGCAATCCTCAAATTCATCTGGAATAACAAAAAACCCAGGATAGCTAAAACTATTCTCAACAATAAAAGAAATTTTGGGGGTATCAGTATCCCTGACCTCAAGCAATACTACAGAGCAATAGTTTTAAAAACTGCATGGTATTGGTACAATGACAGGCAGGCGGATCAATGGAACAGGATTGAAGATCCAGAAATGAACCCACACACCTATGGCCACTTGATCCTCGACAAAGGGGCGGAAAACATCCAATGGAAAAAAGATAGCCTTTTCAACAAATGGTGCTGGTTCAACTGGAGGTCTGCATGCAGAAGAATGGGAATTGATCCATCCTTGTCTCCTTGTACTAAGCTCGACAATTTAATTCTTAACATCTATTCCCCAATATAAGGGCACCAATGCTTATAAAATAAACACTAATACAGTTTATCACATATTGACCCTCATACACTGATAATGGGAAAAGTCAGTACTCCACACTCACCAATGGACAAGTCCTTGAGATGAATTCTAAACAGAGAAATGCTAAGTAAAGCAGATAATATAAACTAAAATAACCTAACCAGTATTTACAAAACAATTCACACAAACACAGAGGAATATACCTTCTTCTCTGTACCTCCTAGAACTTTTTCCAAAACTAACCACATACTCATGAAGCATGTCTCAGCAGACAAAAGAAAATTGAAATAAATGCCTGCAGCCTATCAGACTCCCATGATTTAATGCTATCATCATCAACAACAGAAACAACAGAAAGCTTACAATCTCATCAAAATAGAACAATTATTACAGAGTTAAAATGGGTCAAAAGAGAAAGTAAGAAATTAAAAACTTTCTCCAATTCAATGAAAATAAGTATGCAATATACAGAAACTTGTGGGACACAATGAAGGTGGTTCTAAGTTAAGATCATTGTACTAAGTCACTACCTTTAAAAAGAATAAAAGGAAAATCTATACTAGCAACTAAATGGTAGACATGAAAGCTCTAGAACAAAACTGAAAAATCACATCCACAAGTGTCCAAAAAGTACTCAGAGTCAGGGTTGAAATACAGATGCAGATACTCACAGCCAATAATTGTACTGAGCCCATGTACCCCAGTAAAAGAGCTAGGGTAAGGAATGAAAAAGTTGAATGGGATACCTCATAGGAAGAACAGTATCAACAAGACCACTCAGAGTTGCCAGAGACTGCTGAAAGGAGCCTAATAAGGATGTCTAGCGAGAGGTTTTGCCAGAGCCTTGCAAATATAGAGGCAGACTTTCAAAGTCTACCATTGAACTGAGTGCAGGGTCCCCAGTGGAGGAATTAGAGAAAGGACTGAGGAGCTGAAGGGGTTTGCAGCCCCATAGGAAGAACAAAAATATCAACCAATCAGATGCCCCCAGCGCTCCCAGAGACTAAGCCATCAAACAAGGAGTAGCTGTGGCTCCAGCTACATATGGAGCAGAGGATTGCCTTGTCAGGCATCGATGGGAAGAGAAGTCCTCAGTCTTTTTTTTTTTTTTTTTTTTTTTTTTTTTTGCTATCAGTAAGTGTTTACTTTATTCTTGCTGTTTTATATTTCAAAGGCTGAAACAGAGCTTTATTAAACAATGGATGTTTTTATGAATGACCTTCAATCACTGGTAAATACAATTCTCACTAAGAGTTGCTTTTCAAAACTACTTGACTTCAAGATGCATTTCCCACAAGTTAACATACTGCGTCAAACAATTCAGACATACATACCACAGAATACTTAAATGCGTAACTATAACACACAGGCTACTACATACTGCTTACAGAGCAAAGACTTTCCATGCAAGCCAATGCTGTGTTATAATCAGACTCATGTGGGTAATATATCGCTATAATTCTGCTTCAATTAAAAGCATATTTCAGCAGAAGCCCAGGATGTCGGGTCTATGTATTTTTTTATTCGATATATTTTTTATTTACATTTCAAATGATTTCCCCTTTTCTAGTCCCCCACTCCCCGAAAGTCCAGCAAGACCCCTTCTCTCCCCCTGTCCTCCCACCCACCCCTTCCCACTTCCCTGTTCTGGTTTTGCCGAATACTGCTTCACTGAGTCTTTCCAGAACAAGGGGCCACTCCTCCTTTCTTCTTGTACCTCATTTGATGTGTGGATTATGTTTGGGGTATTCCAGTTTTCTAGGTTAATATCCACTTATTAGTGAGTGCATACCATGATTCACCTTTTGAGTCAGGGTTACCTCACTTAGTATGATGTTCTCTAGCTCCATCCATTTGCCTAAGAATTTCATGAATTCATTGTTTCTAATGGCTGAATAGTACTCCATTGTGTAGATATACCACATTTTTTGCATGCACTCTTCTGTTGAGGGAAGGCCAAGTAACAGTCCTCGGTCTTATGAAGGCTCGATAGTTGCCCCAGAGTGGGGAACTGAGAGCCGGGAGGTGGGAGTGGGGTTGGTAGAGGAACATCCTCATAGAAGCAGGGGGAAAGAGGATGGGATAGAGGGGGCTGAACCTGGGAAAGGGTATAACATTTGCAATGTAAATAAAGAAAATATCCAATAGAAATAGGTTTTTTTTTTTTTTTAAAAAAAGAGGAATCCATGGCTCCAGACACATGTAGCAGAGGAGGGCATCATCTGACTTTAAGGAGAGGGGAGACCCTTGTTCCTGTGGAAGCTTGGTGCCACAGCACAGGGGGAAGCATAGTGAAGTGAGGTAGGTGTAGGCGAGTTGGTGGAGAAGCACAATCATAGAAGCAAAGGGGACCAGCAGGAAACAGGAAATAGGATGACAGTGTTATGGCGATGAAATGGGAAAGGGTATATCATTTGAAATGTAAATGAGTAAAATGATTAATAAAAAAGAAAAGTACTTTAACAAACATACCTCATAGAACACTTCATTATGTGCAAAAAACCTATCATAAAATAATTCAAAGATTCAATGAAATGAGGAGTTGGTTTTTGATAAACTGAATAAGATCGACAAGCCATTAACCAAATTAACTAAAATGCTGAGAGATCATATCAAAATTACAAACTCAGAAATACAAATGGCACATAACAATATATACTGAGGAAATCCAGAGAATCACAAGGACATAGCTTTATACTATGTACTTGACCAAATTGAAAAATCTTTTAAAAATAGATAATTTTCTCTATAGGTATCCCTTATCAAAGAGAAATGAAGAATACTCTAACAATTAAAACAAAAATGTAACCTGAGTGAAAATGAGGCAGTCATAAAAATTGTCCTAACCAAATAAAGCCTAGTGTTAATTTTTTATTCGATATATTTTTTTATTTACATTTCAAATGATTTCCCCTTTTCTAGCCCCCACTCCCTGAAAGTCCCGCAAGCCCCCTTCTCTCCCCCTGTCCTCCCACCCACCCCTTCCCACTTCCCCGTTCTGGTTTTGCTGAATACTGTTTCACTGAGTCTTTCCAGAACCAGGGACCACTCCTGCTTTCTTCTTGTATCTCATTTGATGTGTGGATTATGTTTTGGGTATTCCAGTTTTCTAGGTTAATAACCACTTATTAGTGAGTGCAAACCATGATTCACCTTTTGAGTCTGGGTTACCTCACTTAGTATGATGTTCTCTAGCTCCATCCATTTGCCTAAGAATTTCATGAATTCATTGTTTCTAATGGCTGAATATTACTCCATTGTGTATATATACCACATTTTTTGCATCCACTCTTCTGTTGAAGGATACCTGGGTTCTCTTCAGCTTCTGGCAATTATAAATAGGGCTGCTATGAACATAGTAGAGCATGTATCCGTATTACATGCTGGGGAATCCTCTGGGTATATGCCCAGGAGTGGTATAGCAGGATCTTCTGGAAGTGAGGTGCCCATTTTTCTGAGGAACCACCAGACTGATTTGGTTTTAGCAATTCTACCAGACTGCCATAGAAGCACTAATGCCAATACTGCTCAAATTTTCCACAAAGTAAAAAGAAAAAAGAAATGAATATTTACCATTCATTGTATGAGGCCACAGATACCCCGATATCCAAACCAGTTTAAAAGAACCAACACTGGTCCTGAATAAGATAACCAAGGGGGAGCCTTACAGTCTCTCCCTCTGGATTGGGAACAGCCGGGGCCAAGGTACCTTGTCTCCAGGCAGTGCATGAGGCCAGCTGTATACCTGGAGGCCAGCTAGGAATAGGTACCTTGCACTGGTGAGTCCAGCATTGACAACAAGACTAACAACAGTGAGAAATAGATGGCAAAAGGCAAATATAGGAATGCTACTAGCAGAAATCAAAGCAATATGGCAGCATCTGAACCGAATTCTCCATTAACAGCATGCCCTGGATATACCAACACACCAGAAAAACAAGATTTGTATTTAAAATCACTGATCATGATACTGTTACAGGAAAGCATGAAGACATAAATAACTCTCTTAAAGAAATTCAGGAGAAAATGGATCAAAATTTAGAAGCCCATACAAAACGAAACACAAAAAACATTTAACGAAATTCAGGAGAATACGGTCAAAAGATAGAAGCCAATAAGGATGAAACACAAAAATCAATTAAAGAAATACAGGAGAACTGGTCAACAGGATGAGGTCATGAAAGAGGAAACACAAAAAACTCCTTAAGAGTTACAGGAAAACACAAAAAAGCAAGTGAAAGAGCTGAGCAAAACCATCCAGGATCTGAAAACATAAGTAGAAACAACTAAGAAAACTCAAAGGGAGACAACTTTGGAGATAGAAAACCTTGGGAAGAAATCAGGGGACATAGATGCAAATATCAACATCAGAATACAAGAGATAGAAGAAAGAATCTCAGATGCTGAAGATACCATAGAAACCATGGACTCAACAGTAAAAGATAATGCAAAATGTAAAAAGCTTGTAACCCAAAATATCCAGGAAATCCAGGACACAATGAGAAGATCAAACTTAAGGATTATAGGCATAGATGAGAGTGAAGATTTACAACTTAAAGGGCAGCAAATATCTTCAATAAAAATATGGAAGAAAACTTCCCTAACCTAAAGAGAGAGATGCCCATGAATATTCGAGAAGCCTACAGAACTCCAAGCAGACTGGACCAGAACAGAAATATCTCCTGTCACATAATAATCAAAACCCCAAATGTACTTAACAAAGAAAGAATATTAAAGGCAGAAAGAGAAAAAGGCCAAGTAACATATAAAGGAAGACCTATCAGAATCACAGCAGACTTCTTGCCAGAGACTATGAAAGCTAGAAGATCCTGGGCAGATCTCATGCAGATTCTAAGAGAACACAAATGCCAGCCAAAACTACTATATCCAGCAAAACTCTCAATCACCGTAGATGGAGAAACTAAGATATTCCATGACAAAACCAAGTTTACCCAATATATTTCCACAAGCCCAGCCCTACAAAGAATAATAACGCCAATACAAGGAGGAAAACTTCACCTTGGAAAAAGCAAGATAGTAACCTTCTTTCATCAAACCCAAAACAAGACAACCAATCAAATATAAAAAATAACATCAAAAATGACAGGAAGTAATAATCACTATTCCTTAATATCTCTTAACATCAATGGACTCAATTCCCCAATAAAAAGACATAAACTAACTGACTGGATATGTAAACAGGAAACTACATTTTGCTGCATACAGGAAACACACCTCAGTGTGAAAGACAAACACTACCTTACAGTAAAAGGCTGGAAGACAATTTTACAAGCAAATGGTCTCAATTTTACAAGCAAATGGTCTCAGGAAACAAGCAGGAGTAGCCATTCTAATATCAGATAAAATTGACTTTCAACCCAAATTCATCAAAAGAGACACTAAGGGACACTTCTTGCTGGTTAAAGGAAAAATACACCAGGAAGAACTCTGAATCCTGAACATCTATGCTCCAAATGCAAAAGCACCCTCATTCATAAAAGAAACTTTACTAAAGCTCAAAGCACACATTGCACCTAACACAATAATTGTGGGTGACTTCAACACTGCACTTTCCTCAATAGACTGTTCAGGAAAACAGAAACTGAATAGGGACACAGTGAAACTAATTGAAGCTTTGAACCAATTGGATATATATTTCATCCTAAAGCAAAAGAATATACCTTTTTCTCAGCACCTCATGGTACCTCCTCCAAAATCAATCATATAATTGGTCACCAGACAGACCTCAACAAATATAAGAAGATCGAAATAATCCCATGCCTCCTCTCAGATCACTATGGAATAAAAGTGTTCTTCAATAGCAACAAAAACAACAGATGGCCCATATTCACATGGAAACTGAACAATACTCTACTCAATGATACCTTGGTCAAGGAAGAAATAAAGATAGAAATTAAAGACTTTTTAGAATTTAATGAAAATGATGACACAACGCACCCAAACCTATGGGACACAATGAAAGCAGTGCTAAGAGGAAAACTCATAGCCCTCAGTGCCTCCAAAAAGAAAAAGGAGAGAGCATACACTAGCAGCTTAACGACACACCTGAAAGCCCTGGAACAAAAAGAAGCTAATTCATCCAGGAAGAGTTGAAGACAGGAAATCATCAAACCCAGGGCTGAAGTCAAACAAGTAGAAACAAAGAGAACCATACAAAGAATCAACAAAACCAGGAGCTGGTTCTTTGAGAAAAATCAACAAGATAGATAAACCCTTAGCCAGACTAACCAAAGGGCGCAAAGACAGTATCCAGATTAACAAAATTAGAAATGAAAAGGGAGATATAACAACAGAAACTGAGGAAATTAAAAAACTCATCAGATCCTACTACAAAAGCCTATACTCAACACAACTGGAGAATCTGGAGGAAATAGAGAGCTTCCTAGACAGATACAAATCACCAAAATTAAATCAGGAACAAATAGATCATCTGAACAGTCCCATAACCCCTAAAGAAATAAAAGGAGTCATAGAAAGTCTGCCAACCAAAAAAAGCATGGGACCATATGGCTTCAGTGCAGAATTCTATCAGACCTTCAAAGAAGACCTAACACCAATACTCTTCAAACTATTTCACAAAATAGAAACAGAAAGAACACTCCTCAACTCATTCCACAAAGCCACAATCATGCTGATACCAAAAACACACAAATATCCAACAAACCAAGAGAACTTCAGGCCAATTTCCCTTATGAATATCGATGCAAATATACTAAATAAAATTCTTGCCAACCGAATCCAAAAACACATCAAAATGATCATCCCCCATGATCAAGTAGGACTCATCCCAAAGATGCAGTGATGGTTCAATATAAGGAAATCTATCAATGCAATCTACCACATAAACAAACTCCAAGAGAAAAACCATATCATCATTTCTTTTTTTTTAATTTATTGATATATTAATTTACATTTCAAATGATTTCCCCTTTTCTGGACCCCCACTCCCCGAAAGTCCCATCAGTTCCCTTCCCTCCCCCTGTTTTCCCACCCAACCCTTCCCACTTCCTTGTTCTGATTTTGCTCTATACTGCTTCACTGAGTCTTTTCAGAACAAGGGTCCACTCCTCCGTTCTTCTTGTACCTCATTTGATGTGTGGATTATGTTATGGGTATTCCAGTTTTCTAGGTTAATATCCACTTATTAGTGAGTACATACCATGATTCATCTTTTGTGTCTGGGTTACCTCACTTAGTATGATATTCTCCAGCTCCATCCATTTGCCTAAGAATGTCATGAATTCATTGTTTCTAATGGCTGAATAGTACTCCATTGTGTAGATATACCACATTTTTTGCATCCACTCTTCTGTTGAGGGATACCTGGGTTCTTTCCAGCTTCTGGCAATTATAAATAGGGCTGCTATGAACATAGTGGAACATGTATCCTTATTACATGGTGGGGAATCCTCTGGGTATATGCCCAGGAGTGGTATAGCAGGATCTTCTGGAAGTGAGGTGCCCAGTTTTCTGAGGAACCACCAGACTGACTTCCAGAGTGGTTGTACCAATTTGCAACCCCACCAGCAGTGGAGGAGTGTTCCTCATTCTCCACATCCTCGCCAACACCTGCTGTCTCCTGAATTTTTAATCTTAGCCATTCTGACTGGTGTAAGGTGAAACCTCAGGGTTGTTTTGATTTGCATTTCCCTAATGACTAATGAAGTTGAGCATTTTTTAAGGTGTTTCTCTGCCATCCGAAGTTCTTCAGGTGAGAATTCTTTGTTTAACTCTGTACCCCATTTTTAATAGGGTTGTTTGGTTTTCTGGAGTCTAACTTCTTGAGTTCTTTATATATATTGGATATTAGCCCTCTATCTGATGTAGGATTGGTGAAGATCCTTTCCCAAATTGTTGGTTGCCGATTTGTTCTTTTGATGGTGTCCTTTGCCGTGTAGACATCGGTACAGGGAGAAAGTTTCTGAACAGAACACCAATAGCATATGCTCTAAGATCAAGAATTGACAAATGGGACCTCATAAAATTACAAAGTTTCTGTACGGCAAACGACCCTGTTATACCTCTCCTGGGCATATACCCAGAGAATTCCCCAGCATATAATAAGGACACTGGCTCCACTATGTTCATAGCAGCCCTATTTATAATAGCCAGAAGCTGGAAAGGACCTGGATATCCCTCAATGGAGGAATGGATACAGAAAATGTGGTATATTTACACAATGGAATACTACTTAGCAATTAAAAACAATGAATGCATGAAATTTTTAGGAAAATGGTTGGCACTGGAGAATATCATCACTCAGCAATTAAAAACAACGAATCCATGAATTTTTTAGGCACATGGTTGGAACTAGAAAATATCATCCTATTGAGGTAATCCAGCCACAAAAGAATACACATGGAATGCAATCACTGATAAGTGGATATTTATTAGCCCAGAAGCTCTGAATACCCAAGACACAATTAGAATATCATATGACTCCCAAAAATAAATAAGGAAAGGGCCCTTATCCTGGAAAGGCTTGATCCAGCATTCTAGGGAATTACCAGGACAGAGAAAAAGGAGGGAGGTTATTGGAGAATGGGTGTAGAGAAGAGGGCTTATGAGACATATGGGGAGAGGGGAACAGGGAAAGGGGAAAGCATTTGGAATGTAAACAAAGAATATAGAAAATTTTTAAAAAAGAAGAAAAATTAAGATAACCAAGACCCAAACAGATAAATATAGTGTGCATTCTGTTATCTGTAGGTATTATTCTTTAAGTAATTTATCATCAATCTTTAGAGGTTTTGTATGAAGAGAATCAGGGCATCCCATGAATCTTCCTTGGAGAGGGAAATAGAATAGGTATAAATGGCTGTGTTCAGGGTGGGGCAGGAACTGAAGGAAGTTGAGAACAGGAAATTGAGTTGATAGAAGGAATAGGAAGATACAAAGCTAAAATTTAGGGACCTTTGAAAGGTGATATGAAAATCTGGTGCAGTTAAAGCTTCCTAAATTCTGTGAAGGAGATCCTAATGAAGTCTGCAAATAATTGGGAAGGCAGAGTCCTAACTGATCATAAAACCAGGTGTACAGGTCACCTAAATCAACTAAACAAGGCTCATATGAACTAAGAGAAACTGATCATATGTTGTCACCAAATGAAGCTGCCTATACCAGGACTGAGTTGGATCCCATTTTATTGTTGGCTAAATGGGTCTCACAGAAATCTGCAAACAACCCAGAGTATTCCAACACAATAGGGTCTTCTCCACAAACTTACAGTAAGGCCTCAATGCTATAGATAATACCTATGCAACTCACTGAACAAGGAGAGGTTGAGCTCATGCCTCAGCCTACAAAGAACCTCAGCCTACATTCTAGTGCCTGATGCCTGATGCCTCATGCCTACGTAGAACCTGCATCCTACATGATAGTGCCTTTGGTACTGGAGGGTACTCTGCAGACTACCAAAATAGAAAAACACAAACCCAGGCACAAACCCTTTGATCTACAATGTTATTCTGCCTGAAAATATGCTAAGGCAAATGTGTCACAAAGATTTTAGGAGTAACCAAACAATGTAGATTTGACTTAATGCTCACTCCATGAGATGTAATTCACACATGACAGTAAGTTGATGATAATGAACCAGAGATTAGAAAATCCAGAGATCTAGGGTAAAACCAAATACTACTGGTCTAAAACAATAAAAAGATTAGTAGAAATAAAATGACTCTTAATGATATTCTTGCTATTATCAGAGAAGCTTCCTCCAGCAACAGATGAGAAAAAATAGAGAGACCCACAGTCAGGCATTGCATACAGATAGACCAGGAAATATCCAGCTCTATATGGCATGTTTCTATAAAATCCCTCACTTTGGAGCTTAGGAATTCCTGTAGAAGAGGAGACAGAGTGCAAGTGCCAAAACACATAGATAAAACCAGGTGTACAGGTCACCTAAATCAACTAAACAAGGCTCATATGAACTAAGAGAAACTGAAGCAGCATGCACATGACTCACACACTTCTGCAGGAGGACCTTTGCATATATATTATAGCCTTTAATTTAGTACTTTTATGGAATTCCCACATGGTGAATGAGTGGGTCTCTGATGCTTGTGTTTTCTCTTAAAACTCTTTTCTCTCTGTTGGTTTTCATGTCCAAATTCAATGAAATTTTTTATCTTATATTTTTATGTTTTGCTATCTCATAGAATCCTGTTCTTTCCTGATGAGAGACAGAAGGGGATAAATCCAGATGTGAGGGAAGATGAGGACTAACTGGGATAAATAAAGAGAATATATACTATAATCAGTGTATATTCTAAAAAATACAAATCTATTTTCAATAAGGGGTCAACAGATAAATGGATAATGAAAAATGTTTTTCATATCTAGGAATTCTGTTCAGCTGTGAAAAAAATTAAATTTGCAAGTAAATACAAAGAACTTGGGCCCTGCATGGTGGCACATGCCTGTAATCCCACCACTTGGGAGGCAGAGGCAGGCGGATTCTGAGTTAGAGGCCAGCCTGGTCTACAGAGTAAGCTCCAGGAGAACAAGGACTCCACAGAGAAACCCTGTCTCAAAAACAAAAGAACTTGAAAAAAATTATAGTGAAATAAACTATATCCATATCAACAAACACAGCATGATCTCGTTTATTGTTCCTAGATTTGAAATATTTGTTTATATATTTAACCTAGACTATATGTGAAAACCAGACTAGAAAGGGCATCTTAAGATTATAATATAATGCAATAACATAAAAGTAGGAAGAGTATATAGTATAATATAGTAGCATGATTAAGAGAGGAGAAATAGTGTGGTCAAAGGTTTAATCAGGTAGTAGAATAGTGTGTTCAGAGGAGGGCTAACAGTGATGAAGGTATATGATGAAGCCATGTAGAAACCAACTAATTTATAATCCAACTAAAAAATAATATTTTTAAATATTATTTAAAAATAATAGACAGGGAAAATTTTAGTGGGATGATTTTAGGAAGAGCTCAGGGAACCCTGTGGAAGAGTGGGAGGAAGAACTCAGGAGCCAGTGGGTTCAAGTACACCACAAGAAAATGGTGGACAGAATCAGTCATAGGACTCATAGGGGCTTACAGAGACTAAACTGACAACCAGGGAGTCTATATATGTCTGAATTAGCTCCTCTACATTTATGTTGTATAGCTTAGTGTTCATGTGGGACTCCTAACAGTGAGAGATCCAGTTGTCTAACTCTTTTGCCTGCTTTTAGAACGCTTTTTCTTTCTTCTACATTTCCTCATTCAGCCTTGATATGAGGTTTGTTCCTAGACTTATTGTAACTTGTTATGCTGTTCTTGATGTCCCTAGAAGGCCTGATAATTTCTAAGTGGAAATGGAAGAGGAGTGGGTCTTGGAGAGCGGAGAGGCTGGAGGATTGAATGGGAAGAGTGGAGGGAGGGGAAACTATGGTCAGGATATAATATATGAGAGAATGATAAAAAATAATAGTTATAATGAAAATACCTGCATGCCTGGATAATGTTTCTAGAAGTTATGGTTTATGAAACAATAGCAGTGTAAGAAGGATATTGTTGTATAAGTTAATAAAAGCAGATGTCCCCAAAATAAGACAGGATCTTCTCATCCCTCTTTGTTGCTGTCTAATTTAGTTTCTAATTCTGTAATAAATACCCTGAGAAGAAGCAATTTATGGGTAGAAAGGATTTATTTCAACTTACAGTTCATCATATTAGAAAAGTCACCATAGCTAGAAGTCAAAGTAGCTAGTTGCTTAATGCACAGTCAGGAGCATAGGGAAATAAACACAAACAGGTTTCGCTTATTGCTTGCTTTTTCTTTTCTTATATAGCTCAAAACCAAGCATAACAAATGGTGCTGCCCTCAATGGGCTGAACTTTCATGAATCAATTATAAAATCAGGTGAATTCTCACTGGCCAACCTGATTCATAATCTATCTTCAATTAACAAGCTCTTCCCAAAGCCAGAAGTGGTACATGTCCTTAATGCCAGCACCAGGGATGCAGAGGCTAGTGAATCTCTGTGACTTTAAGTCCAGCCTAATCTAGAGAATGTTCCAGGGAAGTCTGGGAGACATCATGAGTCTTGTCTGGATGACGCTAGGTTGTGTCAGGTTGAGAGTTAAGTTACCTGTTACTGTCTCCTAAGTAGAACATAGAGTCTTGACTGCCCCTCTACAACCCATTCTAGAATTTTTGTTGGCTTGATCTAGCAGTTCTTATGCAAATAACCACAAGTGTAATGACTTCATATGTGCAACCACCCTGCCATATCAAGAGGAGAGCATTTTACCACATTTCTGATCACCTTCCTTTTATTACATCATTTCTTCTTTTTCTGTGATGAGCCTTGTTCAGGACACAGGTAGGGATGCTGTGTAAAAATTTAAGATTTAGGACTGATCACCACCACAAGTAAGTAAAAGTCTCTACATGAACTTCTGACCATTGTAAAAAGAAGGATTTTATTTGTTTGTTTGTTTTCTAACAAAAGTTAAGAGCAACCTTGGTCTATGGGTATGAACATAAATATTTATAAAATATTTTGACAGCTGGGCAGTGGTGGCTCACACCTTTAATTCCAGCACTTGGGAGGCAGAGGCAGGTAGATTTCTGAGTTTGAGGCTAGCCTGGTCTACAGAGTGAGTTCCAGGACAACCAGGGCTACACAGACAAACCCTGTCTCAAAAAAATAAAAGAAAATATTTTGACAAGGTGATTTTTTAACAAAATAATAACAAACAGGATCTACTCTAGGGCTTATGACCCACCTCAGTCATATACTTTTGAGATTTTGACCAAATATGATAAAAAAAATTGCTGGTCATTCAAAAGGAATAACTATTCTTTGTGTGTGGCCACTGGCAGGTTGTCCACATGCCAGTAAATTACTCCACAATTATGCACATATTAGTAGTACTTATGTAACTCTACTTGTTCCTAAAATAATAAAAACAAAGAGGATGTAAAGTTGTGTATTGGAGGAAGATCAAGGAGGACTTTAAGTAAATAATATAGGGAAATACTATCATATTTCATTGTATACATATAGGGGATCCTCAATGATAAACAGTAATTTACAAAAATGTTCCTGACCATCAGATTTTCCTATCATAATTAGATAATACAACTCTATTTATGATGAATAATGAAGCTAGAAATGTTCCATCTCAGTGCCTAGTATTCATAGTTGTTAATGGGCTATAGCGGCTATGAGTGGAGGAAAGCAGTCAATAAATATCCAGTAGTGAATCTCATAAATTTCCATACAAACATATCAGAGAAGATGTGCTTGTTTTGCCATAATGACAAGAAATGCTATGCTGGTAAATAGCTGCTCTCTGACTGGATTTGCATGGATTACACTGCTCCACAAATTTGAAATTCATTTGAAATCATATGTTTGAGGAATTCATAACCCATATGATCAGAGAAGTTATTACATTTAAGTTAAATGGTAACACAGCATCAAACTGCTTTTAAAGTATATTTGTTTCTACTGTTAATGTTATTCTCTCTCTCTTATTCATGGATGACTGTCTTTGTGTTGACGGGGTTTGTATGTAGAGAATCAGTGATAGCTGAGTGTTTATCCATAACAAGTTATTTGTATAACTACCTCTAAGTCTATATTGCTACATCTATGGAACTGAAGAGAAGACAGAAAGCATATATAATTCAAAAGATTTGGAGAAGACCTACAAAATGAAAACTTTGGGGCATAACACAGCCACTGCAATCTTGAACTCTCTGCAGTTATAGTTATCTCCATTAGGACTGTAAAAGAAAGGGCTTGTCATAATCAGTCATCAATCAGTCATCATTAGGGGTACGGGAGGAGCACATAGGGGGGCCTATAACTTCATGCTGAAATATCAGTTACTAAAAGTTTGTGATAGTGATTGAGTAATTATTTTCAGTTGTGTCCACATGGGAGAACCTACCAAGCATGAATGGATAGTCCCAAATTTATGAAAACACACATTAACCTTATTAAAAATAAAGGTCACTAACAAAAAAAGACATTAACATGGAGAGAAATCTGTAGGAAGGAGGGACAGTTGACAGAGATGAAATGGAGATAACAGAGAGTAGAGGGTGAAAAATATTAAACTTTTAGGTACACATATAAAATTGTCAACAAAAATTCAATAAATAAAATATAGAGTTAATTCCTATAAAATTTAAAAGGTTGAAGATGGTGGATATTGTGACATTTTAACTACATCAAAAAACAATTAAATGTGTTATAGGTTTTTGCTATATAAACCACTCTTTATTGTACTATGTGTCGTGGTATGCAGTTACAATCATAGACCTTAGGTGGTGAGGAAAAAATGTGATTAGACATTTAAGGTCACCCATGGTTCTGTAGTAATATTATGGTCAGCATGAACTACATGAGACTTTTTCAATAAAAAAAAAATCCTAGACAGATTAAAGAGTTTTGTAAATCTTCCAATACTTATATATACACAAACATATGTAAATATATGTATGTATGTATATATGAAATTTTATGTACCTACACATGTCCATATATATGTATATATACAAGAATATATATCATAACCCTGTATTTAATATATTCATTTATATTATAAAGTATTAGAAATTTGTTATTATATACTATATACCATATACAATACAGTTTGTGAACAATTACCAACATTAATGTATATTATATACCTTAATATAAAATATACAAATTTTACATTATCTAATACATAATCAGAATATTTTGTGTTGAAAATATATCACACTTTCAAATTCACTGAAAGAGAGAAGGCTGGTATCTTCCATCCCTTCTGACTTCTCTAGTCTTTAGGATAACAGGGCCATATATATACATTATGTTTTGTGTTCAGGTAAAACTAACAGTGGGAGTGGGTGCATCTCTAACTCTTTTGCCTGCTCTTGAGACACTTTTCTTCCTATTATATTGCCATGTTCAGTCTCCATATGAAGCCTCTAACCTTGTCTTAATGTATATTGTTTTGGCCAGTCTAGCTGTCATCTCTGAGAGACCTGTTCTTTTCTGAAGAGGAAATAGAGGAAGCATGGATCTGGAAGAGAAGGAAAGCTGTGGGAAGCTAGGAAGAGTAGAGGGAGGAGAAACTGTGATTGGGATGTATTGTATGAAAGAAAAATCTAATTTTAATAAAAAACACATAAAAAAGAGACATTAAAAATGAAAGACTTAATTCTCAGACATGCAACTTTAATATATTCTAAAGCTAAGCACCACATTTGAGATCATAGGCTACTTACAAACTGTGATGTTATGTGACTTGTCTGTAGCATTTCATCATTCTCCAAATGAATATTGTTTGCTCAGAGACATACCCCAAAGCATTCTACCTCTTGCTTCTGAATGCATGCATCTATTGCCATGGCTACATTATGACATAAGGAACAAGTATCCCTGAAGCTGCCTCTCAGCAGACTCTGGACCACCAGAAAGGGGACAACATTCATGGGCTAAGGACCTGCTACTCTGGTGGACTGGGAACAACTGAGGTACCTTTAATTCCGCTGGGTAGCCCAACTAAACAGTCTATTGCTGACGTATAAAAGATCAAATCCAGGCATGCTTAATCTAGCTAGATTAGATAATCCAGCAGTGATTTTTGATAATGGTTCTGGACTCTGTAAAGTTGGGATTTCAGGAGAGATTGTACCCCGTCATGTCATCAACTCTGTTGTTGGCCACCCAAAATTCAACATTCCATCTGCAAGATCCAATCGGAAAAGGTACTTTGTGGGAGAAGAAGCCCAGTGCATGTACGATGGCTTATACCTACACTATCCTATTGAGCGTGGACTGGTAACTAGATGGGATGACATGGAAAAACTGTGGAAGGACCTTTTTGAGTGGGAGCTAGGAGTGAAACCCAATGAACAGCCAGTTTTCATGACTGAGCCCTCCTTGAACCCAAGAGAGACCCGAGAGAAGACCACAGAAATAATGTTTGAGAAATTTAATGTACCAGCCTTGTACCTTTGCAACCACGCAGTAGGAGCCTTGTGTGCTTCTGCCTGTATCACTGGCCTGGTACTGGACAGTGGAGATGGGGTCACTTGCACTGTTCCCATCTATGAAGGCTACTCTCTGCCTCGTGCTATCACCAAGCTATACGTGGCAGGGAGAGATATCACAGAACACCTCACCCGACTCCTTCTTGCTAAAGGCTACACCTTCCCCTGCATCCTCAACAAAGCAGTGGTGGATGATATTAAAGAGAAGTTATGTACTGTCTCCTGGGGCTACAAAGACACAGAAAAGAGTTGTCAGCAGTCCCTAAGCGAATACATACTGCCAGATGGGAATACCATCCAGATGAGTGACCACCTGTGCCAGGTGCCTGAGGTTCTTTTTACACCTGACCATCTAGGCATTCATGATTTAGGAATCTCAAAAATGGTCTGCAACAGCATCATGAAGTGTGACACTGACATCCAAGAGAATCTGTTTGCTGAAATTGTGCTTTCTGGAGGTACCACACTGTTTCCTGGGCTCCAGGATAGACTCCTGAAAGAACTGGAAGTTCTGGCTTTTGAGGGAACTCCTATCAAGATCACAGCGTCCCCAGACAGATGTTATTCAGCTTGGATTGGTGGATCTGTCATGACATCCTTGACAACATTCAAGCAAATGTGGGTCACTGCTGAGGACTTCAAGGAGTATGGGGCATTTGTGGTTCAAAGAAAATGCTTTTAAGGACCACCGAACTCTGGGCACTACTATAAATACCAGATGACAGGAGTATTGGTGGGGGTAAACATCATTCCTTGGCATTTAATAAAATAAACACAAAAGCTGCCACTGATTTTGTGTTTTAATTATTTATGCCAAAAATATTTTATTTGTGTGCCCAAGTGTATGTATATACGCACCACACACATGCATGGGCCCTTGGAGGCCAGAAGAGGGCATCAGAGTCCTTTTACTTGTAGTTACAGGTAGTTGTGAGTAAATAGTTTTGGATGCTGTGGGACAGTCCCACGTCTTCTGCAATCACCCTCTAAGTCATCTCTCTAGTTATCCAAAGTTTGTTTTTATTTCTTGTATTACATATACCTTTCCTCTATTATAGATCTCTTAAGTGTATTGTTTACTCAGAAAAAGTGTGCAAATTGTTGAAATAATCATTTAGCAGGTGTGCAGTGAAAGGTTATGGGTCCTTATACATAGAAAGGTTGTTGATTAGAGATCCATGAATCTGTTTCAAATTGCTTTCTCATAAAATCTAGTGCTTAGTACACACAAGAACGTTGAAGAAAACAGTGGAGCTTTCAAATGAAGTACAAGTAACAATGCCACCCTACACCTTCCTATGGATCAAATCCAATTTTGAATTGATTGCTACTATTGTTTTAAGAAGCGAGACAACTAAATAGGTGGGCTTATAAATTCCCATTAGCTTAAAGCTCTACAAAAGATGAACTATCCTCCAAGATAATTAGTTTTTGTTTTAGTTTCAAGGATATTGATTTCATAATTTTCTTAGGGAATAGAATGCCAGAAATAGATAATGTATTCCAGTGAAATAACTATTGAATAAATTATATATAAATACTTACTTTCAGTAACAATGTATTTTTCACAAACATTATGGAGTAATGCAGTAAAAATCTATTTCTGTAAAGAAAACAATGACATTCCTGCTATCATAAGAGGAAAAATTACATACACATATAATTTTGCTTATTTTCATATATAAATATAATTTAACACTTATTTCATGTAAGCATTTGGAAATAAGATTTAAAGTATGAATATTCTGGTTTGTTTTCTGTTGTTGTGATAAAGAACTGAACAAAGCAATTGGTGAAGGAAGGGGTTTATTACATCTTACAGGTTAAAATTTGCATCAAGGAAAGCCAAATAAGGAATTCAAGATGGAAACCTCGAGGCAGGAACTGAAGCATAGACCAAAGAGGAACACTACTTAATGGCTTGTTCTTTCTGGCCTGCTGAGTTACTTTCCTTATAGAGTAGAACACCTGCTCAGGAGTGGTACTACCCACAGACATCTGAGCTTTCTACAGAAAGTAGCAATTAATAAAATGGCCCACGAACATACCCACAGGGCAATCTTATAGCAGCAACTCCTGAATTGAGGTTTCCTTTTCCTAGGTGAGTCAAGTGGCCAACTGAAGCTAACTATGAGAGTAAGCATCATGAGTTACTAATTACTTTTGAATGGATTCTTAAAGGCACAGTTTTTCCATTTTAAATTTCAGCTTTTTAGCAGAACTACGCACAAGTTCTCATGAAGAAAGCTTTAAATCTCAGAGCCACTGGTTGCCCCCATAACTTTTATTCTACAATTGTATCAGTGGACATGTTGTTTCATATCAGTAGTTATCATAGCTCACAAGGTTTATGGCTGAATAAGCCTGTTGAGAATTGTTTGCCTTCAGGAGCCTGCTTATTGCCTTCTGGTACTATGAAAGCTAGTCACCAGGAAGAAAGTTCGTAGGTTAGTCCCAGCTTTATTTCTCCCTGTGCTATTCATTTAGTGTCCTCAACAGTAAAGTATTAGCAGCAAGATCAGCTATGCAACCAAGAGTAAATACCCAAAACAGCTTGTGCTGATAGAGGAGAACTAACTTATTATTTTATTAAATGGCCAAACAAAATGGGTATAACATCATACAGCCTTCTAAATACATATCTTTTTTTAAAGATTTATTTATTTTATGTATATTACATTACAACTGTCTTCAGACACACCAGAAGAGGACATTGGATCACATTACAGATGGTTATGAGTCACCATGTGGTTGCTGCTGGGAATTGAACTCAAGACCTCTGGAGGAATAGTCAGTGCTCTTAACCACTGAGCCATCTCTCCAGCCCAATACATAGCTTTACATGCATATATTACAGCTCTCATTTCTAAGAGAAAATATTTGTATAGTAAATAATAGCTAATACAGAGACCCATAATTGGTGGAGGTATAGTAAGTAACTGACCATAGAGTACTCAGGCCTAAATAACACATCTTTATGACACCTTCTAGACACAAGCACCTAAAGCATTTCAAAGAGGGGATGAAATGATTTTAGGATCCAAAGGACAACTTTAGATGTAATGCCCTACAGTGGGGAGAGGGAACTTGTAGATTCTTCCTCCAGTGGAATGACAGGACAGGACATCATGTGGAGGGATGGGGTTGCCATCCCACAGTCAAAAACTCTGACCCAGAATTGTTCCCATCTAAAAGAATTGCAGGGACAAAAAATGGAGAAGAGACTGAAGGAAATGAGGTCCAGTGACTGGCCCAAATTAGGATCCAGTTCAGGGGAAGGCCCCAAGGCCTGACTCTAATACTGTTGCTATGGTGTGCTTACAAAAAGGGGCCCATCATGAATGCGCTCTGAAAGGCTCAACAAGTAGCTGAAAGAATCAGATGCAGATATTTACACCCAACCAATAGACAGAAGCTGGTGACCCCTGTGATGGAATTAGGGGAAAGCTGGAAGAACCTGATGAGGAGGGTGATGCTATAGAAGAACCAGCACTCTCAACTAACCTGGGCTACAGGGATCTCTCACTGGACCACCAACCAGGAAGCATACAGCAGCTGATATGAGGCCCCCAACACATATACAGCAGAGAAATGCTGGGTCTGGATTCAGTCAGAGAAGTTGTACCCAACCCTCAAGAGACTTGGGGCTCCAGGGAGTGGAGAGTTCTGATGGGGTGGGGCAGGTGGGGCTGGGTGGGGACATCTTCTTGGTGACAGGGTGGGGGAAGAGATATGGGATGTGTAACAGTTGGAAGGTGGATAAGAAGGGGGATAAAGACTGGACTGTAAAAATAAGATTAAAGAAGAAAGAAAAGATCCAAATTACAGAGAGGATTGCTATGAAATAGTGTCTTCTGGAAAATAAAACAGTGCCATTAAATTCACAACAGCTGTTGTTCTCTGTACAAGATCAATCTGGTCAACATTCCATTTTGGGTGGGGTTATGACGTTTTGAGGACCTACCCTTAAGTGAAAGAAAATGACAGTTGATATATACTGGTGGAACTTTAGTTTTCTTCAGGAGTATGGCTTCTCATATGTTGTTCAGGCTATGGTGAATGATTATCTACATGCTAGTATATGGGTATCACCAACTGGACTCAGTATGTTATAAAAAAAGAAACAAAAGGTCAGGACGATTTTGAGAAAATATGAAGGAAGCAGATTCTAAGAGCTGATAAGAGTGGATAGCACCAAGGAAACGACATCTTCCAAACACATTAGGTGTGATCCACATATGAACTCACAGAGACTACAGCAGCACACACAAGACATTCACAGATTCAAGCAATATGTGGTGCCAGAACTGAAAGGAGGAAGAAGACACACACACACACACACACACACACACACACACACACACACACACATACACATAATTGACATCCCTTTGCAAAGGAAAAATTAGTTTCTCCAATGGAGTCTATCTTGGTATATAAGACTGGAGTCTATCTTGGTATATAAGACAAACTCAAAATAGGCCCCATGACCAGTAATAGATGATCAACACAAAATGAACTCAATGATATTTTTGTAGACTTTTGT
Organism: Apodemus sylvaticus; assembly: GCF_947179515.1. Classification (NCBI taxonomy): domain Eukaryota; kingdom Metazoa; phylum Chordata; class Mammalia; order Rodentia; family Muridae; genus Apodemus; species Apodemus sylvaticus. Next base: position 125,382,652 of record NC_067495.1, read on the forward strand.
CCTGTGATGTTTTGGTTGCTTATTGGTTTTATTTTGTTATGTTTTGTTATTATTGTTATTGTTGCTTTATTGCACTGGTCACTGGCTTATATATTATGGTTTCTGATTTTCTGCTTTTATAAGTTGTTGGTTTTCTTTTTCTCCTTTGTGTGTAGGGTATGTGTGTGCATGTATGTGTGTGTGTTTGTGTGTGTGTGTGCTTCCTGATTTCTTTTTATTTTTTTTTAATTCTGTTCTTGCTAATTCTGTTTCTTTTCTTTTGGGGGGTTATTTGTTTGGTTTGGTTTGTTTTATATTGCCTGGTTTCTAAATACACAGAGATAAAGAAACCTGGAGTTGGACAGGTTAGAGGAAGGAAATATCTAGGAGGACCTGATTGGGTAGGGGAAACCATGATCAGAACATAATAGTGTTAAAAACTGCATGGTATTGGTTCAATAAACCCACACACTTATGGTCACTTGAAATTCGACAAAGGAGCTGAAAGCATCCAGTGGAAAAAAGATAGTCTTTTCAACAAATGGTGCTGGTTCAACTGGAGGTCAGCATGCAGAAGAATGAGAATTGATCCATTCTTATCTCCTTGTACTAAACTCAATTCCAAGTGGATCAAGGACTTCCACATAAAACCAGACACACTGAAACTAATAAAAGAGAAACTGGGGAAGACCCTTGAGGATATGGGCACAAGGGAAAATTTCCTGAACAGAACACCAATAGCTTATGCTCCAAGATCAAGAATTGACAAATGGGACCTCATAAAATTACAAAGTTTCTGTAGAGCAAAGGACACTGTCAAAAGAACAAAACCTAAACCAACACATTGGGAAAAGATCTTCACCAACCCTACATCTGATAGAGGGCTAATATCCAATATATACAAAGAACTCAAGAAGTTAGACCCCAGGGAACCAAATAACCATATTAAAAATGGGGTACAGATCTAAACAAAGAATTTTCACCTGAAGAAATTCGAATGGCAGAGAGGCACCTTAAGAAGTGCTCAACATCATTAGTCATTAGGAAAATGCAAATCAAAACAACCCTGAGATTTCACCTTATACCAGTCAGAATGGCTAGGGTCAAAAACTCAGGAGACAGCAGGTGTTGGCGAGCATGTGGAGAAAGAAGAACACTCCTCCACTGCTGGTGGGGCTGTAAGATGGTACAACCACTTTGGAAATCAGTCTGGAGGTTCCTCAGAAAACTGGACATGAGACTTCCAGAGGACCCTGCTATACCTCTCCTGGGCATATACCCAAAGGATTCCCTGGCATGCAATAAAGACACACGCTCCTTTATGTTCATAGCAGCCTTAATTATAATAGCCAGAACCTGGAAAGAAACTAGATGTCTCTCAATGGGTATGGACACAGAAAATGTGTGGTATATTTACACAATGCAATACTACTCAGCAATTAAAAACAGTGAATTTATGAAATTTTTAGGCAAATGGTTGGAACTGGAAAATATCATCCTAAGTGAGGTAACCCAATCACAAAAGAATACACATGGAATGCAGTCACTGATAAATGGATATTAATTATTCCAGAAGCTCTGAATACTCAAGACACAATTAACAGACCAAATGATTCCTAAGAAGGAAGGAGAGGTTCCTGGTCCTCGTAAGGCTTAATCCAGCATTGTAAGGGATTACTATGGCAGAGAAATGGGAAGGGGGTGATTGGGGAATTGGAGGAGGGCAGAGGGCTTATGGGACTTATGGGGAGGGGGAAACAGGGAAAGGAGAAAGCATTTGGAATGTTAACAAAGAATATAGAAAGACAAAAAAGAAAAACTTTAAGAAAATGTTCTAAAGAAAACAACACAAAATAATGTAACCTTCAGAAGATAGGAGTGCTGTAAATATTTCTCCTCTAGATGTTACTTGGCCATTGTGCATATGACCTCACGGCAGCTGAGATTAGCCAGGAGAGACCTGCACTAGTCAAAATTCTATCATGGAAGGAGAGGAGGGGTCTGTAGACCTCCACTGATACCTCTACCTGAGAAGATATGAGCAATTGACAGCTGAGTTATGTGAGAGAGTATAATTTGTAATTTAATAAATTTTAATTTTAATGCAAATAATATTATAGGACAAAATTATCATATCTGACCATTTATTTCTCTAAGATCACAGGCAAGAATATTCAATACATTGCAGAAATAAAACTGTGATATTGAAATTGATATGGAATATTAAGAATCATTATAATTAAGATACTGTGATAATGACTGAAGGGGAGACAAACAAATATATATTAATGTAAAGTGACTCCTGAAATGAAGCCAGAGCAACTGCAAACCTCTCAGAAAAAGTCGACAGTAAGAAAAGATGGAATGAGGTAGATGTTAGACCTCTTGGGTCTGATCTTTACTACAAAAAGATGGAAAATCTATGGTAATTTATACAGGTGGGGATATTAATAAAGGTCCAGTAGAGGGAACTATGATGAAAGACTATTTCAACTTTGAACTCTTAAATTGGGAAAAAACCTTAATATAAGAAGTGAATAAGTCCCTCACAGGCTGGCTCATTTGACTGTGAAATGTGGACAAGATGAAGTCAATGCAAATGTTGTTGATGGAAAGAAACTTAGTTTTATAACTGTCCATCACTACTTAAGAAAAGATAGCACAATGAGATTATATGAGGAAAAATTGTTCCTGGATAAATTAGATTGTACAAGCAAATTGGTTATAATTGGCTCATGTTCTATTATTAAGTGACTGGAAAACAACAAAGGAACAATAGACATTATAAAAAAGTTGAGCATGAAAGAGGTGGTGTTTGACTAAGCTCATTGGATCAAATAAGACTGAGCTCACAGGAAAGTTAACAATGTGAATCAGCAGGAACCATGGAACTGGCAAGAAGAATCAGTGGTTTCTCTGAGCTCCACGTTAAAATATGATATTTACTGGGTAGAGGAGACTCTAGCATTTTGAGTCTAGAAAATATGAAAATTTTGCCTGGCAATACTTTGCTCCATGAGTAACTATACATTTCTCTCTTGTACAATGTAGATGGAAATTGTTTAACCCAGTCATGTTGCTCACTGTTTCTAGATGTAGGTAATTGTGTAATTCCATGACACAGTTTGGACATAGGAATTATCAAAACCAGGGAGCTTCTATGGATATAATAGATGAGATCATGGCCATCCACTTCCTTGTCCCTAAACAATCTGAAACAGTAAGAGTCAGCTGAAGTACTAGATGTGGGGGATAAATGGCAGCCCAATGGCAGCAATTTGAGATAAAAAGCAAAATGACTCATGGATAATAAATATGGATGGTAGATGAAGAACTTATTAAGGTAGGGTCTCCTACCCATGATGCTGATTGGTCCTTTTTAAGGGTCATTTGATACAAATTATGAAAGTTGTTCATGTTGTAGTGAACTTTACTACCATTTTTTTCTTTTACTACAGATATCTCAGATCAGCTGGTACTAGTTGGGTGAGTTAGGGATCTTCACATACTATCTTCCACTTGCAAAACTACTTTATTTAATAGTTATATAATGCTAGCTTCTTGAGTGCTTTACAGATTTAAGATATATAAATGCCCTGACTGTACACCTAAAGAACTATGGATGAAAAATGGTTCAAATGGGTTCAGAGACCAGGTACAACTATGGTATCTTGGAAATTTTAAGGTTGGATTAGTCACAGATGACACAAAACTTGTGTCTAGAAACATTAATAAAATGGTGAAGGAGTTTGAACAAATGTGTACATAGGAAAAGACTCTACCAAAAGAACATTAAACTTATTAATTAAAAATCCTAGTATCAAACTGGGATTTGCCAGCCTTAGAGGGTTCTGACATGCTGAAACAATGCAGGATGTTTGTTATTGGTAGCAGTTGTCCTAAGGAGTAGATTGTAAGATAGGATAGCTGAAAACATCATACTTTCTAATGGAAAAACAGGAAGACATTGCATTTAAACTGTTCTGTATGTTTTGTCCCTCCTGTCCAGCTTTCAAATTGTGAGAACTAAATATACACTTGCTATTTTCATCAACAGTTTGATTCGCCTCTGGACCCTATATGTTGATGATAGTCAACATGGCAGGTAAGTTTTGTCTGCCTGAAAAAATAGTAGCATGACTGTTATTCATGTAGCCAGCTGCTTTCTAATTGAATTTAAGTTTTGCCTCACAGGAGGGGATCACATGTGGTACCCCAAGACCAGAAATTGCAGCCTGTGTCTTGTGGGAAGCTCCGTAGGAAGTAGAAGGAAACTTGATATTTTGTTAAATAGATATCATATATCTGTCAAATTGCCTTCTAAATATTTCTAGTTATATCATACAATAGTTTTGCTGTCATTTTTTAGTCAGAGAAGCTTCATTCTGTGGGTAGTATGTATAGCAGAAATTTATAGTTTGTCAAACTGCTAAGAATAAGGGTTTACTGAGTATTCTGCTCTAAATGAACACCTATATTGCTATCACAAAGCTCAGGGAATATCACAAGGGAGTGGAGAGAAAGATCGTAAAATCCACAGGAAGGGGATGAAGTGTTATAAAATATTGCTTCTAGGCATGAAAAGGCTGTTGCCCTCTTGAACTACTGGGAATTATCATAGAATCATTTCTATACAAATGTATATAAAATCCCTGTTCTCAGTAGATAAGGAGTAAGGAAATTTAAACAGTCATTGATTAGCAAATTATATAGATATGTAGACAGATAGATAAATAGATAGATAGAGTATATATATATATATATATATATATATGTGTGTGTGTGTGTGTGTGTGTAATATATAAGTATATATTATCACATACCACATATCAATCATATATAGCATATATAACATGATATATCTTGAAGCATATAGTATATTGCATATAGCATATATGTTATGCATTGTACATTATACTTCATATAAATTTTAACATACTTCATATATGCAACCTAGTTTCAAAAGGTGAGATGCTTATGTTTAACATGGAATATCTAACTGTAGAAATTAGAGAATTAGAAAGGAGTTGGTGTAGAAAAATAGTTTACAATAAAAAACTAGTATAACATAAGTGGTATGAACAGAGAAATGGGAATATTGTGGATAGAGGTATATGTTGGAAGAAGAACGGGAAGATTGGAAAGATATGGTATAGGTGTGGTAGAGAAGATGGATAACTATCATTAATGCTGTTTGTAAAGGCCAAGTAGAAGTATATATTTAATAAGTTTCAAACACACACACACACACACACACACACACACACACACACCAATAAAAATTAAAAAGGAATAGATGATCAATTACGAAAGAATGTGAGGGATACAGAAGAGATGTAGTGAGAGTATATGGAATGGAGATGGTATAAACATAGTACATAGCTATGAATTTTGTAAAAATTCACTATGAACACATTAATTTTGTAAAATTATTCACTATGAATGGAACAAATAATAAGGAAAAATAAGGTGTTAGAAAATATGCTATACAATTAAGCAATTAAATAGATACTAGAAATACTAGAGGGGAAAAAGATATCACATAATTCATTCAAATGACATGGGGAATCCAACAAATTGGGAAAGGATCTTCACCAACCCTACATCTGACAGAGGGCTAATATCCAATGTATACAATGGCCACTTGATCCTCGACAAAGAGGCTGAAAACATCCAATGGAAAAAAGATAGCCTTTTCAACAAATGGTGCTGGTTCAACTGGAGGTCTGCAAGCAGAAGAATGCGAATTGATCCATCCTTGTCTCCTTGTACTAAGCTCAACTCCAAATAGATCAAGGACCTCCACATAAAGCCAGACACTCTGAAGCTAATAGAAAAGAAACTGGGGAAGACCCTTGAGGATATCGGTACAGTGGGAAAGTTCCTGAACAGAACACCAATAGTGTATGCTCTAAGATCAAGAATTGACAAATGTGACCTCATAAAATTACAAAGTTTCTGTAAGGCAAAGGACACCATCAAAAGGACAAACTGGCAACCAACAAATTGGGAAAAGATCTTCACCAACCCTACATCAGATAGAGGGCTAATATCCAATATATACAAAGAACTCAAGAAGTTAGACCCCAGAAAACCAAATAACCCTATTAAAAATAGGGTACAGAGTTAAACAAAGTATTCTCACCTGAAGGACTTCGGATGGTGGAGAAACATCTTAAAAAATGCTCAACTTCATTAGTCATCAGGGAAATGCAAATCAAAACATCCCTAAGATTTCACCTTACAGCAGTCAGAATGGCTAAGATTAAAAACTCAGGAGACAGCAGGTGTTGGCGAGGATGTGGAGAAAGAGGAACACTCCTCCACTGCTGGTGGGGTTGCAAATTGATACAACCACTCTGGAAATCAGTTTGGCGGTTCCTCAGAAAACTGGGCATGTCACTTCTTAAATATCCTGCTATGACACTCCTGGGCATATACCCAGAGGATTCCCCAGCATGTAATAAGGATATATGCTCCACTATGTTCATAGCAGCCCTATTTATAATAGCCAGAAGCTGGAAAGAACCCAGGTATCCCTCAACAGAAGAATGGATGCAAAAAATGTGGTATATATACACAATGGAGTACTATTCAGCCATTAGAAACAATGAATTCATGAAATTCTTAGGCAAATGGATGGAGCTGGAGAACATCATACTAAGTGAGGTAACCCAGTCTCAAAAGATCCATCATGGTATGCACTCACTAATAAGTGGATATTAGCCTGGACAACTGGAATACCCATAACATAATCCACACATCAAATGATGTCCAAGAAGAACGGAGCAGTGGCCCCTGGTTCTGGAAAGACTCAGTGTAGCGGTATAAGGCAAAACCAGAACAGGGAAATGGGAAGGGGTGGGTGGGAGAGTAGGGGGAGGGAAGGGGGCTTATGTGACTTTCAGGGAGTGGGGGACCAGAAAAGGGGAAATCATTTGAAATGTAAATAAAAATATATCAAATGAAATTAAAAATAAGAAAAAAATCATTTACTTAAAAAAAAAGAAAATAAAAATAACAATGAATTCATGAAATGTTTAGGAAAATGGATGGATCTGGAAAATATCATTCTAAGTGAGGTAACCCAATCACAAAAAAACACACATGGAATGCAGTCACTGATAAGTGGATATTAGCTCAAAAGCTCTGAGTACCCAAGACACAATTCACATATCAAATGATTCCCAAGAAGGAAGGAGAGGTCCCTGGAAAGGTTGATCCAGTATTGTAGGGGATTACCAGGACAGAGAAGTGGGAGAGGGTTGATCAGAGAATGGGCGGAGGGAAGAGGGCTTATGGGATTTTTGGGGAGGGTGGAACTGGGAAAGGGAAAATCTTTTGTCATGTAAATGAAGACTATAGAAAATAAAAAATTAAAATAAAAGACATGGGGAATTCAAGGTGATACTGATTTGAAACCTTTCTCCTTCCTGGATTACTTTCATAATCTCAGAAGTGGTGTGAAGCTGCTGATTGATAAAAATCTTCAACAGCTTTTACCAGCTGTGAACGTGAGAGCTACAAGAATGACTGGCCTAACAAGATAGGCACATTTGAACTATGGTAGAATGAAAATAGAGGTAACCAATACTGTTGTGATTGGATGAGAGTCTTATGCCTCAGGAGAGAAATTCCTCATAGTGAATGAACAAAACCAAGAACCTGCGGGTAGGGTGGCCATATACCTTAGGAGGCAACTTATTATTATTATACTAAATGTATATATATAACTCTCTTCTAAAACCTTTGTCAGAGAAATTTCTTTCTATAATAGATGATAGTTAATATAGACACTAAAAACTGTTTGAAATTCAGAAAAAAATAGCTGTGACATACTCAGTGCTAAATGATATAAAACTATCAAATCTGTGGTAGTTTGAAAAAAGATCCTCCTATAGGCCCATAAGGAGAGGCATTATTCGAAACTGTGGCCTTGTTAGAGTAGCTGTGGCACTGTTGGAGGAAGTGTTAGCTCAGTATTTTCCTACATCCTCCCAATCCAGGCAGGGAGGGAGGGCTGTGAGAGGGATATATAGTGAATGAGTAAAAAAATAATTAATTAATTAAAAAAAGAAATATAAAAAGTAACCAAGTTAAATTGGAAGAGCTGAGATTTTGGGGCTCTAGCATTGATTAGAACTAAAAGGTAGGTATTTTGAAAATTCAGTTAAGATTATTCACTATGAATAAAACAAAGAATAAGGAAAAATAAGGTGTTGGAAAATATGCTACCCAATTAAGCATATAAATATTAGAAATACTACAGGGAAAAGAAAGAACAAAGCAAAAGTAAAGGGGAAAAATGGCATCTGAATTGTTTTCAATTTTTCTAGAATATATTAATCTATACATTAACACCACCCAAGAATCCCCCCAAAGAAAACCTGTTTTAGAAGTTCACTTAGATATATTATAGAGAAAATGAGGAAAACAACAGAGATAATCTTCAAAACAAAAAAATAAATAAACTAAAGGAGATTCATTACATAGAGGAATTGAAACTGCAATTGGAATCAGAAGCAATGGTTTACCATATTTGAAAGTATGAAATATACCTTTTGTTATGAGGGTGTTATTTATCTATTTGTTCTTTTAATCCAAGAAAATGTGACATGACACCATTAGCAAATTCAAAACAATTTTCCTTGGCTTACATTAAAACAAATTTTGAGAAATTTTCTTATTTGCAATTTAGTAATTTTAAACAGTAATTAAACTAATGGACATAAAGCCAGTAAATTTAATTATAAAATAAAATATAAATGTATATATTTTTTATTCCTTTTCTTAACTTATTGAAAAATCAATTATGAAACAATGAAACCATATACATTTAATTAAATTATTGTCTATATATGTAGAGAAGTGTAAAATAACAACACAAAGGTTGTGTTGTAACATATGTCTGTGATATCATGACTTCCTGGAGGTGAACCAGGACTACAATTTCAAGACCATCGTGGGATAACCAAAAGTGTGTCTTTGGAAATAAGTTAATAGTATTTACACTAATTATATAATACCAATAATATCAATAACAATGATGACAATACTAATGATATAAATAAATATAAATTTGTAATTAAAAATTGACCATTAAATAAATACAAACATTATAAATTTAAATGTCTCATTTTTCTCCTAGAACCTTTATCAAATATAAAATTTATGATGTAATCATAATATTATGCTCTGGAAATATGTATGTAGGAGAAGCAATAAAATGACTTGATAGAAGGTATAGACATTGTATATATGTATATATACACACACATATATATATATATATATGCATGTATATATGCATGTATATAATAATAATAACTAAAGGAAGAGGCCAAGAATTTATAGGGATGACATAAATATGCTTTGGAGTGTGCTATAACCAATGACCTTGCATGAGGTTCTCAAAATATGACATTAAAACATTTATAGATGTAAAGTTTATTCACAACAATGTTAATGTAAAATGGAGGGGTATAAACTATCAAAACAATAGTTCTAAATCACATGTAAATTAAATTTGCATAACTTTCTTACAGATAATGCAATAAAGTATAAAAGCTCAGAATGCAGAAGATACAATTCACAGACCACATGAAGCTCAAGGAGAAGGAAGAACAAAGTATGCGTACTCTGCTCCTTTTTAGAAGGGAGAAGAAAATACCCACAGGAGGAGATACATAGACAACGTGTGGAGGAGAGACTGAGGGAAGGACCATCCAGAGACAGCCCCATCTAAGGATTCATCCAATATAAAGCTGTCATACCCAGACATTACTGTGGATGCCAACAAGTGCTTGCTGGCAGGAGCCTGATATAGTTGTCTCCTGAGAGGCTCTGCCAGAGCCTGACAAATACAGAGGCAGATGCTCATATCCAACCATTGGACTGAGCACAGGATCCCCACAAGAGGAATTAGAGAAAGGACTGAAGGAGCTGAAGGGATTTGCAGCCCTATAGGAAGAACAACAATAACAACCAACCAGACCCCCCAGAGCCCCCTGGGTCTAAACTACCAACCAAAGAGTACACATGGAGGGATCCATGACTCCAGTCGCATATGTAGCAGAGGTTGGCCTTGTGGGACATCAATGGTAGGAGAGGTCTTTAGTCCTGTGAAGGCTTGATGACCCACTGTAGGGGAATGCCAGGGTAGGGAGATAGGAGTGGGTAGGTGGATATGGGAGCACCCCCATAGAATCAGGGCAAGTGGGAATGAGATAGGAGGTTTCAGGAAGGGAAACCAGGATATGTAATGTAATTTACATTTGAAATGTAAGTAAAAAATATCCAATACAAGAATAATGAAACAGACATTAAGAACTTATCTTTACAAAATATGGTTAAATAATCAATGAGGTAAAGGAAATATTTTAGAATAAAACATCTTCCTAAAGCAAAAAAAAAAAAAAAAAAAAGCAATGAAGGAAGTATACAATGAAACTTAACTAAGACATAGAAAAATGATGAAAAGTATAGACATCAGTAAGATTAAATGTGAACATATCTAAATTCCAATCCAAAGGCATAGTTTATTGTGAAATTTCCACATTCGTTTTGTAAATGAGAGACACATAATTTTCCAAGTAAGGAAACTAATATCAGCGAAGCTAGACATGTAAATATGTTGCTACAGATAAAGAAACATAATTAATATAATAATAGAATAAACACAGGAAGAATAGCTATAAACATATAAATATCCCTGCCAACAAGGACCACAGATATTTTAAAACAATAGAATTAAGAGATTCAATAATTTCACAATAGTAGTTACGCAAATCAATATGTAATATTTAGTAATACAAAGATGACTAGATTCAATGAACACTATGGGCTACTCAATCCAGCAAGAGAAGAATAAAAGTTATTACTAAATGAATTCTAAAACATTTTCTGCATAAGCAATATGCTAAACAATATATTTATAAGTATCAACATCATAGTAAGTAAATTCTCCAAAGTGGAAATTGAAAATTGTTATGCTGGAGATTACAAGGTCCCCACAGACCACCAGAGATGACCAGGAGCCCAACTCATATGCAATCAGAAGGGGTCTTTATTCAAGCTCCAGTTGAGGCCCTCCAACCTCCCTAGCACAAGGGAACATGCACAAGGTGCTGTCCTGGTACAAGTCTTGCCTGTTCATCACGGTAACAGGGTGAGAGACATTCCAATTTGGCAGCTACATTATTGGTTGACATTTGGTTAGAGCATTTCTATTTGGCTAGCAATGTTTTCAGGTTGGTATGAACAATGGTTGCTAGCTTCATTAATACACTTTAGACATTAGGTACCCCCCACACATACTTAAGAACTAATTGGTTTTTGCTAAAAGAGTTCAGTGGCTCTTTGTCCAGGGAAATTGTGATTGTTACCTGAGTAACATGGCTCCTGGAACAAGTTGGGGGTTTTGCCAATAGCTAAGTTCATTCAAAGAGAGAGGTTTAATCATAAAATAGAGTCTAAAAGCAAAATGGAGTTTCTAATGTTAACAGGGATGTTTAGACATTAATATTACAAATTTGGAAAATTCAAACTTATGTAGATAGCAAATGATAGATCTCAAAGCAAGCTGGGGACAGATGACTTACTCAGGTGTCTATTAACGTCAAAATGGATGCAGGCCAGCTTTTTTAGCATCATTCAGTACCTGTGCCTCCTCCTAGTATACCTGATGCTGGTCCCTACACTGAACTTCTCCCTCCTAGGAGCTAGCCTTCCACTATTGTCACACCAGCTTTTGTGTGACTGAACCCTATAACTCAGTCATTTTTGTTATGTTCCCTTTTGATCTCTGGATTCCCAGGTACTCTTTTGGCTTCCTATCTCTTCTCTTCTTCTTTATCTTTTATCCCACCCTCTCTTCTCATGATCATATTCAGTCTGGACTCTTCCAAATGCCTCTGATCATTCCATCCCTCATCAAAATTTCCCCTCAACCCATACCTAGGAGAAGACATGTGGTAATTTATTTTTATTCACTTAGTGTACTCTTATGCAAGTAGGACGTGAAACAAATAACAAGGGTAATTTTAAAAGGACACGGAGATAAAAGAAAATGAAGAAAAAGCATAGCTAACAGGAAAAGAGTTCTTAGAGGGAAAATTAAAATTATAATTGTCTACATTGCCCACCAGAAGAGAGCTGGTCTCCCAGGAGTGCTCTCACTCCTGGTTTCAGAGGTGAGATCACCACTTTTTCCCCAATAACTGTCCAAAGCAGAAATGGCCAGGAACACAGAGGGCACAGGAACAGTAGAGCAGCTGGGACAGCATCCTTCCAGTCTCTAATCTGCACCCAGGAGCTAGGACTGTTCCACAGCCCTTAAAACATAGGTCCTTCCAGGAAAGATCTGGTCTCACAGGCATGCTATCACTACAGGGCTCAGAGGTGAGAATGCCACTTTCTCTTCAACAATTGTCCAAAGCTAGAAGGTCCAGGAGTGCACAGGGCACAGGAACAGTGTTGTATCTGGGGCAGGATCATTCTGGTCTGCCCCTGCACCTGGGAGCTAAGGCTGTTCCACAGCCCTCCACACCCAGAACCTGTCCAGGATAAAGCTGGTCTTGCCAGGAGTGCTGACATAGGCTTGCAGGCACATAGAGGGGAAACTCCAGACAGAGAGCAAAACTAAAAAACACCAGAGATAACTAGATGGCAAAAGGCAAGCTCACAAACCTTACCAACAGAAACCAAGGCTACTTAGCTTCAGAACCCAGTTCTCCAACCACAGCATGTCCTGGATACCCCAGCATGCTGATAAAGGATTTTAAGATGGACATAAATAACTCCCTAAAAGAAATACATGAGCACACAGGTAAACAGATAAACAGGTAGAAGCCCTTAAAGAGGAAACACAAAAATCCCTTAAAGAATTATAGGAAACACAAGTGAGCAGGTGAAGAAAGTGAACAAAACAATACAGGATCTAAAAGTGGAAGAAGAAACAATAAAGAAATCACAAAGGGAGACAAACCTTGGAGAAAGAAAACCTAGGAAAGACATCAGAGGTCATAGAGGCAAGCATCACCAACAGAATAGAAGTGATAGAAGAGAGATAGAAAATCAACAAAAGAGATAAACCCTTAGCTAGAATAACCAGAGGGCACAGAGAGAGTACCCAAATTAAGAAAAACAGAAATGAAAAGGGAGACATGACAACAGAAACTGAGGAAATCCACAAACTTTCATCAGATCCTACTTCAAAAGTCTATACTCAACAAACTGGAACACCTTAAGAAATGTTCAACATCATTAATTATTAGGGAAATGCAAATCAAAACAACCCTGAGATTTCACCTCACACCAGTCAGAATGGCTAAGGTCAAAAATTCAGGAGACAGCAGGTGTTGGCGAGGATGTGGAGAAAGAGGAACACTCCTCCACTGCTGGTGGGATTCCAAGATGGTGCAACCACTTTGGAAATCAGTCTGGAAGTTCCTCAGAAAACTGGGCATGTCACTTCCTGAGGACCCTGTTATACCACTACTGGGCATATATCCTGAGGATTCTTCATCATGCAATAAGGACACATGCTCCACTATGTTCATAGCAGCCCTATTTGTAATAGTCAGAAGCTGGAAAGAACCTAGATGTCCTTCAACGGAGGAATGGATACAAAAAATGTGGTATATTTATACAATGGAGTACTATTCAGCCATTAGAAACAATGAATTCATGAAATTCTTAGACAAATGGATGGAGCTGGATAACATCATACTAAGTGAGGTAACCCAGTCTCAAAAGATCAATCATGGTATGCACTCACTAATAAGTGGTTATTAGCCTAGAAACTTTGAATACCCAAGACATAATCCACACATCAAATGATGTCCAAAAAGAATGGAGGAGTGGGCCCTGGTTCTGAAAAGACTCAGTGCAAGAGTATAGGGGAATTCCAGTACAGGGAAGTGGGAAGGGGTAGATGGAAGAATAGGGGGACGGAAGAGGGTTTATGGGACTTGCGGGGAGTGGGGACCCAGAAAAGGGGAAATCATTTGCAATGTAAATAAAAATAAATAAATAAATTTAAAAAAATAAAAAAAGAAAGAAAGAAAGAGAAATTCAGACTAATTTCCCTTATGAGCATCAATGAAAAAATACTCAATAAAATTCTCACAAACTGAATCCATTAACACTGGAAAATAATCATCATGATCAACTAGGCTTCATCCCTGGTATGCAGGGATGGTTCAATATATGGAAATTCATCAAAGTAATCCACTATATAAGCAAACTGAAAGAAAAAAATACACAATCATTCATTAGATGAAGAGAAAATATTTTGCAATATCCAATTTCCCTTTGTGATGAAAGACTTGGAAAGATGAAGACTTCAAGGCCCATACTTAAGCATAGTAAAGGCAATTTGCTGTAAACCAGTAGTCAAAATCAAACTAAATTGAGAGAAAATTGAAGCACTCCCAAGAAAATCAGGGAATAGACAAGCCCCCCACTCTCTCCCTACCTATTAAATATGGTACTCAATGTCCTAGACAGAGCAATTAGACAACAAAGGTGGTCAAAGGGATACAAATTGGAAAGAAAGAAGTCAAAATATCACTACTTGCAAATGAGATGATCGTAAACTTAAGTGACCCCAAAGCTCCACCATAGAACTCCTACAGCTGATAAACAACTTCAGCATAGTGGATGGATATAAAATTAACTCAAACAAGTCAGCGGCCTTCTTCTATTCAAAGGATAAACAGGCTGAGAAAGAAATTAGGTAAACAACACCCTTAACAGTAGTCACAAGTTGGTAGGCATAAATAATCCATAGCACCCACCTTTTTGAAGACTCAATGGCAGTTCAAAGTTGCTAGAGGATAGGACTTATAAGGCCCCACTCTTTACTGAAGAACTATAGGCTGCTAACAGTTACTAAGGGTGATAGAATCATAAAGTCCCCACCCTTCCTGCAGGACAGTTAACAGTTGCTAAGGAGGAGAAGCACTTAAGGCCACACACCCACTAGAGGCACTTAAAAGTTACCTCTTCGAGGGTCAGAGAAACATATTTTTAGGAATAAAACTACTGATAAATGTTCATCATCCCATAAATAGCCTCTCACCCATGTTCCTGTAATCAACTCTAAAGTAATTGGGTCACCAAGACATAAATATCTGTAAGCAAACAGGAAAGTTGAAGGGGTTCTATTTGAAAGAAGGGGATTTATATAAGTAAAAGGCAATAAGAGAAGATAATATATGGTAAATACATTTAAAATATATGATATACATGTATGAAAATGTCATAATTATATCTTACTATGCACAATACATTTTAAAACATTTTAAGAAATGGGGCTAATGACCAATGATATAAATGAAATCAAATATAAAGAGAACACTATGAAAAAGCAGACAAATGAGGTAAATTAGTTTAAGTGTAGAAATTTTAATGAAGACACAAACTGAGTCTTAATGAAACATAAATATAACCAATAAAATATGTTAGCAATTGGAAAAATTACTTTAAAGGAAAATGGAAGGTTATACAGCTTCACTGGTGAGCATTAGCATGTACTAATGAAGACAGTGATATTTCTATAAACATCAAAATTAATGGAATAGACTTGAGCATCCAGACTGAAACCTAATATTCATGCATAATTGAATTTGAAAATTAGGTACCAAGAGAATTCAATGGGAGGAGAATGTTATTTTCAACAAAACTGCTCCATCAATTGAATATTTGCATACAAAAGCTAAAATTGGTCTCCTACATTATTATGCACACATTCAAAGGATCATTTTTTCTGATTTATTCATTCAAATATACTATAGCAAACAAAAGCAACAAAAATTACTATGCCCTGTAAAAGAATTCTAAGGGAATAAACAGGAAATGTGGCTTCTTTTCATATAACAAATAACAAAATAACTTCCTCAGACTTTCTTCTCAATAAGGTTAAGTGTATATATATATACACACACACACACACATACACACACAAGCACACACACATGCAAACTAGTTCTTTGGAAGTTTTTTTCACAGTAGAATGAGTGACAGCAAAAAAATAGTATTGATGGGTCAATTAACTTGTTCCATATTCTAAAGATATTGACCAAAATTCAGGTGACACAGGTAACTGATTTACATAAGGAACATGCATTCTAAGTTCACTGAAACTAGAAAAGAAGAATTAAATGCATCCTTCTTTTCAAAAACAGCTAAAACATAAAACTTTTATTGGAATGTTTATAATATTATTCTTAGTAACTAATAAAGAAAACTAATTCAATGTCAACATACTCATGGTTAAACAAATTGAGACATGTCCATACAAATAACAAATAATTTTTAATTAAAATATAAATAATAAAGCTTGTCACATAGGTGAACTCTAAAGACAGTATACAAAGTGAAACAAATCCAATACAAAAGTATACATAGTACATTATGCTAGTTCCATAAAATGTCAAAATTAGGCAATTATTAGATATTGGAAGTAGAATCAACAAAGAGTGTGAATATTTGAGGAAAGATATATCAAGCCTAATTAAAACATAATAAGATATTCATACACCAAAATATCACTGCTACATATAATTTCTGTGTTTCATACATGAATTAATTATTAAGAAAAATAATATAAGGGTGGACAAGATAGCTCAGCTGTTAAGAGAACTTCCCTATCTTCTAGATGGACAGGGTTTGTTTCCCAGCATCCATATTGTGATTCACAACAATCTGTAACTTCAGATACAGAAACTCTGATGCTCCTTTGGACTTGTACACTTCATGCACAAAGTACACTAAAAACATCCAGGGAAAATATCTAAATGAAAGTTTTTAAAGTAAGAAAAAAGATTTAATAAACTTCAAAATAGTTCACTCTATATTAACTGCCATAGTGCAGAATGGAATGTTATTATCTCAAGAAGCTTTGGACAGATAATCCCTCTTACCAAACAAACTTCTTTGCTTTATACAGGCCTCAGTATTTTATTTTTTAGTAGTAAACTGTTGTTTAACTGTGGGACCATGTAAGGCAGTCTGTAGCCTGGTTGAGCAAGTCTTACTCTGGAGACCCAGTAGAATCCATGAGACATGCTCCCAGACTGCTGACTCCTCAACTCCATAAACCTGTGGCCATCAGGCACATATGGCCACGCCCCAGGCCCCTAGCATTCTGGCTGGACTCTACCCCTACAGTCACCTGGCTACAGCCAGGCTTTCCCCACCCCATGGTCACCTGGCTGTTGCCAGGTAACCCAGACCACTATAAAAGAAGGCTTCTTGCCCCTCCTCTCTCTGCTCTCTCTTTCTCTTGCCCCTCTCTTACTCCCCCCCCCTCTCTCCATTCTTTCTCCTCTATTCCACGTGGTCATAGCCATCCTTCATCCCTCTATCTTTTCTTTCTCTCCTTACTTCTCTCTTAGTTTCTCTTCCTACTTTTCTATAGTAAAGCATTGAAACTATGAACTGTCTCTTCTTATTAAAACCCACTACATAGAAGCATGGATCAGCATTTTTTAAGATGCTTCTCCGCCATCCGAAGTTCTTCAGGTGAGAATTCTTTGTTTAACTCTGTACCCCATTTTTTAATAGGGTTGTTCGGTTTTCTGGAGTCTAACTTCTTGAGTTCTTTATATATATTGGATATTAGCCCTCTATCTGATGTAGGATTGGTGAAGATCTTTTCCCAATTTGTTGGTTGCCGATCTGTCCTCTTGACGGTGTCCTTTGCCTTACAGAAACTCTGTAACCTTATGAGGTCCCATTTGTCAATTCTTGCTCTTAGAGCATACGCTATTGGTGTTCTGTTCAGAAACTTTCTCCCTGTACCGATGTCCTCAAGGGTCTTCCCCAGTTTCTTTTCTATTAGCTTCAGAGTGTCTGGCTTTATGTGGAGGTCCTTGATCCATTTGGATTTGAGCTTAGTACAAGGAGACAAGGATGGATCAATTCGCATTCTTCTGCATGCTGACCTCCAGTTGAACCAGCACCATTTGTTGAAAAGGCTATCTTTTTTCCATTGGATGTTTTCAGCCTCTTTGTCGAGGATCAAGTGGCCATAGGTGTGTGGGTTCATTTCTGGATCTTCAATCCTGTTCCATTGATCCTCCTGCCTGTCACTGTACCAATACCATGCAGTTTTTAACACTATTGCTCTGTAGTATTGCTTGAGGTCAGGGATACTGATTCCCCCAGATTTTCTTTTGTTGCTGAGAATAGTTTTAGCTATCCTGGGTTTTTTGTTGTTCCAGATGAATTTGATAATTGCTCTTTCTAACTCTGTGAAGAATTGAGTTGGGATTTTGATGGGTATTGCATTGAATCTGTATAGTGCTTTAGGCAAAATGGCCATTTTAACTATATTGATTCTACCGATCCATGAGCATGGGAGGTTTTCCCATTTTTTGAGGTCTTCTTCCATTTCCTTCTTCAGAGTCTTGAAGTTCTTGCCATACAGATCTTTCGCATGTTTGGTAAGAGTCACCCCAAGATACTTTATACTGTTTGTGGCTATTGTGAAGGGGGTCATTTCCCTAATTTCTTTCTCAGCCTGCTTATCCTTTGAGTATAGGAAGGCCACTGATTTGCTTGAGTTGATTTTGTAACCTGCCACTTTGCTGAAGTTGTTTATCAGCTGTAGGAGCTCTCTAGTGGAGTTCTTTGGGTCACTTAGGTAGACGATCATGTCGTCTGCAAATAATGATAGTTTGACTTCCTCCTTTCCAATTTGTATCCCTTTGACCTCCTTATGTTGTCGAATTGCCCGAGCTAGTACCTCAAGTACAATATTGAAAAGATAAGGAGAAAGGGGGCAGCCTTGTCTGGTCCCTGATTTCAGTGGGATTGCTTCAAGTTTCTCTCCGTTTAGTTTGATGCTGGCTACCGGTTTGCTGTATATTGCTTTTACTATGTTTAGGTATGGGCCTTGAATTCCTGTTCTTTCCAAGACTTTAAGCATGAAAGAATGCTGAATTTTGTCAAATGATTTTTCAGCATCCAATGAAATGACCATGTGGTTTTTTCTTTGATTTTGTTTATGTAGTGGATTGCCTTGATGGATATCCATATATTAAACCAACCCTGCATCCCTGGAATAAAGCCTACTTGATCATTGTGGATGATCGTTTTTATGTGTTCTTGGATTTGGTTGGCAAGAATTTTATTGAGTATTTTTGCATCGATGTTCATAAGGGAAATTGTTCTGAAGTTTTCCTTCTTTGTTGGATCTTTGTGTTAATAAATACATAAATAATGTCATCATCCAAAATATAGGGATTTCTGACATTTTACTAATAAAGTAATGCTATCATTTAAGTGTATAAATAAATATTCTGTGAAAAATATTAATGCAGCAATTTTTAATTACTTTCAAACCATTATTGGTTATATTACAGGTGTATTTGAGCTTATGTGTATCAATAATAAAATTCACTACAGTAATATTACTTCCTTATCAATGTTGCAAGCCTTACACATAAAACTTACCCTTGAAAATATTTAACATACATTACATTTAGCAAATGAAATGATAAAAAATGTTCTATATTATATTTCTTTTTTGGCTGGCCTTGTAGATTCTGTACAGAGCAAGCCGATAATATGTTGTAGTTATAAAACAAGGATCTGAACAATCAGATAATATGACGTGGTTATAAAAAAAGGATATGAGTAGGATGGGACAGGAGACCCCAGGTACTAAGATATCCCGAGTTGAAGACCTCTGAGGACGCAGACCGCAGAGCTGCAGGCTGCCACCAGTGCCCAGGACATGGGCAGAACAGCAGTTTGACTGTGTGCCAGCCAGGCATGGGTCCTGTGCACTGCGGAGAAGTCAGCAACCTCCATCTTAGCTCACAGTAGGACAGGACAGGCGACCACAGGTTCTGAGATAACTCGAGTCTACGACTTTTGGGCACTCAAACCGCCAAGCTGCAGGCTGCCACCTATGCCCAGGACCTGGGCAGAGCAGCGGTTCATCTGTGTGTCAACCAAGCATGGGTCCTGTACCCTGTGGGATCTCCACTGCCGTCTTCACTCCCTGACAGAGCAGACAGACAGCACTAGGTTCGGTCCACAGAGACAACCTAAGTATAACATTGCTTGGGGCAGGACACACCAGGGCTCCAACAGCACCCAAGAGAAGGGCATCACATCAGAAATCTCTGAAAACAAGAGACAGAAGAAAGAATCTCAGATGTTGAAGATACCATAGAAACCATGGACTCAACAGTAAAAGATAATGCTAAATGTAAAAAGCTTGTAACCCAAAGCATCCAGGAAATCCAGAACACAACGAGAAGGCCAAACCTAAGAATTTTAGGCATAGATGCAAGTGAACAACTTAAAGGGCAAGCAAATATCTTCAATAAAATTGTGGAAGAAAACTTCCCTAACCTAAAGAGAGAGATGCCCATGGATATACAAGAAGCCGACAGAACACCAAACAGACTGGGCCAGAACAGAAATACCTCCTGTCACATAATAATCAAAACCCCAAATGTACTAAACAAAGAAAGAATATTAAAGGCAATAAGAGTAAAAGGCCAAGTAACATATAAAGGAAGACCTATCAGAATCACACCAGACTTCTCGCCAGAGACTATGAAAGCTAGAAGATCCTGGGCAGATCTCATGCAGATTCTAAGAGAACACAAATGTCAGCCAAAACTACTACACCCAGCAAAACTCTCAATCACCATAGATGGAGAAACCAAGATATTCCATGACAAAACCAAATTTACTCAATATCTATCCACAAACCCAGTCCTACAAAGGATAATAGGAGGAAAACACCAATAAAAGGAGGGAAACTTCACTCTGGAAAAAACAAGACAGTAAATTCTTTCCTCAAACCCAAAGGAAGATAACCAATCAAATATAAAAAATAACATAAAAAATGGCAGGAAGTAATAATCACTATTCCTTAGTATCTCTTAGCATCAGTGGACTCAATTCCCCATAAAAAGATATAGACTAACAGACTGGGTGGGTAAACAGGACCCTACATTTTGCTGCATGCAGGAAACACACCTCAGTGTCAAAATCAAACTTTGCCTTAGAGTAAAAGGCTGGAAGACAATTTTACAAGCAAATGGTCTCAGGAAACAAGCTGGAGTAGCCATTTTAATATCAGATAAAATTGACTTTCAACTAAAAGTCATCAAAAGAGACACCGAGAGACACTTCTTACTGGTCAAAAGAAAAATCTACCAAGAAGAACTCTCAATCCTGAACATCTATGCTCCAAATGCAAGGGCAACCCCATTTACAAATGAAACATTACTAAAGCTCAAAGCACACATTGCACCTAAAACAATAATTGTGGGTGACTTCAACACTCCATTCTTCTCAATGGAATGATCAGGAAAACAGAAACTAAACAGGGACACAATGAAACTAATTAAAGGTTTGGACCAATTAGATTTAACAGATATATCTGTTTATATTGTTACAGATATAAAACAATTCATCCTAAACCAAAAGAATATACCTTTTTCTCAGCACCTCATGTTACCTTCTCCAAAATCAATCATATAATTGGACACAAGACAGACCTCAAGAAATATAAGAAGATCGAAATAATTTCATGTCTCCTATCAGATCACTATGGAGTAAAAGTGGTCTTCAATAACAACAAAAACAGCAGAAAGACCACATACACATGGATACTGAACAATACTCTACTCAATGATGGGTCAAGGAAGAAATAAATAAAGAAATCAAAGACTTTTTAGAATTTAATGAAAATGAAGGCACAACATAACCAAATCTATGGGACACAATGAAAGCAGTGCTAAGAGGAAAATTCATAGCGCAGAGTGCCTCCAAAAAAGAAATTGGAGAGAGCATACACTAGCAGCTTAATGACACACCTGAAAGTCTTGGAACAAAAAGAAGCTAATTCACCCAGGAGGAGTAGAAGACAGGAAATCATCAAACTCAGGGCTGAAATCAAACAAGTAGAAACAAAGAGAACCATACAAAGAATCAACAAAACCAGGAGCTGGTACTTTGAGAAAATCAACAAGATAGATAAACCCTTAGCCAGACTAACTAAAGGGCACAGAGACAGTATCCAGATTAACAAATTTAGAAATGAAAAGGGAGATATAACAACAGAAACTGAGGAAATTCAAAAAATCATCAGATCCTACTACAAAAGCCTATACTCAACACAACTGGAGAATCTGGAGGAAATGGAGAGTTTCCTAGACAGATACAAATCACCAAAATTAAATCAGGATCAAATAGATCATCTAAAAAGTCCCATAACCCCTAAAGAAATAAAAGGGGTCATAGAAAGTCTCCCATCCCCCCCCCCAAAAAAGCACGGGACCAAATGGCTTCAGTGCAGAATTCTATCAAACCTTCAAAGAAGACCTAACACCAATACTCTTCAAACTATTCCACAAAATAAAAACAGAAGGAACACTCCCCAACTCATTCTACAAAGCCACAATCATGCTGATACCAAAACCACACAAAGATCCAACAAACAAGGAGAACTTCAGGCCAGTTTCCCTTATGAATATCGATGTAAAAATACTAAATAAAATTATTGCCAGCAGAATCCAAGAACACATCAAAACGATCATCCACCATGATCAAGTAGGATTCATCCCAGGGATGCAGGAATGGTTCAATATAAAGAAATCCATCAATGCAATCCACTACATAAACAACTCAAAGGAAAAAAAAAACACATGCTCATTTCATTAGATGCTGAAAAAGCATTTGACAAAATTCAGCATCCTTTCAGGCTAAAAGTCTTAGAAAGAACAGGAATTCAAGGCCCATACCTAAACATAGTTAAAACAATATACAGCAAACTGGTAGCCAACATCAAACTAAACGGAGAGAAATTTGAAGCAATCCCACTAAAATCAGGAACTAGACAAGGATATCCTCTCCATATCTTTTCAATATAGTACTTGAAGTTCTAGCTAGGGCAATTAGACAATATAAGGAGGTAAAAGGGATGCCAATTGGAAAGTAAGAAGTCAAATTATCACTATTTGCAGATTATATGATAGTATACTTAAGTGACCCAAAAAACTCCACCAGAGAATTCCTACAGCTGATAACTTCAGCAAAGTGGCTGGCTACAAACATGCGAAAGATCTGTATGGCAAGAACTTCAAGACTCTGAAGAAGGAAATGGAAGAAGACCTCAAAAAATGGGAAAACCTCCCATGCTCATGGATCGGTAGAATCAATATAGTTAAAATGGCCATTTTGCCTAAAGCACTATACAGATTCAATGCAATACCCATCAAAATCCCAACTCAATTCTTCACAGAGTTAGAAAGAGCAATTATCAAATTCATCTGGAACAACAAAAAACCCAGGATAGCTAAAACTATTCTCAGCAACAAAAGAAAATCTGGGGGAATCAGTATCCCTGACCTCAAGCAATACTACAGAGCAATAGTGTTAAAAACTG